>NC_051214.1:11391153-11728653 GCF_015220715.1 Pygocentrus nattereri | reverse complement strand
GGACAGGCCGAAGGCTGCACAGGCACAGAGACTCACTCGAGATCACTGACGAGGAACTAGGCACCAGCATTGTGAGTACATGTGTCAGCGGTGGTGGGATGACTTGGTTCAGCGATTTAGTCATTTAATATGACTGCTGAAATGTAGTTTTAAGTGGCAAACTGTGACTTTTTAGCTTTCTACAAGATTTTGGAGAGTGTCTGTGGGAATTTTTGCCCATTCATCGAGAAGAGCATTTGTGAGGTCAGACACTGATGTTGGACGGGAGGGTCTGGCTCACAATCTCTGCTCTAGTTAATCCCAAAGGTGTTTGATGGGGTTGAGGTCAGGCCTCTGTGCAGGCTGTGTGTCAAGTTCCTTCACACCAGACTCACCTAGCTGTGCATTTAAGGAGCTTGCTTTGTGCAATGGGCACAACCCCTTCCCCAACACTGTTCCCACAAAGATGAAATCATACAGTTGTCCAAAATGTCTTGGCCCGCTGAAGCATGAAGATTTCCCTTCACCGGAACTAAAGGGCCTATACCAGCCCCTGAAAAACAACAACATAGCATTATCCCTCCTCCACAAGACAGGTAACGTACTCCTAGCGTTGTCCATCAGAGTGATTCATCACTCCACAGAATGCATTTCCACTGCTCTAGAGTTTACACCCCACCCCTGTTTGGCATTGCTCAGCCATGGAAACCCATTTCGAGAAGCTCCTGGAGTAGTTCTTTTGCTGATGTAGCTTCCAGAGGCTTTTTGGAACTCTTCAGTGAGTAATTTAACAGATAGTCACTGTGTGCTTCAGCACTCACTGGCCCCAGACATGATTGGTTGATTTCATTGTCAGTTGCTAATAATATTAGAGGTTAACCTCTCACATTACGCCTTCAGGTAAGCTCCTGGGGCGGTATTACAGAAATCTCATAACTTTGAAATACTATCTGTTTAGTCACCATGACAAGTTAAGACTGAGTGTAGGACATTAGCTATTACAGAACAACAGATCCTAAGTTCATAATGTTATACTAACTCCAGATGAGAAAGCAGTATTAAAGAAACATCCTAACTAGACAAAATATCCTAAGTACTGTTCTAAAGTTAGGACAACTCCTGCAGTCCTGCAGCATAACAGGTTCACTACCATAATTATGTCACATGTATTTGTATTGTAAACCAGTGGTTTCACTTGTGAGATTTTTTTTTCTTTTTCTAATTGTGTGGTTCAGTAATCTTGGACACCGCAGATGTGTTCTCCACTATTCCATCTATTACCTTCATGTGTTAATGTTCATTAAAACTCATTTTAACCTTATTTTGAATACCTGTTCATGTTTGAACTGTGCACGCAATGTTCATAGCTTGGTAGCAGACAAGTAGAAGAGTAGTCAAAATCAAAAATGAACAGTGAAACAGGAGTGCTACTACTATACTCGCAGAGTTTAAATACAACAAGCACGATGATTCCTATGAAATGGAAATGAGCTCAAAATTATCCACATGTATTTTTAATTTCAAAGAAATTGTAAGACTTTCTTGTTAAAGCCTAGAAGGGTCCCCCTCTGTTCTCCAGCTCTGAACATGGTTCAGTCATCAACCAGTTGATTAACACAAAAACCACAAATGCTAGAAATCAACAACATATTAAAATTATGTTTAGTGCAAAGTAAGAAACTATGAACTCCGATTTTGGTGTATTCTACTCAACTGGCAAGCCTGTGTGTCTTACTACAGTGTTATGGTTATAGTTGTCCTTCATTTTTGTAGCTTATGTGCCCCCCATCCACAGGAATGAAATTCAAGGTTCAGGCTACCTGTGATTTTGTCATGCCCACCCAAAACCATGGTCCTGATGCTGTGTATACTATTGTAAGTTGGGTGAATGAGTAATAAATGCTGCTTTGTTATTGTCTGCAGGACACTATTGCCATTAAGAAGCGCAGCTCCAGGACTAGACGTATCCGACCTGTATCCACTAGACTGAGTGAGTGTCTCTCCCTCGCTCCCGCTCTCTCTCTTTTACCATTTCTCTACTCCTCCATCAATACCGCTCACTTTGTTGTTCCCTCTGGTGCTCCATTAGTAAGAGTGCCCTGCTGGGCTGGATTATGACCTTCATATTCTCTCTCTCTCTCTCTCTCTCTCTCTCTCTCTCTCTCTCTCTCTCTCTCTCTCTCTCTCTCTCACTTACACTCTTTCTCTCTCTCTCTGTCTCTCTCCGTCTCTCTCTCTCTTTGTGCCTGCCTGACTTTACAAAAGCAATGAAACTAAAGTCTGAAGTGCTATTATGCAAAGATAAGCTGTTTGGGAAAATGAGTTTCTCTCCATCTCTGTGCATCCATCCATTCGTCCATCATCCATCTGTCTTTGTAGCTCTCTCTTTTTATGTCAGTCTGTATGTCTGTTGTCTGTGCGTCTGCTGTTCGGCCTATCTTTCTCGCAGCTTGCAGCCTAATGGGCTCATTCATTGTCTTTATAAGTAAGAAAATGGCCGTAATTCTTGCTAAGTCACACTATTAAGGTGTGTGCTTCTGGAAAATGTGTTTTTTGCACACAGTTGTGTCTCTGTCTTTATCTTTCTTGGTTCAGGATCACATCCAGATGGCTTTATAAATATGAATTGTAATAAATGGGTTGTCAAAGTATAGTATATTAATATAATAGTGACTATAATATGGATATGTATTGCTATGTATAAATATTGTATAATATTGCATTCTCTCTCTCTCTTTTTGTCTCTCAGGTTTGTGTGATGACTCCAGTTCGTCTCCCCCCAACTCTAGCGCTCTGCTCTCTTCACCCCTCTCCCGCTCGGCATCGTGGGAAGGCTTGTCGGCCTTGCCTACCCAGGGTGCACCGCTACATCATGTGACTCGGGTCAGGCCAAGGCCGCCGCGACGGCACAGAGGAGCACTCGTGTCATCGGACTCGGTGAGAGAGAGCCCTGAATATTCCCTTATACGCACACTGCAGTACATCGTCTTCAAATGCCATCATTTTATGCCCTGTATTACGTTTAGTCAAGCTCAGTGCTTGCATTCACATTACAACACTGTCGGTGCTCCCGTTTGTGTTTGTGTCTGAAATCTCTCAAGTGTAGAAAGACCACAGAGATTGAGTTAAACTGAAATGGGTTGAGTTGAACTGAATTGGGTTTTGTCAGAGTGTGTTGGGTTTAATTTATTTAAATTGAATTGAAGAGGACTGAACGAATTCAACTCATTTCAGTTCATCTTACCAAATTGAACTGAACCAAATTCAACTGAACTGAATCCAACTGAAATGAACTGAATTGGAATGAGTTGAACAGAATAAACTGAATTAAATTGGATTGAACAGTGTAGCAGAATGTAATGAACTTGACTGAAATGAATTGAATTCAGTTAAATGTAGCTGAATTGAACTCAACTGGACCAAACTGAAATAAATTTAGCTAAGCGGAACTAAACTGAATTAAATCGAGAGTTCTGCTCAAATCAACTGAATCGAACGGAGTAGATTGATTCATTGCTTCATTCACTCACTGGCTGAATTAAACTCATTTCTGGTCATCCTAACTGAATTTAACTGAACTGAAATGAATTCAGTTGAACTGAATTTAATAGAATAAAATTAAAATGATTTGAACAAATGTGAGATTTCTGATTTGACCATCTTCAGCGTGGTCGCATGGCCACATATTGTACACGTATGCCATGTAAGACCGCGTGAAGAGGCTCACCCAGCTGTGAAAATGTCAGATTTGCGACATTGCACATTTGTGCCACTTCAGCCCTGTAATGTGAATATAGCCTTAGAGGTCTCATATATTCATGTTTATATAGTCACCAAAGGGGCAAGTCTAAATGGAGAAGGCACAAAGGTCAAGGTTGAATATGCAAGAACTTGTTTAAGTGCCTCGGAATGCTGGAGGGGATTGCCCTCTGTCCATCCATGCTGTGTTCTCTAATGAATATTTATGTTAATAACCATGTGAACTTAAGTATTCCTCTTTTAATATTTGATTCATTCCGAGGGCCCCAGTGCATCGGTGTGTAGACACGGATATATTACCCGATGAATAATGAAGAAGCAGAAACTGCTATCGCTGTAACCATCCAGAGCAAGGAGCATTCTAATAAATGTTCATAAGTCTACCAGTAATGCTTCAGCAGAATGTTTTATTGATAAAATCGGTTTGGGTCTATTGATAACAAAAAGCATTTGCTCTTGAAGATGAGGGGAGATATTATACCAGACACATTCGATATTAAAAGAGCCTCCAGTTATTAGTGTTTGAGAGAAAATAGGAGATAGTGGCGTTACCACTGCTTGTGTGGGCGAGTGTGTATTTGTGTAAGAGAGAGTTTGTTTATAAGTGTAGGCGCCCAGATCTTTTGCACATATTTTAGGATATTTGCATGCAGCATACAATATGCTAATACTAGGTCAGTGTTGGAAATGATCTGATCTGCTATCAGTGGAAAATGGTGATTTAGGTATCTGAGAACAGAAGAATTAGCCTCTTTCTGCAGGCCCTCCATTGGACCTCCGCTGGCAGAATGGAAAATATTTTATGACTCTGCGTTGAGCTGCTAGTGAGCAATGAGGGTGAGAATCCCCTCCACAGCTGCAGCTCTCTTCTTAGAAACTATTATATACAGTGGCCTTTAAACACTATAAAAAGACGTCGACTTGGTTCCTCATTTATGAGGATGAAAATCCAATCCACTTCCTGTTCTGCAAATCATTTCCATCAAAATATGCCATAAATGTTACAATGCATAATTCAATTGATGGACCTCCAAATCAATGAGAGAGACCAAACATGGTAAATTCACCAACTTCTCTAAACCTAAATTCAGGACACACTGAGCTAGAAAAAGTAACTGAAAAGTAACTTTTGAGATGAGCTTCATCAGCATTCATTTTGGATTCCATTCTCAAAAATTAAGGGGAATCCATGTGGTATAGTTAGCATTACAGAGCGTAGCAGAAATAAATCACTGACACTAAGAAGTTTATTTTCTTAAAAGTGTTTTTTATGTATGTTACATTGCATTTTACCCCATACCATAAACATTTTGAACATATTGAATTTTTAGTGACTGTCATTTCTGATATTTAGGTTAATCCACTCAAAGGACAGCAAAGTGGTGGAAAAACATGAACAAACGTTCAAAAAAATGGCAAATAAGAACTACATGTGATGGTGGATGAAAACACTAACAGGAAAAAAATCTTAATTGAAAAATATGATAATTGGAGGGATGACGGACAAGGATGGAGAGGAGTAGTAGACTATCGTAAGGTTAAGAAAACATTGGAAAAACATAATGTTTGTCAGGAATAGCGCATGTTCTTATAATTATTCTTTAGGGAAAAAAAAGAATTCTTAAGAAGTTATTTGAAGAATAACCATTTCGCTTAGCTTTTTCCTTAAGAATGAAACTAAGAAAGAACAAACATTTTAACAAGTTCTTCTTTCTTCAGACACTTTTGTGAATCTGGCCCTTGGTTATTTGTCCATTATCAGTGATATCCAATTACATCTCTCAGGCCTACTTGACATGCACACTTTTATGTGACTTTTTTTATGACCACCTACTCAAAATCAGCCTGCCAGAACCTTCACTACTCGGTGACCTCATAACTTACAAATTAAGCCTGTGTGTGTGTGTGTGTGTGTGTGTGTGTGTATGTGAAAGCGACCTGTCTGTGTTTCCCCGATGACATCACCTTCCATGCTCCTCATGGAATTTTATAACAACTACAAAAGCATAATAATAAAAGCTCTTAACTGAATTTAGGATGCATAATTTCCATCTCTGGAATCTTACAGCTGGTATCTGCCCCCCTTTTTTCCAGAGTGCTCTGGCTCTGCTCCAGCATAAGCTTTACAGGATGAGTAAAGGCAACGCGAAGCTGAGCTCAGCTTGCATTTATCTTCATCATGGTGGGATATTCCAGGAATGGCTGCACTCTCCTGTCTGCACAAACTAATGGACCTTCTGGCCCAATATGAGAGCGTTTTTTAGATTTAGGGTGGGAATGTGGAGTTTTAGCACATTCAGTATGTCTTTTCAGTTTGTTGCTGTCTAAACAAAACCGTGTATCTCAATTTGTGTTGCTTTTCTTTTTTATACATAATTTGGAAACATCAACTTTCCTTTACTTTGTATGACAATTATCCACAAATGAGCCAGTAGAAATGCTCCAAAGTTATGATGATTAGTAAAGTAGTGTTGGTGGAAATTTAGCATAATATTGAACATGGAAAATTGAGCTAGACTGTAAATATTACAATAAATTGTTCATGTCTTCTCTGTCACTGCCCTCTCTCTCTGCCTCTCTCTCTCAGCACTGTACTGAAAATGGAGCTGTCACTCCACTAGACGATGGACTGCCTGATTTTTACAGCAAGAGAGTTCTCCCTGAAAGGTACACACACACATATACTCATACACACACGCTGTTCGGGCCAGACAGACGAGTCTCCGGAGGAATACTGTAGATGCTTTTACCATAATTACATTTTTCCCGTTAAGCACATTTCTAATGAATCTGCTCTAAATGCACCCTCCTGTGCCAGCACACGGCGTTGCCTAGCAACCCATGGGGCTCTCGGAGATGTTATTATGTTGTTGCCAGGCAACAGCTGCATGGAATCATGGGGGTTCCGTGGGCCAGTGAAAGGCCATCGTCCCAGATAAATAATGCAGTGCCTCTAAATCACATATTTGGGCCATAAACCGTGATGATGCTTATGAAATGAAAGACATCGTAGGACAATGGGAAATGGATACGGTGCCCCCCAGAATTATTGGTCACCGAAAAATTGTCTTTGTCGCTCGTTACTCTGAGTATATGAGAGAACGCAGACCTTTAGAGAGGTAAAATTATTAACCCCCTAAGTGGACAGGGCCCAGTGGTAGGCTCAATGTTTCATTACACACTTCTTCAATTTAAGAATAACTCAGCCAATTTGCATTGAAGTTCCTGCAGTTAATGAATAATAAGCTGTAATATTGCTGTAAAAAAACAAACATGCAGGAATAAACATTTTTTGTCTAAAACATGTCACGATTATCCTCACCCCCCCTAGAATTTCTTGTGAACAAAATCTAATTACATTCCTCTTTATCTATGACCTCTTTTCCAAGAACAAGTATTTAGCAACCCTTAAATGGTCATTCCTGTTTCACTGTGGTAGAAATTTGAAATGCAGGCATGCTTAGTCTCCTTAAATACAGTTGTTTGAACAGCCTGACCAAATGACACGTTTGCTTGATTTTCTAACATTTTCCAACTCGCAGCCCACAGAACTGACCACAAAAGCTTCCGCGGCCCACAAGATTTAACAGCCAGTTCATATGAAGTGCAAATCAATGTAGCCTGTCAAGTTTGCTTGAGTTTACAATATGACACAAAATAGTGAACACTAAAAAAAGAGCCAAACATTTTTTAAACTCACATGATGATTTAGCTGATGTAGTGCTGGAGGATATGCTGGAGAAATGAAAATTGATAAAGGAGGTTTGGCTCAGTTCAGTAGGTTTAGATGCATGTTTGTTTGGCCTCCAACTGACTGTTTAATTTGTTTGACCTTAAAGCTTTATTTAAAAAAAAGTCTGTTTGTTCTCCAAAGAGCGGCAGGTACTCGTTTTCTGTTCTCAGACATGAAGGCCTTTCAGTATTTTTAGACTACAGTAAATGAATCTATTCACATGTATTATTGTACATTTGTTTGTTCTCTGCTTCATAATGAATGATGTTAGCATCTCCAAAAACAGCTCAAACTGAGTTACAAACACCCAAAAGTTCCAGTTCCCGAATAAGGTTCTGCCCATTTTACCAGCCCAATCAGTCTCAGTTTGCCCGTTTTGTGAGGAGCGATCAAGATCTTTGTCTGATGGCATTCTCTCGGTCTGTTTTTGTTGCCGTGTGATAAGGCTGTGGATCCATTTATTCTTGGTTTTGTTGGTTTTCTCATATACAGTGGCTGTTTCACTGGTAGGTGGTCTAGCCTCAGACCCTGTTTATCACCATTTATCCATGATGGATGGATGTAAAACAAACGAAAAGAGATATGTTTTACTTTGTCTTCCACTGAAAATGTAAACTCATCTAAGACTCATAAATGATTTTGACCTGAATATGATGCAAAAATTAGTCCTACTTAAAATAACATTTAGTTAAATGTTTTCAGATTGTGAAAAAAATTCATTGTGAAGAAAAATGTGGTCAAAAAGTCCTTGGCCCACTAGCAGTCCCACTGCGGCCTGCTAGCAGTACCATTGCAGCCCACTGGGGAAGCTGCGGCCCACAGGTTGAAAACCACTGTTCTAACTGAAAAGACATACCCTCTAAAGTGGGTGTGTCAAACTGGGGATCTTCCAGTCCAAAGTGCTGCAGAGATTAACGTTTACCCTCATCTAATGTTCTGAATTCAGTTCATGATGGCTTTGCTAATTAGCTAATGAGCTGATTCTGGTGTGTTTAATGAGGTAGCATGCTGAAGTCTGCAGTGTTTTGGCCCACCAGGAGCTTGACACGTGTACTTTGCAGAGAACAACCTTCAGTACGGCATTTTCTGCGTATTTTAGTGCTCAATTTTTTTTGCTTGCTGAGTTTAACAAATTGGAAAAAAATGAAACATAAAATATAAAATACCATAACATTTTCTTGGGCTACAATTTTCCAAAATGTGCATTAAAATGTGCCCTGTAAAGGATGTGCTAACTTACTTTCAATCAGATAATTGATCGTTTGATCAGGGGCGGCCAAAAAATTGCATGCATATGTGTTTGGATCAGCATGGGAAGGATCAGAGAACGCCCAAATAAAATGAGGTCAACGTTAATGACCTTCAGAAATCGGGCAGTGGGTTTACAAAATAGCTCTACACTTGCACATCTGAGAATTATAATTAAGACGTTTCTGAAGCTGTGAAAAAACTAGATGTTGGAAGTGTTTGGCCCCCTACACTGTGAGCTGAATGGTTTGAGAGGCAAATTGTTTGAAAGGATCAGAGTTTCAGCAGTGGGTTGCATCCTGAGGTGTCCAGAACTGCAATTAGGTACCACCTCCAGGCCAACAAACTCTTTGGAAGACTTGTCTAAAGAAAGTCTTAGCAATCTTCAGACCATAGATATAACCAGGTATTGCTAAACATCAATGAGACTTAAATCAGAGTCAGATTCTGTGATCAGACCAAGACAGAAATAGAGCTTTTTGGCAGCAAACACACGAGATGGATTTAGCATAAACAGAGCCAAGGTCATGCAGCAAAGAGCCTAATCTTAGCAGTGAAGTGCATTTTTCACAGACTCATAACTGGAGATCACTGTTGTAGTGGCAATGTAGGGGTCCAGTCATTACTGTACAAATGATTACTAAATAAAGGTCAGTCATATATGTAAGTGAGAACTGTAGCAAAAGTGTTAATCTATACATTATTGACTGTGAATACAAATGGTAGTCTAACCACTGTGTTTCAGTCAGTTGAAAAGGGCAGCGACAGGGCAGTAGGGTCAGTTGGGCTCGCTTTGATGGGTCCTCTCGAGAGGATGCAACCCTTTTAGATGGCTGCAATTCTCAGAAGCATTGATTGTTTATGGTCCCTTTTAACTCTAAGGCCTATAAGTGGCCCCTAGACTTGAGTTTTCCACTCTTATAACTGCACTACTTAGATATTAGTTTCAGAATTATTAGTTACAGAATAGGTTATATCACTTACTGAATAATAACTCATAGTAATGAGTGAATATTAAGTCTAGGGCTAAAGGGATTAAGTTTTTAAGGCCTAGATTGTTGTTTTGTCTCACAAAATTCCACACATTGGAAATCAAAAAGTGATTGGTTGATTTTACTGTCAGTTGCTGATTATGTTGGTGATTAATTTGACACATTAGGCCTTCAGTTCAGCTCCTCAAGTCGTAAGCAATGGGAGAGCTCGCTTGGCTCTATCTACCTTGTAACCACAGAGAAAAATCCTGATTGGATAATTTGGCTTTGATTGTTTTAAGAATTAAACCCTTTTTATTTTAAATTGATTATTAGTTTATACAGCAAACATGGTGTTTCATATTGAATTAGACTATTTTTTAATTTCACAGTAATCATTCATTCTCTGGATGCCTAGAAAGCTTTAGGAATCCCCACTGTTGCCCCTGTTTGCAATGTTCTCTTCCCTTCACACTGTTCTAGAATGTTCTCCCCCTTCCCAATTGTTCGTTTAACGTATCAGTTCTTTTTCTAAATGCTCTAAAACAGGTTATGACAACATTATGACTTTTGTTGGTGTTTGCTGGGTCTGTGCACTCTGGCCTTATTTTCTCTTCCGTTCATCTACAGCTGTGCTGGTTAATCCTGGGATTTTTGCCAGCTCATGTAGACAGAACTGGAAAGTCACTGATCTCCTGCAAGTTTGTTTAGCTGCCGAAAAACATTTTCAGAGCAGCAGTTTGAAGAGATGTGACAGCTTTATGTGTAGTTTTTGGATGCTGGAGAATCACTGAGTGCTGTCATCACTGAGTGTGGTCTATTTTTCTCTCCATCTCAGTCAGTTATCCACCCTTCACAAGGCTCACTCCCTCAGGCGAAAGAAGAGACGCAACATGCTGGCCATCTTTGGTTTCCGAAGGAACCGGAATTCCACTCTGTCCAATCAAGAGTCAGATTCACTGGGCGTGACCTGTAGTGAGGATTGTCGGACTGTTGCCACGGCTCCCACAGGGTCAGTCACAGAAATATCATGCAGAAGGAAGTGTTGCAGCAGTGAAAATAAACTTGGGACTTATTATTAAGTAACTGCTAGGAATTGTTAAGTAATTACAGAAACTAGTGGTGCAGGAAAAGATAGATTCTTAGATGCATCGCGATGCAGACATGAATGATTCTGAATTGATTCACAAATGTCAAAAATGTATTTTCTAAATTTTCATTTATAATATAATGTTGATGGAACCCAAAGGGCAGAACTTGGAAGTGGGTAAGTGCAGCACCTGGACAGTCTGTGGCGGTACATAACAAAAAACACAACTGGATGAGTGAGAAATCCGACAAGCTCCCTCTGCATTAAAAGACAGGTTAGGTCAGGAATCACAACCCAAATGTTAAGAAGAGCCATTTTGTTCTTTCAACAAAAATCAGGCCACCTTGGGAACCACAACATTTAATGTCCAGTATGTCTCAGTGTGTGCTGATGTCCTAGTATAAGCTAAAAAATATGAACGAAAGTGCAGATTTACTTTGCTCTGCTTTAAGCTTTAGCTCAGCTATAGCTGCTTTCCTCCCATCTCCGCCAGAAAGCTTTGCCTCAGAAGTAGAGCAGCTTATTGTAAAATGTCTCTCATCGTTCGGCTGTTTTACGAGACTGAAGTCGCTTCTTATTCTCCAGCTTCTTGTTTGAATTTTTCCGTTCCACCTTAAATTCTGACTGAGACGCCGAATGTAAATGCGGCACCATTTAAGGTGTAACAGGAAAATTCGAAAGAGAAGCAACTTCTGCTTCAAAACTTTAGTGTTTGGCAGTCTCTCCTTGCAGATTTAACATCACTGAAGAAAACTGGCTTCACTGCCACTGGATCTTATTTCACCGTAACAGTGCATTTTATCACAGATGAGTGGCAACAGCGTCTAATGTGCTCCAAACAAAAGCAGTGAATAATGCGAGCCTTCCAGTTCACTTGCCACATCACTTCCATTTGTTTTATTAATAAAACATATTGGAAGTAAATTCATTATAGATCAAAAAAAAATCCTGTATGGAAAAAAAGATGCATCAAGATGGATCGATAATCATTTTATAATCGCATCACAGCCTCTGAATCGTAATTGAATTGAATCGTGAGGTGCCAAGAGATTCCGATCCCTAACAGAAACTAATATTTAGGTTGTATACAGTACTGTACAAACATCAGACCATCCTTTCATTTATTTAATCAGTGATACCTTTAGGCACAGTTCTTGTTAAGAGGACACAGCTGTAACTTATTTTAGATTTGAAAGGATGGAAGAGTTAAAGTGGCAATATGATGCATCAAATTAAATACAAATAAGCTAAACACTGATACTTCCGCTTACTGGATGAATTTTGACTCCCCTTCTATGTGCATTTCATGCCAAAATAGGGACGATACAGATTACATCTGTTGTTTCCATTTATAAATAACTTATGTTTGAAATTTCAAGCTATGTTTATGAATACAAAGAGCAGTAATCACAGAAAGAAGCTGGAGTTCATTTGCCTGCATCATTGTTCATTTCTGTAGTTCACAAAAAGCCATACTGTCCTAATGTAAATACTGATGTATTTCATTAAATGCTTTGGGTGACTAGTGACTCATTGTATAACATTAACATTAGCCTTATAGGTTTAAAGTAGAAAAATTTGGACACCAGACTTGGCTTAGCTGCCTTGGCCGAGTGGAAAATTATGTAAATTTGATTTTGTGTATTCCAATTTGTTTCTTTAAGGTGGTTTCATAAGAATGATTAACTTATGCCTAACAATACCTCTTAACCATGGTACAATCACTGTAGTGTTGCGCATTGCTTTAATAAAGTGATAAAGCGAGCAGTGCATGGATATTAGCATGGTAAAAGCTCCAGTGGTTTTGACAGTTAAGCCACTGGGTTGACAAGAGTAGAGTCATTGGCTCGAGGCCTTGCAGGTGTAGAGCTGTTGTTACGTAATGTCAGGAACAGAGAGCCATGTAACTGCGCATTCACATGTACTTGCGAAACAGTGAGGAATTTCCACATCAGAGCACACAATGATCAGAAACACAATCAGCAATAAGTTGAGTGAAAGTGAATTGAAGGACACGCTCATCCCACACATAGAAGGAGACAAGCAAGATAACTTTAGGCTTTAATGAATCCTGGAGGGCTTGATTAGTTGGCTTTGTGTATTGCATTAATTCATGACTAATGCATGCCTTGAGGGCTGGCTCTTAATCAGTCAACATTAGCTAAGCATTTTGTCCAGCTGCAGGGCATATGCAAAAACGTCCCTTTTCAGAGCGCAACCCATGTAGACAAGATAATCCAAGATTGTTTATTAGTTGTCAAATTGTCTAGCTAATTTACATTTCTTCTAAACATAGACATTTCTTTCTCATCTTTTTTTTTTTTAATTTTCACTCTATTTCTGTCTCTACCTCTCCTTTTTCTCCCTCTTGCTCTGACCTTGTCCAGGAATGCCCTTGAGAATGTTTACACTCTTCTTCAGCCCCCCAGGCTGCCTTGCAGCAGCAGCTGCCCGGCTGAGGTGGCCGATGGGACGGTGGAGGAGAAGAGAATTGAGGAGCCCAGAGCAGGGGTGATGGAGATTCGCTCCGTTCAGGGCATGCCACTCACCACCTTCAGGGGGAACAAGCACCCCTTCTACACCGGCAGAACGGTACAGTCCGAGTCCGCAGCTTGCCCAGGGATCTCTGTGGCAGCGCTGATTCAAACTGACTTGTTTTTGATGTCAAGGTCGGGACAAAGTGGAAGGCATGGGGCATGTTCGGAATATTCATATTTTTCCTCTTCAAAGGGAAATTTTTCAAAATTGCTGCATTATTTAGCGGCTAAGAAGTAAACAAAGTCATTCAAAGTGGTTTGATATGAAATGCTCTTTTCTAAAGAAGCTTAATGAGGCAGAATTGTGTACAGTCGTGGTGATATAAATGTCTGAAGCGTTTAATGCCTCTAAAAGTTGCATCACGCAAAGTTGCTACACGTAATAGAATACACTGCCTGATGTATTTTTTTTATAATAGTTTTGAGGAAGTTTTGGCCTAAAACACATTTTTAAAATCACTTTACAGTACATGCAGGGTGTTATAAGACAAAATAGTCCCCAAAGAACTCATTTTGTTGGAAACTTTACTATTTTCAGCATTGCATATAAATTCTCCACCTGTAAGTTCTGTTGTCATTCCGAATAGCAAATAAAATTTTGAACTTGAATTGAAATTTTGAACTTGAATTGTAAAAAGGCATTGTGATGCCTGGTTCCTATCACTGTCATTGTAAAGAAATTTGTTAATTAGTTTCTCTGCAATCCATCCATTTTATTAGTGTAGCTAGTATAAAAGAGTGCAATTCCAACAATTTTAAACAATTTTTCTTAATTTCTGATCCATATATGGAAACTAAGCTACTATAACAGCCTGTACATCCATCTGGCTTCACACTGAAGTCATAAAGAGTGTTTTGGACTGTTTATATATATATATATATATATATATATATATATATATATATATATATATATATATATATATATTAATATATAGTGAGAGTACAGTAACAAAAACAGTTTAATTCTTTAATTATGACTGTACATAAAAACAAACAAACATTATAAGTGGACCTCATGGGGAAAAAATAAAATAGAAAAAGAATGCAATGTATGGGCCCATATAATTATTGCAGTGTGTGCAGTACCAGTCGAAGGTTTGGAAATCTATTAATTATCTTATTAATCTATTAATAACCTTATTAAATGTGCATTTTTCATAAACTTAAAGACATGTTGATCTAATACATAAATGGTTGATATTTGTTTATTAGATGGATACAGAAGCAGACCTTTCATATCAGGCCCTTTTTGCTGCTGCATGCAGAAGTCAATTTTTTGTGGCGGAATGGGAGAGGAGCAGAACAAAGCCGGCGTGTAAAAGAAAAACAAATCTTTTATCTCTCACAGTTAAATTCCCAACTGGGTTTAAAAGACACAGTGGCTGGGCAGCTACAACTGGCACTTGTGGAAGTGGGCAGGGGTGGTTTTAGGGGTTTATCTGCATTTTCCTCATTAGGGCTGCACAATATAGACGTAAAATGTGATGCTCAATAAAACCGATAAAGACGATATGAGAAGCAATAATTTATTTTTTAAAATAGCGTCCCTCTGATTTGATATGATGTAAGCAAAGTTTCTTTGTATATATAAACAGAAATTGAATTGTCTTTTAAGCAAATATCAAAATACAAAATTAAAAACACCATTCACTTTTGTGCAAAATAAAAAGAAACAAAAGGCTGACAGGCTGAGAAACAGTCAGCATTACCTCAACAGCTTTTTCTATAAAGGCTACAAAAACAAATAAACATACATTTATATTACTTTTTTATATAGGCACACAAGAACAAGTAAGTATTTTTATGACTTTTTTTAGGAAACGTTTTTTTTTAGGAAATGTTTTTTGTGATAATCAGTATCAGTAATGAATACTGCCTTGCGTACATAATACTAGTGTTTGATGCGTTTTTATAGGCTTATAGTTCACAATGGAGCGGCACAGAGCAATCATTAGTCTTCTAGTGGTTTGTTTCAGTAATGATATGATGTCTTTCTATGAGGTAATTTGATCTGTTCTGATCGCAGCTCTTAGCAATGTGTTTATCATGATAAGTAATTTTGCGATAACAGTAAAAATGTGATTTATCACCCAGCCTTAATCTCCACCATCACTATGACTGACCAAACCACTAAACCAGGCTGGGCTACACCGAAGATCCCAGCACTGTGGAACAAATTTATTTCAACAAAATTACCCAGTAGGCCCAACCTAGTATTTGGGTAGAGAAAAAAAAAGTTGCTGAGTAGATGTACCCAATCTTTTGACTGCTACTGTTGAGATCTGCATGGACATGAACCCATTCCCACAACCTTGGCCGAATTTGAGAGCCATACCCGTTTGGATGCTGAAACTGGTTTGCTATTCGCCAGCGTGTTATCGAAATTTTATGTTCTGTCTTAAATGCTGCAGGAGTTACATGCTAGCAGTGTCATTTAAGGTGGAATGGAATGTTTGAAAATGATGCTAACTTCAGCTTCGAGGCACTGACAGACGGACTATCACAGACACATGTTTTAGATTGCTTTGTTTTCATAATAAGCACTTGGGTTGCTGGGGTAAACTGTTATTTTACACATCTGTAATACACTAACAGTTTTATGGAATTTCTAATTACCTCCTCTTATGACACTGTTAAAAAGCTCTTCTCCTTACTGCTGCTACTTAACACATTTTGGGAGAGCTTAGCCAAAAAGCTATAGATCTTTCCACCAACCTAACACATCCCTCTCATCATTTATGGTGTGATTGTGACTGATTACTGCTTAACTTCATTCCTAGTTTCTCTCAAACTCTGGAGCTATTCTGAATGCACAAATGCAAACGTAGAAAAAAGGCGTGCAAGTGTGCGGGATCTACACATCTATTACATAAATAAAGTAATGACTTATTAGAAAACAGATCCGAGCCTAACAAAAGCCTAAAAAGCCTAAAAAAAACGTCCTGATCCTGGACCAAACATCGTATTTTATTGGACCTTGTCAGCTTTGGTTCAGGTAGCAGACCTATAATGCACATTATGACTTGTTTCATATGGCAAATTGCATCTTTCTGCAATTCAGAGTTTGCATTGTGTTCTTATTGGTCTTTCCATCTACTGTTTATGTATTTACAGAAATCAGAGGCGGAGCCTGAGCATGACCCACCCTCAGGAGCGGACAGACACTCTGAGAGAGAGCCAGACAGGCAGACCGTGCGGCCGGCGGACAGGCAGACGAGCAGGGAGTCAGATAGGCAAAGGCAGCCAGATAGAGATGGGGACCGTCAGACCTTCAGGCAGACAGACAGACAGTGTGAGAATGAGGCGGACAAACACACGCTGAGACACATAGACAGAGAACTGAACAGACAGTCGTCAAGACAGATGGACAAAATCTCGGAAAGCGAAGCAGAGAGGCAGACCCTGAGGAAGATAGAGAGAGAGCTGGACAGGCAGATGTCCCGGCCATCTGAGAGAGAGCTAGACAGGCACGCTTTGAGACAGATAGACAGAGAGCTGGACAGACAGACACTGTGGAAGGCAGACAGGCACATAGAGCGGGAGTTAGACAGACACACTCTGAGACAGATTGACAGACAGGCCGAGGCTCAGCAGAGACAGGCCAGCAAACAGTGGTCAGAGTCTCGACACCTAGACAGCCAATGGGGTGACTACAGGCAAACCAACAGGGGGCTGGAGAGGAAGTGGGCAGAGCCCAAGCAGTCAGACACGCAGTGGACGGATCTGCGGCAGGTGGACAGGCAGTGTGAGAGGCAGTGGGCGGAGAAGCAGGCAGGCAGACAGACGCAAGGCCAGCGGTCACCCACGGACAGGCCGCTGCCGCCCTATCCAGCCGGGGACAGGACGCCATCCCCAAACACGCAGGCCGAGAGGCAGATCTGTGCAGATGCAGACAGACGATTGCACTGTGACGTCATCACAGACTTCGAAAGAGATCAGCCAGCTGAGAGGCATCCATCCACAGACGCTCACAATGACCATCAGCAGCGGGTTGAGTCATCTTGGCAGTCAGAAGAGAGGTGTAGGGGAACAGGGGTTCTGGTTGGACGTCCTGTACCATGCCCATCTAAACCAAACCCCCCTCCGCAGAGCAGTAAACCCTGCCTGGCCAAACTGAGACAAAGACCCCTGCAGGAGAGCTCTGGTACTGCAACTTCTTCTTAAAAGCCTAACCTTTAAATCAATGTATTATTTGCTATTTATTCTTATTACATTACTTCATGGTTTATATGTAATTACATAATTATATTATATTTGCATTCAGTTCAATTCAGTACGTCTGACTTTTTCCTATATATATATATATATCCCTTCTACTTTCAAACACAAATGTGATTACAGACCTTTATTTTTCAGGACATTTTTCTGACGAGGTTAAATATAAAATAATCCACTTGCATTAAAAAAGGAGAAAATTAAAGGAAAATAAATGTATAAATAAATTAGTGTATTTCTCATTGGAGTGATAAAGTGGAGATAAAGAAAATTGAACTCCCAGCAGTCATGCAAGACCTGGTAGACCACCAAAAATGCCACAATCAGATAAATAGTAATTAAAGCTCTCATCTTTGAGAGAGAGGAGAAACTCAAGCTGCTTCAGATCTGAAAACATCCACAGGTGTTTCTGTACATCCTTCTACTCTGACAACTCCGTAATATGAGTCTGAAAGGATGTACAGCTGTCAAGAAGCCCATAATGAGGAAATGAAAAGAAGAACATTTGCAAATCAAACAAGGAAGCAGCTGGGGATCTCAGAATAATGAACTGACCACCCCAGACTTCAGACCTCAACATTATTGGATGTGTTTGGGATTAGGTGGATGACGAGAAGCAGAAAATGCAACCAACTTCTTACACTGAGCTTTGGAGATGTAACATATATCCCTGGAAATTTCTTTGAAACTGAAATCAAGTCTCCTTAAAAAGAATGGAAGCTGCAATAAAGGGAAAGGGTAAATTACTAAATATTAAATAAATACATTATATTTAGTTTTTTGATTTAGCGTTTTAATTTTTGAGCGTAAATTTAATTAATAAAAGGTATCTGACTTTTTCACAGCACTGTACAAAGTGTAACATATCCCTTCTGTCCATTTATAGTCCACAGTGCTCCAAAGAGAGTAATGAAATACTTCTTGTGCTGCCTCAGCTGCTCTGGCTTTCAGCACTTTGGACACGTCTATGCTAATGCCCACCTCTTTCGCACTTTCACACACAACACCACATAATGAGACTCGGTGCAGTGACCTAGAATGACATTGATTTTGAGTTTTCCACACCAAACCATAGCCGGTGTAACTAAATTATTAAATACAAATTTAAAGTGGTGGTGATAAAAAAGCAGGCATTATGATGCCTACAACAAAAATATAAGCATTCTATTTACAATACACAACAACCAGTAGATCTCTCTGGAGTTTTATATGTAATGTTTACATTGGGAAAATAGTGGTAAATCTGAAAAAATATCTTTTTTGGGACTAGTTTGCCTTACAACACCTTGCATGCACCCCTCCACCATGAATGGATTTTGAAGAATATGTTTCAGGGTAAGCTTCTTATCAGACTTTTGTAAAACAATGTCTAAGGCCTCAGGCAGCTTATTCACATCAAT
The DNA here is from genome assembly GCF_015220715.1 of Pygocentrus nattereri. Classification (NCBI taxonomy): domain Eukaryota; kingdom Metazoa; phylum Chordata; class Actinopteri; order Characiformes; family Serrasalmidae; genus Pygocentrus; species Pygocentrus nattereri. The sequence goes on along the minus strand of NC_051214.1, from coordinate 11,709,718 downwards.
TTCATGGAATAGTTTCCTATAAGGGAGATTTTGGAGGCATTAAATGCCCCAGATGACTGATACCCATCATCACCACTGTGAATGAATTTTTCTAGAATGGCACATTTCACATCAAAAGCACTCAACAGGACTTTCTTTACAAACCTAATTCCAAAGATGTTGAAGCAGTATGGGAATTCTAATAAAAACAGAAAATAGTGATTGGTAGATTCTGTTTGATGTATTCAATCAAAAAAGGTACAAGAACATAATATACAGTATCTCACAAAAGTGGGAACACCCCTCACACTTCTGCAAATATTGTATTATATCTTTTCATGGGACAACACTATGAAATGAAATGAAACTTGGATATAACTTAAAGTAGTCACAGCTTGTATAGCAGTATAGATTTACTGTCCTTGGAAAAGAACTCAACACACAGCCATTAATGTCTAATTATTGCAACACAAGTGAGTACGCCTCACAGTGAACATGTCCAAATTGTGTCCACTTGTGTTGTTGTCCCTCCCTGGTGTCATGTGACTCGTTAGAGTTACAAGGTTCCAGGTGTGAAAGGGGAGCAGGGCTGTTAAATTAGTTTTTTTGGGTACAATTTGCTCATACTGGCCACTGGATATTCAACATGGCACCTCATGGCAAAGAACTCTCAGAGCATGTGAGAAATAGAATTGTTGCTCTCCACAAAGATGGCCTATGCTATAAGAAGATTGCTAACACCCTGAAACTGAGTTATAGCATGGTGGCCAAGGTCATACAGCGGTTTTCCAAGTTGAGTCCTTGTGTTCAGTGTCATGGCCAGAGGATGGCTTCAAAAAAGAGATGCATGAGTACTGCCAGCATTGCTGCAAAGGTTGAAAAAGTAGGAGGTCAGCCTGTCAGTGCTCAGAACATACGCTACACAATGAATTAACTTGGTCTGCATGGCTGTTGTCCCAAAAGGAAGCCTCTTCTGAAGCTGACACACAAGAAGGCCCGCAAACAATTTGCTGAAGACAAGCAGTCAAGAACATTGATTACTGGAACCATGTCATTTGGTCTGACGAGACCAAGATAAACTTGTTTGGTTCAGATGGTGTCCAGCATGTGTGGCGGCACCCTGGTGAGGAATACAAAGACATCTGTCTCTTGCCTACAGTCAAGCATGGTGGTGGTAGCATCATGGTCTGGAGCTGCATCAGTGTTGCCAGCACTGGGTAGCTGCGGTTCATTGAGGGAAATATGAATTCCAACATGTACTGTGACATTATGAAGCATGATGCCTTTGGTAACTGAGCTGCATGGCAGCTTTCCAACTTGATAACGACCCCAAACACACCACCAAGATGACAACTGCCTTGCTGAAGGTAAAGGTGATGGACTGGTCAATTATTTCTCCAGACCTAAACCCAATTGAGCACCTATTGGGCATCCTCAAGTGGAAGCAGGAGGAGCGCATGGTGTCTAACATCCACCAGCTCTGTGATGTCATCATGGAGAAGTGGAAGATGATTCCAGTAGCATCCTGTGCAGCTCTGGTGAATGCCCAAGAGGATTAAGGCAGAGCTAGATAATAATGGTAGTCACACAAAATGACACTTTGAGTACAATTTGGACATGTTCACTGTGAGGTGTACTCACTTGTGTTGCCAGTTATTTAGGCAATAATGGCTGTGTCTTGAGAGGAGAGTAAATCTATACTGCTATAGAAGCTGTAAACTGACTACTTTAAGTTATATCCAAATTTCATTTCTATAGTGTTGTCCCAAGAAAATATATAATAAAATATTTGCAGAAATGTGAGGCGTGTACTCACTTTTGTGAGATACTGTATAATATCTGCTTATTTTAAAACTTCTGCTCTACAACCATACAGGGCCTTTGTTATCGTATTTTGAGCTTAATAAGAAATGTTTCCAGTGGGAGACAGTTCTGGAAGGCAGGGCAGTTTAGCACCCCTACTCTTTGATAATGCAGTCATGCTGTTACACATGCAGAATGTAGCAAGTTACCCTCTAATACATCGCAATACCATGACAGATCCTGGCTTTTGAACTTTATGCTGGTAACAATCTGGATGTTCATTTTCTTCTTTGGCCTGGAGAACACAGCTTTTCTATAATTTCTATAAATAATCTCAAAGTATGACTCATCAGACCTCACAGCACATTTTTACATCAAATGAGTCCATTTCAGATCATCTCAAGCCCAAAGAAGTTAGGCAGTAGGCATTTCTGGATGCTGTTGAGATATGGCTTCCACTGTGCATAGCACATTCATTTTTGGATGTAATGACAGATTGTGGTTATTGGCAGTTCCTCAAGGTGTTATCACGTCCATGTGATGATATCCATCTCTTAATCATGCTGGTTTTTAATGCAGTACTGCATTCATTTGCAGTTTTTCACCTTTTCCTTTACACAAAGAGATTTATCGGAATTTCCCGAACTATTATGCACTATTGAGGGTGAAATACCTAAAATCCATGCAATCCTTGGCTGAGGAACATTATTTTTTTAACCATTGCCATCCTTGCTGATAAAGGTCCTGGCCATTACTGGATCCTCCTTTTGTATCCAAGTATGATTGCATCACCTAATCCTAGTTTTAATAGTTATCTTCAATTGGCAAGATAAAACATTAAATATCTTGTCTTTGTACTGTTTTCGTTCAAATACAGGTAAAGTATATTTATATATCCCTGCAAATATCCTTTCATTTGGATTTTATCTACTGTCCCAACATTTATGGAATTGGATTTGTACATAACATAAAAGTCATTGGAATTTTCTTTTAGATGTTGTTCAGATAGTACACTAACTTTTTGCAGATCATCTGTGTTAGAATGTCGTCATTGCTCTTTTGTTTTTAATATTATCCGTTCTTAAGGTACAGAAGATGAAGTTGGAGGAGAGAGAGATGGGAGCAGAGTGGAAAAGAAAGACAGAGATGGAGGGACAGAGAGAGCAAGAGAAACAGAGGGACAACCCCCTCCAATCCCAGCAAAGGTAGAAGTGTGTGTATGTGAGCAGACTTGCTTGTGTGTTTAATGTGTTTAATGTTTGCTTGTTTCTCATCAGGGTCGGCAACAAATATTGGCTAAATTGGATAATTAGAACATTTGATAACAGAAAAGCCATTTGCAAAACAGCAGGTGTGGCTGAGTTCAGTGCGAGCTCCAGTAAAAAACAGTATTTAGGGGCTTCAGAACCTTCATTATTCCCCTGTTCACTGATTAGAGTTGGCTAGAAAGTTGTTATTTTTAAGATAATAGTTAAAAAAGACAGTTTTTCTCTGCTCTCCTGCAGTACGCCACTCACTGCTGTCGAACAGAGTAGTCTCTTCAGGGTTGCCAGATTGGGAAGGATACCTGATTTAGCATTTCAGTGCAACCCAATGCAAAAAATGAAAGTAATATAAGAACAAAAAGAAAAAATAGATTTTGTTCTTCTCAAATATTTTTATATTTGAGAATGCTTGTTTTCCTCCAAAATCTTCTTCCAAAAGTGACAGTATTCAATAGTTGCAGCCCTGTTTTTCTTTGTAGTTGTGCTGAGAGTTTTCTTGAGATTTCCTACTTAGAAGACTTTTGATGCAGCTAACTGGAGGTAATTTGTGATTATATTCTTTGTGTTTGTACTCACAGCCAAAGACTGCCTCATACGTGCTGTCCCCCACTGAATCAGAGAGGAAGATTCTGCCCCTTGTGCCGCCGGCCTCCACAAAGCCTCCATTGGGATTGGCTGAGCGGTCACATACACAAGGTCTGTCCTTCTTGTCATTGGCCAATGGGAATGTTACACTTTATTCCCTGATTTCAATAATAATCAATACGTTTGAGTTTGAAGTCGTTTGGTACTTATGTGATATGTCATTAACAGTTATTATAATCATTAACAAGGAATTAATGATTCTCAAGGTATGAAGTTATGAGGTAAAAGCTGCAGCAGTAGATAATGTTGACTTGTCTTTTACACAGCTAACATGGTTTGCTGAGGTAACACTGAGAACAGAGAAAGTTTTCACTGTTTTCACTGTTTTTTGGTTCTAGCAAAGGCAGCTAGAGTAGTTAGCAAGGTGCAATTAGGGCGTCCTGGCGGGTTCTGGACTGGCGGGTTCTGGACTCCCTAATTGACCCCTTTAAATCCCAGGCTTATGACATACTAAGGCTTATTATTCAGTAACTACAGGGACTTCAATGTAAAGTGGCTGATCTATTCTTAGTTTCTAGAAGTGTGTAATTTGCCCTGGGTATTTAAGGGGATAACCTGTTAGACCCCCTGAATGTTTCAAAATTGAATTCCTTTGGGGTCCTTAAAAATAAACGTATTAAACATAAACGCCTTGCTGTCTGTTAGGGAAAAATAGATGCTCAAATACAGATTCAAGGAAAAGTCACTATTTAGTTGCTTCACCCACTTGTCTTTGGTATTCTTCACTAACTACAGCTGTAGCACTGGTCTGCCTCAGGATGGTGCTGTAGCAACTTGGTTTGCCCAGTTGGTCCTTCGTAGCCTATTAACTGTAACTTTTCTTGAGATACTTCTGAAAAACTTTACAGTACACTGCAGTATATTTGTAAATCTGAAAACTTGCCAAAGATTTGTGAAAAGAGTAAATTGTTACACATTTCTAAAACCAATACAAAACAGATGTCTATGATCTCAAGTAATGTGTGTAACTAGAACACAGCATTTTTACAGGTGAAATGGGTCAAAATTGGTAAAATCCTTTACCCTCCAGAGCCACAATCTTCTAGAAATGAAACCTTTTTGAAGTCAAAGGTGTCGGGTTTTTTCAGGCATAACGTCAGGAAGGCCATAACATGACCCCCATTTAATAAAAATCACAAGCCCAAGTGTCGAGATTGGTCCAAGAAATACATTAAGTTTCAAATGTGACATGAGATTAACACCTGATGGTCCAGATGATTGGGCCCATGGCTGGAACCAGGCGCCAGCAAGGTTGGGGAGGTATAATAGTGTGGGCAGCTATTATTAACAGTGAGCTAGCTGGACCTTTTTAACATTGCAGATGGACTGAAAATCAACTCTCAAAACTATCACTAGTTTCTGGAAAACACAGTCTTCATATAGTGGTACAGGAAGAGGTCCACAGCGTTCAAGAAGACCATGACATGTATGTAGGACAGTGTTTGATTGCATATGTCTAAGTACTCCACTGCCTAAGGATTCAAAGATGACAAATTAATAAGACTGACTTAAACTTGATTGAGAACTTGTGGGCCCTTCTCGAGCATGAGATGTACAGTGAGGGAAAGCCATACACATCTTTGAACAGCATCTGGGAGTATGTGGTGGAGCTTCAGCTACAATTGGCTATGAAAAAAGAAACTAAAAGCTTGTGTGTAGGGCAGGCTTATGAAAGTTGAAGAGTGGCTGTACTGGCAACTAAATATTTTGAAAGCTAAAAATATATATATTTGTTAATTGCTATGAATGCAAAGTTATTTGTTATTTGCTAAGCATATTTATGTTATTATTAAGTACATTGAAAAGTGAATGTAATGCAGTGGCTTAATAATTGCACACCTTTCTACAGGACTCCCAATGACACTGCCGGCAGAATGGATATTGACATGTTCAATATTGTTATTAATATAAAATAGTTTAATTCTACACATAAGCACATTAAAAAAAAAAATCTAATTTAACTAAAATATTAAGGGTTACCTTCAAAACAGCCTGAAATTGCATTTTATGGCTACTATGAAATAGGGCTGGGAATCTCTAGGCACCTCATGATTCAATTCGATTACAATTCAGAGGCTGTGATGCGATTATAAAATGATTATCGAGGCATCTTGATGCATCTTTTTTTCTATGCAGGATTTCTATTGTCTCACTATGTGAGGACTTGGTACTTTTAAAGCAAAGTATTTGTAATGATCCATAATGAATTTACTTCCAATATCTTGTATTAATAAAACAAATGGAATTGATGTGGCAAGTGAACTAGAAAGCGCTCATTCACTGCTCTTGTTTGGAGTACACGAGACACTGCTGCCACTTATCTGTGATAAAATGCGCTGTTATGGTGAAACAAGGTGCAGCGGCACATAGCACGTTACAGCCTTCCTGCCCGTTTTCTTTAGTGATTTTATAACTTCGGTTTTGGTCTCATTGTAGAGACTTTGGGGATCACTGTGTCAGTAAAATATCTTCGATACGGGTCGTGTGCAACATAGCGCGAAAGCCCTGGTTCTCAACGACTGAAAAGACTGCAGGTCACATAGCAACACAGTCTCTCCTGGCTAATAGCTACGAAAAGGCAAAGAGAGAGATTTAAGGTGAACATTAAGCGGCAGTTGGTTTCCTGGTATGTTAAATCTGCAACAAGAGACTATCAAGCACTATTCAACTTTTGAGGTAAGGTGTTCTGGCGGAGATGGGAGGAAAGTGGCTACAGCTAAAGCTTAAAGCAGAGTAAAGTAAGTCTGTGTTTTCATTGATATTTTTAGCCTATACTAGGACGTTACCGCATATGGAGACGTAGTGGACATTAGATGTTGTGGCTCCCAAGGTGGTTTGATTTTTTTTGTTGAAAGGACAAAATGGCTCTTCTTAACCTTTGGGTTGTCGACTCCTGACCTAACCTGGCTTTTAATGCAGACGGTGCTGGTCAAATTTCTCGCTCATTCAGTTGTGTTTTTGTTACGTGCCGTCCTGGCACTGCAGTTCTGCACTTCGAAGTTCCGCCTTTTGCGTTCTGTCAAGAAAATTGTTTTTTGACGTTTGTGAATCGATTCAGAATGGTTCACATCCACATCGCAATGCATCTAAGAATCAATTTGTCCCCCTCCCCTACTATGAAAAGGGGCTAAGCATCAGTTTTAATATTTGTATCTGTTCAAAGCATTTTTTCTATTCAAGAGTAAAGGGAATCTTAAGATACGCTACTTGCCTAAAAATGATGCCTGTGTAGTTCCTTAACAGTAGTCAATGCCAAGCCATATAACAGTCAAAGATTATTCCATGATTGGCGCAATGTTTTTTCATAACTTGCCACATTATTACTTAAGTATGCTGATGTGTGTAGTCATATCTGTGGCTCAACCAGTTAGAGTTTAGAATGGGAGCTGTCGATTTTTTGTCAAATGTTCTGTTACCCATTTAGACCTTCTACACATCATATTTGTGCTGTAAGTAATGAAGCTCTGGTTAATTGGTTATATGTGTATGTGGATTGTGTGCAGGTGAGGAGAGTGTGAGGCCTCAGGCTCCAGTCAAACCACAGCGTAACAGGAAGGCTCTGTCCTGTGACACAGGTATTCTTATGTTCAGGCAGATACACACAAACATGGTGACGTCTCATGTGACGTGACACTGTTACTCTCCAGTCCGGTTTGATGGTCTGTTTGTGTGTGTAACCATGTTTGTCCTTTTGCTACCTGTATGCAGACCTGTAGAGCATGCTGATGCTGTATCTTTACACTGACACATTCTGATTAAGCCACATCTCATCTGCTTGGGTTCATTTTTGATTAAAGCCCTAGGGATCCTAAATTTGTGTTTTCTTTCTAGGTAGGTTAATCTTGCTCTTATAGGCACACAGTATACAAAGCTCACCTCCTAAAAAGTTGGGACAATATGTAAAATGCAACTAAAAATGGAAACCAGTGATTTGTAAATCTACTTTGGCCTGAATTTGACCTAAAACTGTACTACAACAAGATGTTGGGACAGGGACAATTTAAGACTAGCGAAATTGTGAAATGTTCAAAAAATGTCTTAAATAGCCGATGCAGGTTACGTTGAGGCTCACCACTTTTCCAAAAGATGCATCAGCAAAGAACCCAAACGTTTAAGAACATTAAGCCTCATTCACCAACATCTTCCTTAAATTTGTCCTTAAGAAAGGTCCTAAGAAGAAGTCTACGTCAGAATCATAATGTGTTCTTAAACCGCAGAATTGTTTGCTCCTTTGTGCTCTTGACTGTTTGTAGATTCTTTTGTTACCTAAGAACAGATCCCAAATAAGAAAACAATGGTGAATGTCAGAATCTTCGTGAAAATCCTGTGAGTTTTAAAAAGAAAATTCTTCTTAAAAATGATTCATGAATGAGGCCCATTGTTCCTCAGCAAGCAATTGCAAGGATTTTAGATATTTCACCCTCTGCAGTGCATAATATTATCAAAAGATTCAGGGAATCCAGAAAATTCTCTTTGTGTAAAGGGCATGGCTGAAAACCACAGCTGAATGCCTGTGACCTTAGAGCCCTCAGATCTGCATTAAAAACCAGCATGCTTCTAGGAGAGATGTCATTAAGTGGGGTTGGCAATATTTTGGCAAACCATTGTCAGTAAACACTGTTCGTCAGTGCATCCATAAATGCAAATTAACTTACAATCCCAGACTTATTATACTATTATTATACTAAGGCGTATTATTCAGTAACTACAGGGACTTCGATGTAAACTGGTTGAGCTATTCTTAGTTTATAGAAGTGTGCAGTAAAATTTTGGGCCTCCTGGTCAGATGTCCTAGTTCCTGTGGCATGGGTGAATTGCAATGAGTGAAGGCACCATTAATGCTGAAAGACATGCACATATTTTGGAGGAACATATCGCTGTTGTCGGAAGAAACCTTATATCTCCAAAATGATGACTTCATACGAAAAAAGAAAAACCTACTTTACTTTTAATGTGAGTCAAAGGAACCAGACATTTTGGGCTAGATTTTTGGTCCATTCTTAATGATATTTACACACACTATAAAGAGCAATAGGCGTTTTCAAATTATGTGAGGTTTTCTTCCTCAACAACAATATGCTGCCTTCTAGACAACGTCTTCTTCAGTGACGTCTATGCTTAATTCAACATGACAACACCAAGAAAAGTTCTGCAAGTCTTACAACAGCATTGCTGAGTAATACGTTCTTATATCTAGACTAGTGCAGGTGCTAGACGCCTACCTGCAGTAAAGACCTGTCACCTACTGAAAATGTGTGGCGCATTTTGGAGTGCAAAATATGACAATGTACGCCCCACCAGGTTGTGCAGCTGAAGACTATAAGAGATGAATGTAATGTGGCACATGCTCCTGTCACAATGTTTTTGGAATGTGTCGCAAACATCAAATGTTGAATAAGCATCTAATTTACTAATTACTGCTTTCTGTTTTTAGTAGTATTATACATTCTGCCCCAGCTGTTTGGAATTGAGATTTGTACTCTTGGGTAATGCATACGTAAGCGATAGTCTCACTGACAATGAGGCTGATGTGGGTTGCACTGCCCTCACAGCTTTAACAAAAATGTATTCTCCCATAGTCTCCTTTTTCTGCTCAAGTTGGAGAAACCACAAGAAAGCTAACAACCAAGCGAAGACTAACCTAGCAAACATAACTGACTTAGCAAGGACATCCATTCACCTTACAAGCATTTCCTGGATGAACATTCAGCAGTAAAGTGAATACGAACTTCACCTTCTTGAAGATGCTAACGTATAAAAGCTGGATAATATTTTCAGTGAGCCTTGTATACAGTGGGGATAGTCTATAGCGGCATCTGCATATTGTCGCTGTCCAATGAAAAACAAGTATCTCCAAAATATGAACTTTACAGGAGAGAGCAAAAACACTGTTATCTTTCAATGTAAGTCAATGTAAAGATATTTTGTTACAAGTGATTTTAGAGCATTTCTATTACTCCATTCACCATGAAATTTTTATACAATGTAAAGGACAGCTGTTGTGTTGAAATGGTGTAGAAAACTAAAAATCAACAAAAATCGTGACACATGGTCTTCGTTGGCCATCGACAATATGCAGAGCTCATGTAGAGCCCATTTTACTTGTTTTATTTGTTCTTCCTCTGTGTAGCAGGCTGAGAACCATAGACTAAAGGCTGTCAATCATGTGTGCTCATTAGAATATTAGGTCACACCCAGGCAGTACTCAGACAGGTCTTAAGTCATATTTCATAATATTTCTGTCCTGTTTTTTTTTTCACTCAAACTTGGCTGGATGTTTAATATAACACTCAATTTTAGTGTCATATATACATGTCTAATATTTTACATTGTCTTCCCTCGGACTTTAGACATGTGCAGACCAAAAAGGAGCCTGAGTTGAAACAGGGAATTTCTGCAGGACTTAATAATACAGATATAAACAGAATAATTCAGAACGGTTTGATGTGAAATGCTACATTCTAGAGAAACTTGCTGAGTCAGAGGTATTTACATCAGTAGTCATAGGAACCAGATGTCTGAAGTGTATTATGAGTGCACTGTGGTAGATTGTAGTGCCCTCAAAATCATTCTGGAATTCCATTTTATGATTCGGGCACTGAGAGACACATATTCAATGGACTTATCAGTGCCCCAAAAGGCCTTTCCGGTCTAGTTCTTGTTTTGCAATAGTTTTGAGAGAAGGTTTTGGTCTGAAACCTATTTTTTAATCCATTCAGTGCGTGTTTTATTATTCATTCACTCATGCAGAGTGAGTAATTAAACCCAAAGAAAACATTTCAGTTATATTACATATATAAAACCCAGCAGAATCGTGTATGTGCACAAGACAATTTGAATAGTATCCCTGGTTCCTGTCACCACCATTGTAAAGAACTCTGAGTTGGTAAGTGTCTGTACAATGCCCCTCAAACTCACATCAGACCCCTCTGTACTTTGTTTACACCTCAGTGATTGAATTGGGCAGAAAGGAAGGAAAGGTAGGAGAAATGGCAGAACTGAGCAGTGAAAAGCTTTTCAGAGAAGAGGGTGGAATGGCGAAACGTTTGGCCTGCTGGCCTTCATTGTCACAAAACATTTCTCATTTTAAAAGCTGAAAAAGAAATAAGAGAGACAGCGTGCGCAGTTCACCACATGGAGTAATAAAATAGGTTTATGCATGGACTGGCGTTCAGTACCTTGGACAGCGTCTCTACTAATTCTCACCTTTTTCACACTCCATAATTTGCTAAATCCCACGCACACCACGCTCTCCATGTAATGAGCCTGAGCGTAGTGTAGTGTACTATAATGACAGTCATGTTTACTAAGGTACCTTATAGAGGCTCCGCCTTTTATTTCCTCTACATCACCATTAGTACTTGTGATGAAAAGCGATTTATGACTAACTGTAATATATTATAATGATGTATCAGAATGATGTAAATACATTACACATAATTCTAATCTGATTTTGTTTTTTGTTTGCTTTTGGTAGAAACTGTGGTGGTAGTTCATACACCCCTTCTAATTAGTGAATTCACCGGCTTTAAGGTCCAGCCTTTACTCAAGCGATCAGTTATGCACACAGAGCTTGTATAATCTCCATAGAAAAGCATTGCCAAGAGAACGGGATGCTCTACAGCATCCACACAGGAGCCTAAAGTCACAAAGCCCAATCCCATTTCTTATTTTTAACCCTGCCCCTTATTTTTGAGTGTCACCTTGCCATTTAGAACAAGTTACAATGGGTAGTGGTTGAAATGGACTGAGACTCAAATAAAGAACAGCATCACTTCATTAACAGGTGCTGTGTAGGTCACCCTGCCAGCCTGCAGTGACAGCAGAGGAGGGTAAAGTTCAGCAACTTCACTGCTGGGCTTTAGTTACATTTAGGACATCATATGCCTTTAAAGAGGGGGGATGCAATAATTATTTATTATTGCCCACCTCTAAGTCTTCAATGATATGAAGCTGAAGTCAACTATTCGCCAGCTTCTTGTTCAAATTTTCTTTTCCCACCTTAAATGGAGCAGCTGTTACATTCTGGCGCTTCAGAGGTCTGTACTGCTGGACTTTTTAAGGTGGGATGGGTGTTTTAGTTAGCTAGATACCAAGACGTCAGCATAGGACTATCAATTTTAATACTTGTTATGAAAAAATTCTGAAATTTTTAGCAGTGAAAATACTCACATTTGTGGGTTTCTTTGGTCATCTTGCAGGCTTTTCTTTTTTTGCCTCATAACACTCCGTTTGGAGTCCTGCAAGACTGTGTTTGAACTGCAGCACAGGCTCATCAAATCAAATCAAATTTATTTGTATAACGCTTTTTACAATGGATGTTGTCACAAAGCAGCTTCACAGAATTCCAGAAAAGACAAAGTTTTAACAAGAATGTAAAACCCCCCCAGCAGGCAAGCCAGGGGCAACAGTGGCAAGGAAAAACTCCCTCAGAACTGAGGAAGAAACCTTGGGAGAAACCAGGCTCACCAGGGGGGACCCATCCTCCTCTGGTCAAACTACCTACAAGTGATTATACTACTAATATTAATAGCAGTAGTATTCGTAGTAGTAATAGCTAGGAGTCTATGAAAACATCAGTGTAAGGTGAGCAGCTAGTCCAAGGTAGCTGGAGCATGGGCAGCTGGACTGAAGTGGGTAGCAGGAGGGCTCGACAGTCGGTCGTCCTTCAGTGTCCAGCCGGACATGTGGGCGATTGTATACTCAGGAAAAAAAGGAGGGACACACAGGATGGACACACTTCTTATTAATAACTTTAAGCAGGAAAAACACTGGATGAGTTACAAATTTTTTGGACCTATAGTGTATTTTATTTATCTAAAAATAATACATTTGAATGACGTAAATTCAATGTATTACTTATTTTGAGCATCGTTCTCACATTGTATCATCGTAATATTTGTGTGATATGTGTGTGTATGTGTGTTAAGTCTGTCCTGACTGTGTCCTTGTGTCTTGTACCCCTTTTACCCCAGGCACAGACAGGGACAGTCCCAATAACCTGGAGAAGCCCCCAAACCCCCGCAACCCCCCTGTGAAAAAACCTAGACTCCCCCAAAACAGAAACCAATCCTTGGACCACCCTGGTACTGTGTGTTTGAGTGTGTGGGGCTGTGTATGACATGAATATATTTCACTTGCAGATTATCATCATTAATGAGTTGTGCATCCATCACAGGATTAGTTACATTTGAGCCGCATTAATTTTTGTGTTTCCTCTCTGTGACCAGAGGAGAGGAAAACACTTTTACTGAACACACTCCCCTCTCATGAATTAAAAATGTTCCATGTGGGATGTGAGAGTAATATTCACACACCACAGTAGTAAACAAATTATTTAGGAATGTGAAAAATGTGCAACTCAGGATTTGTACCCATAATGTCCACAGATCTCCCAGATAATGAACAGTTTTGATTACAAATGTGTCAAAATACGAAATAATTAAGCAAATAAACATTATTTATTAATTATTATTTTAAAGCATTACATTTATATGAAAATGTCTATTATTTCTGAAAAAGTGGGAAAACCGAGAATAAAAGCACTGTTAGCTGTCTAAAGAACATTTGGAAGCTGTGATTTCAACCAAAGCGTTTCTTGATAAGTACCAACTGAAAGAGTCCCCATAGTTTTGCATATTTTGTTTTCTGTTTTACAGTGTATGTGTATACACACACACACACACACACACACACACACACACATTGGAAAATAGGAAACAAAATGTGTAAAACTATGCGCACTCTTTCAGTTGGTACTTATCAAGAAATGCTTTGGTTGAAATCACAGCCTCCAAATCACGATCAGGCATTATGACCACTTCCTTGTTTCCACGCTCATTGTCCATTTTTAAGTTAAGTGATACATTTTTGATCCCACAACCGGGGAAATTCCACCTCCGCATTTAACCCATCCGTGAAGTGAAACACCACATACACACTAGTGAACACACACACACACTAGGGGGCAGTGAGCACACTTGCCCGGAGCGGTGGGCAGCCCTATCCACGGTGCCCAGGGAGCAGTTGGGGGTTAGGTGTCTTGCTCAAGGACACCTCAGTCATAGACTGTCAGCCCTGGGGATCGAACCGGCAACCTTCCGGTCACAGGGACAGATCCCTAACCTCCAACCCATGACTGCCCCTTTTTTACCTTGTTACCCTGGGGTCAGGACCCCCTTGGACCCTCACAGACAGGTACTATGTGTTAGTGAGTGTTGTGCTGGTACAAGTGGATCAGACACAGCAGTGCAGCTGGAGTTTTTAAACACCTCAGTGTCACTGCTGGACTGAGAATAGTCCACCAACCAAAAAGATTCAACCACCAGTGTCCTGTGGGCAGCGTCCTGTGACCACAGATGAAGGACTAGAGGATGACCAACACAAACCGTGCAACAGCAGATGAGCTGTCGTCTCTGACTTTACATCTACAAGGTAGACTGACAAGGTAGGAGTGTCTAATAGAGTGGACAGTGAGTGGACACAGTGTTTAAACTCTAGCAGTACTGCTGTGTCTGATCTACTTGTACCAGCACAACACACTCTAACACACCACCACCACGTCAGTGTTACTGCAGCGCTGAGAATGATCCACCACCCAAGTAGTACCTGCTCTGTGAGGGTCCATGGGGGTCCTGATTACTAAAGAACAGGGTAAAAGGGGCTATAAAGTATCAGAGGAACAGATGGACTACAGTCTGTAACTGTAGAACTACAAAGTGCAGCTATACAGTGAGTGGAGCTGATAAAATGGACAATGAGCATAGAAACAAGGGCATAATGTTATGCCTGATCAGTGTATATATCAGATTTTCTACCATTTTTGTTTAACTATTATTTTAATAGACTAATATTATTTATTTTGTGTAATTTAATATCTATTCCATATGAATAATAATGATGAAATAGTTTTGTGTTTGATATGCATAAAAGTAAATGAAGCAATACAAAGAAATAGTTCATGTGGACACCCTAATACTTAATATAATATTAAAAATTATTATATGAAAACGTAAAGATTGCTATTTTATGCATACTGTAAATTTAAAAAGTCCCCCTCTCTCTCTCTCTCTCTCTCTCTCTCTCTCTCTCTCTCTCTCTCTCTCTCTCTCTCTCTCTCTGTAGACATTGGGCTGCTGCCTGGTAACAGTGAGCCCTTGTGACAACTGTGCACACCTCACCTGCCAGAGGCTGACCAGAGGGTTGCCATGACAACGACGACAGAACATACTTAGAAACGTGAGAAAAAGAAATCCACCAGTGAAGGGGATAGGCGAGGGTGAAGCTGCGCGAGTGACAGTAAAAAATGACAAAAATAAAGAGGTATGAAGAAACGAGGCTGCAGGGGCTGATAATATCATAGCATTTATGAAATCGGTTGCACTTAGATTGGCGAACGTGAATGTGGTCCCACACACGTTCTCGTTCCATGCGCATCCCTCTCGGTCTCACGATGATGTCATGAATAAAACTGTTGCCAATAGTTACTGACAGATTATTGATCATTTTCAATAATTATATGTTGACTCTATTATAAAGTACTCATCACTCACTTTCTTGCTATTGCTATGGGGCCAAGCACCAAAATAATGAAGTATTATTATTATTATTATTATTTAAGCCTTTCTATAGTTTGTTTTTTTTACCATTATGCGTTCAGTTCAAATGAGAAATATATTTGTATTTGTTTATCAAAAAACCATTAGATATTGCATTGTTTGCTCTCACAGATAAATGTACAACTGCTTTCTGAATCCTTTGCTATGTTTGAGACTTGAAATTTAGTTGTTGATATTTCTATCTGTCTTTGCTTTCATGAGCTGATGTGTATTATATTTTGTAGAAAAAAAGACAAGGATATTATATATATGAATTAAAGAATATGTTCAGAAAGGTATGAGAGTGTCAGTAGAAATTCTTATTGATGGCAAAACATGTTTGTTTAAAGGCCAGTTTAAAAAAAATTACATCTTAAAAAATATAAAATAAAAGTCTCAATCCCACAGCTGTGCTTGTAACTGTTTTATGTCAGGTTTCCCTTGAAAAAGATTTATATGAGCTCATCATGATGGATGAATAAAGAAATAGTGCCTGATTTTCAAAGTGGTTTTGTTTAAATCAGATTTGTTTTAAATTTGCTCTATTGCATTATCGTTTTTATAATCCTTGTCACGTTTATCTTCTGCATAAGCCTAAAACAAACCCACCACAGTATGTGAAATGCAAATAAAAACAGAAAAGAGTGATTTATATATCCACTTTGACCTCTATGTAAACAAAAGCAGTACAAAAAACAAGATATTTAATGTCTTAACAGCATCATTTTTGTAAAGATGCACTCTAAAACTGATACCCACAACACATTGCAAAAACACTGGGACAGGGGCAATTTAAGACTAGGAACGTTTTTAAAAGCGGTGATGCTTTGGTATAAATGAGGCACCTGAGCAAGGTCCAGTCCTTTATGAGCAAGAATAGATTGAGGCTTACAATTTTGCCAAAAATGCATCCATAGCCTTGCAAGGATTTTAGCTATTTCACCCACTATAGTGCATACTATAGCAACAATTAGCAACAATTGCTAAATTTCCTTCGGGATCAATAAAGTATCTATCTGTCTATCCATCCATCCATCCATCCATCCATCCATCCATCCATCTACTATTACCAAAAGATTCAGGGAATCAGAGAGCACTGTAGTACATGAAATACCTAAAAACCAATATTCTTCTGTGGTGGATATCATAGCGTGGTGTCACGAATAGTTTATTAAACTGTTGTCAATAATCACTGTTTGTTGCTGCATCAAATGGTTAAGACTACACTAAGCACAGCTGAAGCCATATGTCAACACTGTCCAGAAATGCTGCCAACTTCTCTGGGCTCGACCTCATCGGAAATAGACTGATGTGCCATAGTAACGTGTATCTTGTCTAAATGAGTCATTTGAAATAACCAACGTCATGTTGTCTGGGCCAAAGAAGAAAAGGGCCATCCAGATTGTTACCAGTCTGTCACAGTATGGGGGGGTAGTAGTGCCCATGGTATGAGTAACTAACAGATCTGTCAAGACACCATGAACACTAAAAGATATATAGACATTTAGGAGCAACGCATACCTCCTTTTAGATGTCCTCTTTCTCAGGGATGTCTATGCTTATTTCAGCATAACAATACCAAGCCACATTCTGCACACATAACAGCATGACTGCAAGATCAGACAGTCTGGGTCCTGGACTGGCCTGCCAGACTACTATTGACAACGCGCAGGACATTATGAAGTGCAAAACACGACAATGAAGGCCCCGTATAGTTGCACAGATGAAGAGTTGTATATAGGTCAAAC
This sequence comes from Pygocentrus nattereri, assembly GCF_015220715.1. Lineage (NCBI taxonomy): Eukaryota > Metazoa > Chordata > Actinopteri > Characiformes > Serrasalmidae > Pygocentrus > Pygocentrus nattereri. The sequence continues at coordinate 11,692,681 of NC_051214.1, read as the reverse complement.
AATACGGTCAGTACTGTCTCAACCTTTTTGGAATTGAGTTTGTATAATGAAAGTTCAGAAAGGTGTGAGCAATAAAAGAGAAAGATAGTTGCAGTCTTAATATAAGATGCTGAATAAACTATGGCTTTGAGATGTACGACGCTGCACTATATCATCACTGTTTGGAAATTTCAAAATTTTGTGGTTTGACGGTAGGGTTGACCACAAAGATGAACCTGTGTCAAATGTACACCACCTACTGTTCTCCAATCAGTTGTCAAATAGGTTCATATTAATTGATTAAAATTACATCAAAATATATTATTAATGATTCATGTTGGTGTTACAAGCTTTATTTTTGTACACCAAATATAAGATGAACCAGATTCAGATATGAAAATATATATTAGGACCTATATGATGTAGACAATCTCAATGTAATCGTAAAAATGCTAAATAATGAAAATAGGAAAATAATATTTGGTTTAGTGATGCATATGCACTAATTTTACCAACAGGTGGCACCAGCATGTGGAGTTTTGAGTGCTCCAGAACATTTTTATGGGTTCAAAGCATCAGAAAGCTTGTTTCTCCTATTACTACTAATAATATCGGCCGATATCAATCAACTGCAGTCTTATTGGTGTTATGAAAACATTGGCAGTAATTATGAACTGTGGTTGTGCCGCCGCTGGGATTCTTGGGAATAGCTCAACTAGTCTGCCTTGAAGTCCCTGTAGTTACTAAATACATAATAAATATATAATAAGCCTGGAATTGATGGGGTTAAACCCAAAACACCAGCGTGATTAGTTATAACACCAAAAAAATTACTTTTATAAAGACAACCAATGAAAAAAATATGTGCTAATTAACAAAAGCAAAACCTGTTTGTAATCAAAAATCTAAAAAGATTGTAATCAAAATCATCTGAAATTATCTGTCACAAAGTTCTCACATGATTCATGCAACATCTGCAGTACATCAGGTGTTTTAATAGAACAGTGAGGTTTCAAAGTTTTAGTTAAAATGACTGTTTACGCAAACTAGGCTGCCGTGGCTCATTAAAGAAGCTTCAGCAAATTTGTTTAAGTGTCTTGAATTCATGCTACACAAACACTGCAAATGAGGCTTGAGGTGGAGTGACTCAAATTACACTAGACACTTGGTGTTTAGTACCTGAGCCTGAAACTGTTTATGTAAACTCAGCTCTTCACGGTTTGCAGCTTTGCAAACCAGAGGATGGCCTTTAAAAGAATGGTTCACCGAAAAATCTCATTCTAATTCGGTCCAATTTAGTTTTCTGTCTCACCTTTAACATAGGTAATGAGCCAAGACATGTCTGATGCCTGAAATTTGCTTCTTTAGGCTAAGCTCACCCCAAAAAAGATTCAGAGTGACAGAGACGTCCATTGCTTATCAGCTACATTAGCCTCGTGGCTCATGTTCATCACAATTATGTGTTTAAGTGCAGTTCAATCTAGAAGAACTGCAAGAGAACAAAACCATCACAACTTTAATTAAAGGGGAGCTCCACCAATTTTTCAGACTTTCTGCATAATTAAAAGCTTAACATGTCAATTTAATCATTGAGAGTGGTTTGGTGTAAAATTCTGTGTTCTAGACAAACTTACAGGGTCAGAATTCACAGTGGTGGAGATAGGAACCAGACGTCTGAAGAGTTTAACGCCTCTAAACGCTTCCTCACAGATAGATAGTACGTGCAATGCTAATGAATTCGCTGCCTGATGTCTGAGACATTGTGTTACAATAGTACTGTGATACAGTTTTGGTCTGAAGCTTATTTTTATCTGTTTATTTTAATCCATTGAAGAGGTGGAGAGATACATAAATTGAGTTCTGAGGCAAAATAGTCCTCAAAGAAAACTTGTTTTTTCATAAACATTAGATAGAAAACATGTGGTTCACTGGTGGTTCTGGATAGTAAATAAAATGCCTATATTTGCATTGTAGACATCGTGACCCCCGGCTCCTATCACCACCACTGTAAACAAATGTATGTTTCTCTGCAAATTAACATTTTACAACAACTCGCTCTGACTGACTTTGCTTATATCACAATAACTGAGTTATATAGAAATTTTTAAAAAATCAGTGGAATTCCCCTTTCAGTACATTGAACTGTAATATCTAAAGTGGACTCCAATTCTCTGTAAGAGTGTTTGTCTACAGGCACCAGCAGGGGGCATCATCTGCTAACACTGACCATTTTCAGCATCCAACAAGAGGAGCTGGAATGGAGCGCTCTACATCCTACACTCCCTCACGCCACACACCATGAAACTGTCGACCAGCTTACATTCCGCAGGTTGTCATGAGCAACCGAGCGGCGATCCCTTTCCGCCCGGTGATGCGGTGAGTCAGACGTAGGCGCTAGAGGAGAGAAGGTGCATCAATCATCGTTAAGATGATGGAGCACACACAGTATCACTGATCACAGTTGATGATCTCATCCTGCAAGGTTCATATCTCTGTTTTGTATCTCCTCTCTCTCTTTCTCATGCTCTCTCATTCTCTCTCCCTCTCTCTCTCTCTCTCGTTCTCTCTCTTGATTACGTAAGCTCTGTTCAGAGATGTGTCATTTTCTACAACTAAATCAGGAAGAACCTGAAATACTGATCCTTCTCATAAAGCTGCTTTATGAGAGGCTCAGCTCTTCAGCTTCATATACCAAACCTGATGTAGAAACCTGGGTACGGTCTTAGACTCTGAGCTCTGATTTATCCCACAGTCACTAAAGTAGCTTTTAAGTATTGTCATTTGTGAGACATTCCTAAAGTTCGCCTTTTCTATCTCAGAGTGACACAGAGAAACTTGTTCATGCACTTGTTACGAGCAGAGTCATTACTGTAAAGCTCTTCTTACTGGAGAAAACAATCCATCATCCACAGCTACAGAATGCAGCACGGATCCTAACAAGAACAAAACATTGGGATCAAGAACTTTACCGGCTGCCTGTATCTTTCAGGATAAATGTTAAAGTTCTGCTATTAGTTTTTGAGGCTCTAAATGACCTTAAAGCACCTGCCTACCTCTCACAATGTTGGTTATTTATATGTGCTCTTAGATCTACAGACTGGTGTTCTACAAATTTCTTCTATAAAATACAGAAAATGGCCATTATTATGCTTCTGAACTGGAACTCAGTTCTATGTTTTATTAGACAGTCAATCTGATCTGTCATTACTTTATATTATTTAATCTAATACTCATAGTTTCTTCTATTACTGTTCATCTTTGTTACCTGTCTGTATTATTTAAAAAATCTTTTTATTAATTGAATACTATTAAGTATTATACACCTTTCTACACCCCTCTCTAGTAATATACACTGCTACCAATCAAAAGTCTGGACACTAGTCTGTGTGTGTGTGTGTGTGTGTGTGTGTGTGTGTGTGTGTGTGTGTGTGTGTGTGTGTGTTTCAGTCTGGTTGGAAACGCATGTCAAGTGGCTTCTCTTGAAATTCCTTGAGAGAATCATGATCAAGTCTGTATGAAACTCAGAGTCAAGGTGCTAAAACAGCAAGTAGGTTTGATATATACTTTATAATATATACCTTCAAAAAACAATAGAGTAACATGAGGGTTAAGAAAGCCCCCCAGGGTTAGATGTGCCCTTTTTTAATGACCAAATGATGAGGCCAAATCTAATCATAACGTATTTACAGATTGGCTGTGATAATTAATTCTTAAATTTCATCTGGATCCTTGCATTCCTGGGCTTTATTATAACTTCCTGAGGCCAGTTGATCTGTCTTTTCTCACTGAATAATTCACTGAATAATGCGTTTATATTAAGATGTAAAAGAAACTGGTTAGAGTGGAGAGAGCTGTACACTGGTTTTCAAATGAAAAGAGATTTTCTTTCACAGTAGATATGTGAAGTGTGACCTTTGGGGTACATAGCCCACAAAGACATGGTGTAAAATGCCCTTTTTAACATAATTCCCCTCAAATTATTACGCAGGTTAGATGTTCGCTTAAGTTTCATTGTGCTACTGTTAGTGTAATATGTAACAGATCAACTTGAAAACTAGTTTATGTAGTAATAATCAACTAAATTAGTTTTATTCAATTCAAAAATGATTTATATAAATATACTTAATATATATGCGCAATTCTTTTAGGTTGAACTGACGAGCCACTGTTAATAGCTAAAAAATGTAATAATAATTGAACTAAATCAATACAAATAATACCAATATGTAATGTACCATAATCACAATCACTATATCATTAATTAACAGACTGGACATTTCAAGTGTTTCTATTTTATTTGCTGTTTGTCTTTTGCCAAAGTTTATTCAAATGAAGTGGAATCATTACTATAAACTGACAAATTTTTCATTTTAAACTACATTTTTTATTTTGTACTTTGAATAATAACCCAAGTTCTTTTGTCTTTGTTTGGCAAACTATTGGTGCCTAAATTGTGCATTTTGTTTATTTTCTAATTGAAAATAAGTGAACACTTCCTCTACAGACAACACACTTCAGCACATTTCAATGCAAAATTACCACTTTATACTTTGATACAGTAGGATCCAGAATGTCTGAGCCCACATAAAAGAACTGTTGCTGGTTCCTAATTTAAAAATGAAATATAGTTTTGTTAAAAATTCTTCACAAATACTTCCTGAAAGTCAAAAAGGCTGCTCTGATACCAACTTCCCCATGACAAATTCGGAGTAACGCACAGCCTTGGGTGGCTTTTCGCTTTAATAAAACAGCCGACAAATGAAGTAGACATTGAAGTGACATTGTTTAGCCTGTTAGCTAGCCGACTAGCCTAGTTCTAGTCAAGAAAATAAGCTGTCAGCCCCTCAGTTGAAATGAAAAATGGGTTCTTACTTCATCAATACACTTGGTGGTCCAAGCAAACAGATTCATTTACATTTACAGCATTTAGCAGACTTACAAGAAGTGCTTTGTCTATCTAAAGAAAGTAGCTTAGAGAGAAAGTCCTGAGCTCAGATACTGCTAGAAACAAAAAGTCACTGTAGATACCCAGAAAAAAAGGAACAGAGTTCTGTGCCATTCAATGCAATAAAATACAATACAATAAACTACAATACACAGTGCAATACAATAAAATATAAGTGCAGCTTATAATTCAGTGCTCATTTAAGTGCTGTGTAAAGAGATGTGGCTTCAGTCTGCATTTGAAGACAGCAAGAGACTCTGCTGTATAGACGGCCAGTGGGAGTTCATTCCACCACTTGGGTGCCAGCACAGAGAACATTCTCAGCGCTTGTCTTCCACGTGCTTGAAGGATGGCGGGTCAAGCCGAGCTGTACTTTAAGCTTGAAGGGCTCATGGTACAGTTCGAGATTTCACCATTGCCATCAAGTAGGTAGGGGCTGGTCCATTTTTGGCTTTGTAGGCAAGCATTAGGGTTTTAAATCTGATGCGTGCAGCTACAGAGAGCCAGTAAAGGGAGCGCAGCAGTGGGGTGACGTGGCTGAACTTGGGCAGATTGAAGACGAGTCATGCTGCCGCATTCTGGATGAGTTGCAGAGGCTTGACATGCATGGGAAGACCAGCCAAGAACAAGTTGCAGTACTCAAGCCTCGAGATGACAAGAGACTGCACTAGCACCTGGACGGCCTCTCGGGTGAGGAAGGGTCGGATCCTATGGATATTGTACAGGAGAAACCTGCATGACCGAGTCAGGTTCACGATGTGAGTTGAGAACAATAACTGGCCATCGAGAGTCACATCAAGACTTCTTGCCTCTACAGATGGAACAATCAGAGAGTTCTCGAATGAGATGGCAAGATCATGATTCATTCCATTGACAGCACAAGGATTTTTTTCCTGTCACAGCAGAAACAGAGAGTTGGTGTGCGCATATTATTGATTTTGCAATGGCTTTGAATGCAGCTTAGCCAATCAGATTTTAGGACTGGAACAATGTGTTTTATAATGAGAATAAAAAAATTTAATTAAACAGTAATAATGCCTAATTATGCAATAATGCATAAAGTGTTTTGTTTTTGGTCAATTAAGTTTAGTATTCATTTCAAGAAGTATAAAACAAATACATTTTTTGGTAGTGGACACAGACCTATGAGCCTGCTATGCTAAATAGTAATTAGCCTACTTGTTAGCAACTTTGTTAGTCTTCAAATTAGCGACTGCTTAGTATTTTGCTCGCCTACATTTACTACATTTTGAGGTAAAGTCAAGGCAGCCGCTGTGGCCACTCTGGTAGTCTTAACTATTATTTGTCTCTGGCTATTAGGCATCATTAAGTCTAGGCCTAAACCTATGAGAGAGCATACATTCATATGACAGAGTAATGAAGACATTCAGGAAAAAAGTCCAGGCACTGGTTGCTAATTGGCCATTAATTTCTGCCGCTGACACTGGTTCATGATCCGTCCTCTTGGCTGAGTGAACACAGAATCTAGAGCTTCTAATTGGACTGCACCAGTGGATAAAAAAGAATGTAAATAGAAAGTCAGAAAAGCATGTGGGCCTGTAATAAATAGGCTAGGTCTTAAAAATTGAATGAAAAAAGTGCCAACGATGGTGTGAAGAGGATATGAAAGTTTGAAAATTAGGTTACTTGGGCACTTTGAACAGCATATTCCTAATATAGAAAACAACATCAGAATAATAAGGCAACTAAAATGTTGATATGATTGAAAAGAGACAATGTATGTGAGAATGCTTGTGGTGTCCTGGATGAGTTTATTTATGAACATAAGCAGCAAAAAATATGATATGGAGGCAATTTAAAACGGTTACAATGAAAAGAAGACGTTTATAAAAATTTGCTTGCGCAGTCATGGAGCTCAGTTAAATTGAGTTCATTGAAGGACCTCAGATCATTTAAAAGAAGGACCTAAATTCAGGTCAGTGAGAAACCTCAGTTCATTTCAGTGATGGATCTTAATTCAGTCCAGTTTAATGCTGAACCTCAAATGATTACAGTTGTGGACATTGGCTACTTTCAATGATGGAACTCTATTCAGTTCAATGTTGGAACTTAATTTAGTTCAGCTTATGATGAACATCAGTTCGGGTCAGCGATGGTTCTTGGTTCAGTTAAGTTCAGTGAAGATGATGAACCTCACTTCTACCAGAAAGATTCCGGAGACGAACATGAAGGAAGGAAAATTTATTCTTCGTAATATTTAACAATTCCATAGATAACATTTTTTTGTAAGTTAAAGTCATTGGCTTGGGCCCCGCGATCGACCCAGGTCATCTAACATGTAGAGCCTTGCAGATCCTGCCATATAGGGTCCAACTGGTGGCAGCGGGGTGGAAAGAGATGAATGACGAAACATCAGCATCTGAAAACAGCAAAGCAAGTGTGCAAGTCAAGTCACTTTAAAAACAGATGGAAGCTTGTGATTGGTCAGAGTAATGAGTTATGTAGCATTGGAGTCTCCCTGGCAGAACTTGCGCTAAAGCTCTCATTTAGATTCAAAGGTGGTACTCAACTCGGTACAATGTAGGACATCAATTCAGTGATGGATCACATTTCAGCACAGTTCAGTGATGGAACTTAACCCCTTCGGACCCAGCGTTCATTGCAATGGACATGACATATTTCTGTCTCTAAACCAATAAATACCTTGTATTTGAATGATGTCAGTAATGCTGGTTACTGATTGGATCCTGATTATCCAATCACAATCATGTCATGACTTTGAGCATGCTCTGAGAGAGTCACAGACATCGGCCAAGACAAGCATGGCGGAGCAACTGCAGAGAGGGAGAAGTAAGTACCCATTTTCAATCAAAAATATACATTTATGCTCATGCTAACCAAACAAATTTGCTGTCAGCATATGTGTAACTGTTGCAAATGATAATATTTGAAGTTATTTTGAACAAATATATTATCATTAATTTACAGGATTTTTTAAAAGTACGATGTCCATTGCAATGGACATCAGGAGTTGGGCGAGCTAAGCTAACACTCATATGTTTAGTGTCAGTATATACAGAAACAAAATACTTGTAAGCTTTCCATAAGCAAAGTGTGGTGTCACAGTATATTTATTCATGATTATAAATTTGTAAATATATATTTTTTGTACAAAATGTTCTTATAGAGTATAGAGTCAAAGACTTGAATGTCTTGTAAATGGAGAGTTATCCGAACTTGACTCCTTGAATTCAGGAGATGAAGATGACACTTCCTTTGAGAATCCTCCAATTCATGAGGATCATCCCATGAGACCCTTTGAATACTTCAAACGGTATATACCAGATGAGATCTTCAGTTTGATGGCTGACAACACAAATGTTTATGCCTTGCAAAGTGCTCCACGATGTTTCAAACCAACAAGTTCAGGAGAAATCAGAACCCTAATTGGTCTCCACCCCGCTATGGGAGTGATGAAAATGCCAAGAGTTTCCATGTACTGGGAAGCTGGGATGGACACTGGTATTTTTCAAAACACCATGCCCTGTGACAGATTCTTCCAGCTTCGGTCACATTTGCATTTGGTCAATAATTTGGAGAAGCCAACTGAGAACAATGATGTGTTTTTCAAGGTACGTCCTCTCTATGATGCCATACGCAGTAGATACTTGGAGCTTCCACTAGAGGAGAACCTTGGCATTGATGAACAAATGGTGCCATTTCGCAGAACTCTGTCAAGCAATTCATCAAAGGCAAGCCACACCCATGGGGGGTGAAAATATACTTCCTGTGTGGGAAAAGTGGCATGGCCTATGACTTCCTGCTGCACCAAGGTACTACAACTATCACAACAGCACAGTAAGCAGCTGGGACTTGGAGCGGGAGTGGTGTACCATCTTAGCCAGTGAATCACTGGCCAACCACAAGTTGTATTTTGACAACTATTTCACAACGTACAATCTTCTGGAGCTGCTAGCTGAGAGGAAAATTCATGCCGCTGGGACAGCAAGGGTCTCTCGCTTTGCCAGGCCTCCTCTACAGTCTGACAAAGAGATGGCTAAAAAGCCTCGAGGAAGCTGTGATGAAGTTGTAAGCCGTGATGGTAAGGTTGCACTGGTCAAATGGTATGACAACATACCAGTTCTCATTGGCCTCTAACTTCGTTGGTGTTGGCACAATGAATGAAGTTCAGTGGTGGGACAAAAAGAAGGCCCAATTTGTGATGGTGTCCCGTCCAGAGGTGGTTAAGTTGTACAATGATGCAATGGGTGGTGTTGACCTGCTTTGTCAGTCTGTACCGTACAGAAATTCGGTCAAAAAAGTGGACCCTGAGAATGATAACACATGTCTTTGACATGGCTGTGGTCAACTGTTGGTTGGAGTACAGGCTGGACGCCAAGAGGGCCAATATCCAGACCAAAGACATCCAGGATCTCCTCCATTTCAAGATGAATGTGGCCCAGTGTCTGGTGAGAGTCCATAAAACAGTGGCAGTAAAACGTGGAAGACCCAGTATGTCTCCAGAACCACAGCATGTCCCCCCAGAGACCAGTTTGCAGACCATTTCAGGATGTAAGGCCTCTACCTAAAGTGCAGTATGACATGGTTGACTACATGCCAAATTATGATGTAAAGAAAGAGGCTACCAGATGTAAGATGCCAAATGTACAGGTTTTTGTGTACTTTTGTGACAAGTGCAACATCCACTTGAGCTTTGTGCCCCAACGAAACTGCTTCAAGGCTGCAGGTTCCAGGTTCCAGTTCCATTCCAATTTAACATGTTATAAGTTCATTGTCCTACAATAAAATGTATGGTTATGTGTTGTAGTTCCATAATAGTTTACTGAAGGCAAAACTGATTTCAGGTACTCTACAATCATACATCTTGTGTTCATGTGCATGTTCAGATTGTGTTATTTCCCTCTCTTCTTGCAGGCTCTGGGTTTTCCTGGTGATGACATCACTGCTGTTCCCTACCCATGCTGTGACATACTGATCAAGTTCATGTGCATGTTCAGAACTGTACACAGACTCAAACACATGCAAACATCCAGTTCCAGATGTTTAGGTCGTACCTGATTGATTACTATGTGGAAAAACTCAGCCTTATTCTTCCTAAGTTTTTATGACATTTTATGCCCATTGTGTTGCGATGTCCGTTGAAATGGACATGAAAAAAAACTATTAAAAACATGAGTTAGCAAAAATTTCATTTTTTCAATTTGTTTTTATGTTGGAAAGGAGTCACAATCAGTTTTAAAAAAATTTTTTGGCCCAGCAGAAAAAATGCGGGTCTGAAGGGGTTAATGTAGTTCAGTTTAATGCTGAACCTCAATTCAGTTCAGTGATGGACCTCAGATAATTTCAGTGACGGACCCCAGTTCATTTCAGTTTAAAGCTGAACCTCAATTCAGTGCATTGATGGAACTTAATTCAATTATTTTAATGAACTTCAATTCAGTAACAGAACTCGGTTCATTTCAGTTCAAAAACGGAACTTGGTTCAATTCAGTTCAATGATGGATCTCTGTTCAATTCAATGGTAGACTTGTTGCTGTTTTGACGTGCTCTCCCCTAACAGTGTAATCTAATGGAAGAAGATGAGTGATATGTGAGAGAATCCCTACTTATAGTGAAAATATGTGAGTCAGAGAGATATGAGTCAGAGAGATGTGTGGAATGTCTTTCCATTTTGCATCGTGGCTTATGAAAAAAGCCAACCACACAACAGATCAGGGGGTGTGATTTCACATCTGTGAAGATCGCATCCATGCAGGTACTCGGAGTGTGTAGGTGCAACCTGCCGGGCAATTATAAAGTGTTAGTGTAAGCCTGCATGCGTGTGTGTATGTGCGAGTGTGTGAGACCATGTCCTTTGTTGCAGGGTGTATGCATGTGCATCATCAGAGAAAAGAGAAAGCTTGCTATGACCCATAAAAAGAGGGAAAAAAAAGCTTCAATGCCAGTAATTACTCTTTAGCTGTTACTTAGCAACATGATTTCAAATTCTAAAGGAGCGTCAGAAAAAAAAAAAAAGCAGAAGATTGCGGGATAAGCGTGAGTGGGTAGAAGGAGGGATGAAAAAAGCAGCGAGAAGAAATGTCTCTCTGCAAGCGTGTCCTTCTCTCAGGGTTATGAAATGCATGCATACAGTCATGAAGGAAGCTGGTGGGTCTTTCTTTCTCTGACATTCACTTCAGTTCCAGTCAGACCTGAGAGAAACCATTGACTAGTTTAAAAAAGTCTTTCCAAAACTGTCAGAAAAGAAGATCTGCAGTTTTATGAGGAGCCACCTGGGATGCTTTTCCAATAAAACTGAATTGGTGCTTAGAATTTCTGCCTAATTAAATGGTTAAGATGTTTAAAAAAAATCCAGACTGTAGAGTTTAATGCTTTTTAATGTACAGAAATAACAAAGATATTATAACATATACCACACCTGATGTCTGAAATACTCTATTAAGATTTTGGCCCAGAATATATTTTTTAATTCCAATTGTGGTGGAGAGGTACACTGAGGGTGTTATAAGGCAAAATAGAAAGAAACCTTTTTTTTTGTTTTGTTTTGTTTTCAGATTTACAACTACTTTACATTAATCAACATTACATATAAAAACTCAGAAATGCGAGTAGGTTCACTAGTTATTTTGGAAAATAAAAAAATGAGTATATTTGTGCTGTAAACATCTCGTTAACCAATTCAATTTAGTTCAGTTCACTCCTTAACCAGTTCACTTCAGTTCAGTTTGCTCCCTAACCAATTCAATTTAGTGATAGACCTCAATTCAGTTATTTTTCTGTGGTTTTATAAGTTGGAATAGACAAAATACTGTGGTGCCACATTTTAAAAATACTATCAAAAAATATAATATGTATTGCTTTTTATTCAGCATTTCACATATTGCAATACAGCTAATGTTGTAGAATAGGCTACAAAAATTTAATTAAAACAAAGGCTTTAGTTTAGCTGTAGCTGCTTTTCTCACATCTCTGGCAGGAAACCTTTTCGCGAAAGTTGAATAGTTTCTTGTAAAATGTCTCTCAATGTTTTACTTTTTACGATGCTAAAGTCAGCTTCTCTTTCACCAGCTTCTTGTTCAAATTTTCTGGCTCCACCTTAAATGGTGCCTGAGATGCCAGAATGTATATGCTGCACCATTTAAGGTGGAATGGAAACGAGAAGCGAGTTATTGTTAAAACTGGGTTGAATGATCAACAGAGATTTGCAAAGGGAGGATTATTTTGTTTTTACCTAAAAATCCAATTCTGCTGTAGAGCCACAACAGGACAGTAAAAGGGCCACATGCAGCTCCGGAGCTGCATGTTACCAACCCCTGCTCTAGGGCATGCAGATCAGGCTTTTTGACTACAATGTAAAGGTTCTGCACCAATTAATTTTTTTCCTAGAGCTGTATGTCCAAGCCAAGAACCATCAGGGGAAGCTTCACTTTTAGGGAGTCAAAAGTGTCATCTGGAGATCAAAGAGGTTAAGAGAGCAAGAGGAACCAGAGCAGGACAACCTCATCTGGAATCCTGCATCTTTAGAAATGTCACACTCCTAAAAATAAAGGTTCCTAAACAGTTCCTAACTTAGACTAGCAATTCTAGGAAAAACGTTTAATTGACAAACGCTTTACATTATGTGGGGATTCTTAACATTTTAAAAAGGTTCCTCGAACTCTCATGTCATTTACCATAATGGTTCTTTAAAGAACCATCCACTGAAAGGTTCTTGGGGAACCCAGGCATCACTCTATGGAACCCTTTTTGGCACCTCTATTTTAAGGCTGTGCAGTAACCTGCTGCAAATTGGCTGGATAGTGACTCATTAGCAGAGGTGACAAGGTACCACAGACTGTTGAAGCCAATGAGTCATACTCTGCTGGTACTGAAAGAGGAGGAGCTGGACGAGGTCAGCTAACTCTGTGAACTCTGCACAGCAAAGTGCAGGACACTGTCGAGGTGGCACCTTCGCTGGACAGTTGTGCGTCACGACTGCTATGTGGCGTGGGAGGAAGAAGCAGGAGTACAAGCCCTTGCTTTCATAACAGTCCAACCTGAAATGCTTTAAAATGTAAAGACATTTTACTATAAGTATATCACCGCTATCTGAAAAAAACCTTGTATCTACATTTTTGTCGTTTTTCAGTTTACGTCGTCATCTGAAAATGCCTGTTGCCCTTTACATTGAGTGTAAATTTCATGATGAATGGACCAAAGGAAACGGCCCAAAATTACTCAGAAAAAATGCAGGTTCCATTGACTTACACTAAAAGTAAAGTTGTTTTTTTCCTTTTCCTATAAAGTTACTATTTTGGTGATACAAGGTTTTCTTACGACAGCAGCTCATCTTCATATGATACAGCGTTTTGGGCTACAGCAATTTACTTTAAATATGCACTCTATATAAAACTTGCTAAATGAAAAACGTTGACAAGCAGACTGTTGGTTTAGAGAAGATTAATGACCAGGCTTTTAGGCCCCATATGTAGGCCCACGCAGTTCCTCTCTCTGATGGTTTTGTATATTGAATTATTTATAGTAGTTACTGAATAATGAGTCTTAAGATTAATACCTAAATAATAAGCATGCAGTTTATCATTTAACTTCAAGAGCCTAACAAATGAGCCCAATATCAAGCTTTAGCTGAATTAAAAGATTACTAAAGGACCTAAATGGTGGAATAAAAGTATTATTGAATGAAATGTATAAGAAAGAAAGAACATCTGCTGATTAACCCTGTTTCAAAATAAGCTGTTAAGCTTTACTGTGTTTCATTGAATCGACCCGCTCGATTAGCTTGTTGCCAATTCAATCAAGACCCCCTTGAAGAAGCACAAAGGCAATATGAAAACACATTGTCCCACTCCGGGCTCTCCAAGATGTCTAATCGCTGCGTAAATGTTTTCGAAGCCTTTTGATTGGCACTTGGATAACTTTTCTGAAGCTCTGTTTGAACAGATTGGTGAAGGTCATTCTTTTCACAGCTTTTTTAGACGTGAAGCACCACAAGAATCTTGCTTGTAACTTATTCATTGCCTTTCTCACTTATTTTTAGCTGGCTGAAGATTCCCACAAGTTCTCAAGTAGCTTCAGCTCCTTAGCTTTTTTCTAAAGAAAGAAAGTGACAGTGTCAACTGCCATGTGATCAGTTTAACAAATTCATGTTTTCATGGAATTTCAGCAGCCTCTCCAAATGAAAACTGTAACTTGAGAACTGGTGTGGTGAAGATGCTTCAATCTTTGCCACAAAATCTGATTCCGGAGGATGATGCTGTTTTCTTGCAATGCAAAATGCAGAAGAATAGATTACTTAATTCAAGAAAGACAATGCATGCTGGGACTGAACACAGACAGAAATATAAAGGTGGGTCAAATTTTGACTTTATAGGCTAAGTGAGAATGTTAGAAAACATAAAGGTTGTCTATACGTGTGGACAGTGGTGGACAGTAACTAAGTGAATGTAATTAGTTTCTGTACTTAAGTAGTTTTTTCATGTATCTGTACTTTACTTAAGTATTTCCATTTTGGGTGACTTTTTACTTTCACTCCACTACATTTCAGAGTCAAATATGTGACTTTTTACTCCACTACATTTTGAGAAATCTGTCGTCCTTTTGGTTTCTGTGTGTATAAAAACATAACATGTCAAAACAAAAGAAGCACAAAGTAAGAACACCAATCAAGGCACAGCGGTCACTTAGTTCTGAGCTTGTTTTGACCTGTTGGTCATACCGACCCAGTGCATCACACGGTTCAACATCAGTGCAGCAGCGTAAAACTTTGGGAGCACATGCGACACCTAAAAAAACTAACCTAACTTTGTGTAAATAGACCACAATATAGAAATATGTCCACATATGCAGTCGTGACTGGCCTGTTTCTTTTCTTTTGGATTATTTCCCAAAGCAAGATTTCTGACCTGCTTAAGAAACAGCTTATACTATCATGAATTCAATGCTTGTCTAAGTTGGTTTATGCAAGTCTGCTTCTGGTTTAGCTGGTCACTCAGCATGGTCATGCTAGCTGATTAGCATACCACCATCCAAAACAGTCCATCCGCTGGAGGCTTATTTTAAGTAACAAAACATCTGAACAGTACAGGCTGAACAAGATAAAAAGGCACTAATGGTAAAAATGTCTTGTGCTTGTCTGTAATGTCAAAGTTACCCAAATACATAAAGCATAATGTTTTACAATTTCCCATTTTCCAGCTTTAAAAGCAAGTAGAGCAGCTATAATTGGTGTTAAACCCGGTGAAAGAAAGTACCCAGCACTTAGCATCGGTGCTAACAACAGACAATCCATATAGAGGGGCTAGCATAATCTAGCATTAGTGGATCAATTAGGTCCCTTATGAAGTGAAGGTTTAAACCTAATAAATGTGCAGCTGGTGCAAATCCATGACTGTATGACAAACAACCACATACAATCCTGTTAAGGGTCATATTGAGCAGGAAAGGACATCTTACAAACTGAATTTAATATCCAACTTGGACCGTAGCAGCTTTTGTAGCGTACAGGGCTAGATACTCTCACCGATGACATTAGGAGCACCACGTTTGTCAAATGGCAGTAAGTTCTGGTTATGTTGACATAACTGATTTGTCCTGTTTGTATTCTGGCAACGTTTTATAACGTGTTTTTGCACAAACAATGTCAGTATCTTGCAGCCAGTAGTAAACTGAGAATAGCTAGTTAGCTTCTTGCTAACACAACTTTACTTCAACAGCTAGGCTACAATTTCCAAATGTGTGTTTAGCTACGACAGCTAGCTAGCATTAGCTAGCTTTTTGCTAGGATTTTTTAGGATGGAAGCTACGAGCAGACAAGACCATTTGCTGGAAGGAAACCTTTTGCTTTTAGAGAACTTAGTTTTTTTTAGCCTTTTGGCTGAGAAGTGTGCAAAAACACTTGTGTTTACAAGTAATCGCACCCTTTTTCACACGTTCTTACTTTCTCATTTTTCATGATAACATTTTTTTCATGTGATATCCATGGCATATATATAAGCCGCCGTACATTTTTATAGCTTCGTTCTGCTTCTGCTTTGATGTGCCTCTCATCCTCACATGCCGTCTTTGATCATAAGGCTGGTATAAAGGGTGACACACGCAAGGCACACCTGATGCAATGCAAAGCACATTCATGATCTATACGAGCCAAAGGTGTCTCACCAGAAACCACCTATTGAATTATCTTAACAATTGAATTATGCAAAAATCTGAAATTCACCTTAAATCACCCAGAGCTGAGTTCATTCTTAATGTTTACAGTCGATTCGAACTCGTGCTACATGAATGCAGGTCAAGACAGCATAGGATGACAGTTAAGGTGATTCTCATGCTAAACTGTCAAATCTTTTTAGTCTAGGATTAGAATTAATCTTTGTCATAGGCTTAAATACTCATCTATGACCAGTGCTGAATGTGCCTACTAGGCGGAAGGTCAGTGTCCTGCCTTCTGGCACAGCTGAGCCACCCGTTGCCTCAACAGAGTCTGACCCACTCCAAGGTTTAAAGTGGTGGCCAGTGAATAGATATCGAAGAGCATCCAGATAATATCCCGATCGAGAATCACTTTTTGGCAAGCACAATACACATCTATAGACATGCCTGCTGAGCAGAGGAGGTAGAGGAACCCTTGTATGAGGCTGGTGATGGTCACTCTGACCTGGTTCTGGAGCAGCTGAGACTGGAAAGGTGTCCCACTCTTGGTCATCTTTTTAATGTGCTTGTAGAGGTAGCATCCCGTGGCACCAGTGACTGTCAGCATCATGCTCAAGCTCAGCAAAGCCATCACCATCGTCAAAGTGTCTAGTGTGTCCAGAAATTGACTTAACTGGAATGTAGGCCAGATGGAAGCAACTGAGCCGTTTACAATGGTGCTGTTGACCTCGGGCGAATTTAGAGCGTAAAAGATGCTGTAACCCATCAAGAATTCCAATACCAAGTACACTAGGAAGTAGATCTTGGTGGAGATGAGGAGAAAATACATTGTGACTTTGATGTTCTTTCTGAGCCAGATCAAAGGTGCCTTCTTAACTGGGACGATGTGACTTCAGTAGAAGATCCTGAGCCACAGGTTGGTGGGAATGCTAACACGGACTGCGTAGAACATTAACACCTCCACGGCATGCCTGAAATTGCAGCTCAAAGCTGTGAGCTGCAGGCTCAGGTGTAAGATTAGGCTGAGCTGGAATGCACTGGTGGAGAAGACCGTAAGTACCAAGAGGGTCATCAGAGGCTGCCAGACTCTCATCTCACCACCTGGAGGAAAGATTAAGCAGAAAACATAAAACATGTTCATCAGAAGACCCAGCAATGCACAAGGTGCATTGATGACAACCGAAATCCTGAACTCTATGAGGATGAGCCAAACAAGAGGCAACAGGGTTTCATCTGAGGCACTCTCTTGCCTTCCGCCTATATCACAGGGAAAGGCTCTTTAAAGATCATACGCAGCTATCATGAAAGATCATTATAACTGGACTGCACTGGAACACTTGGCTGGAAACTTCTCAGGGCTGCTCCTGAATATTTGGGGGGCTTAACTGAAATCCACATGGCAGTAAATGACAATAATATAGCAAAATGATTCAAGATTGTCAGTAATGTAGTAAAATAGTTAAAAATAACAGTAATGTGGCAAAATAATTAACAATGACTATGATGCAGAAAATGTATTATTATAAAATTACAGTAATTTCGCAAAATCATTCAGAAAGACACTTTTTGTAGGAAAATGATTCAAAAATGATAGTAATGTAACATAATCATAAAAAATGCCAGTAATATAACACAATGATGATATAACAATGTAGCAAAATGATTTGATTATGATAAAAAATTATAAAATGACAGTGATTTAGCAAAATGGTTCAGAAAGACACTATTGTAGCAAAATTATTCCAAAATGCCCTAACATAGCATAATCATAAAAAAATGCCAATATAACACAAAGATTACATACCAGTGATGTGGCAAAATGACTTAAAATGAAAATGTCATAATGACAGTGATGTAACAATGATCCAAAATGACAATAATGCAACAAAATCATTCAAACATGACAGTAATGTAACAAAATGATCAAAAATTACAGTATTATAGCAAAATGATTCAATATGACAGTAATGAAACGAAATGATCCAAAATGACAATAATGGAACCAAATGATTCAAAATATCAATAATGCAACAAAATGATTCAAACATGACAGTAACGTAACAAAATTATCAAAAGTTACAGTATTATAGCAAAATGATTCAATATGACAGTAATGAAACGAAATGATCCAAAATGACAATAATGGAACCAAATGATTCAAAATATCAATAATGACACAAAATGATTCAAAATAATGATAATGACACAAAATTATTCAAAAAGACAACAATGTAGCAAAATTATTCAAGATGGCTATAATGTAATAAAATTATTCAAAATTACAAAAATGGCACAAAATGACTCAAACGTAATCATAATATAGCAAAATCATTCAAAGCAAAATGATTCAAAAAGACAATAATGATTCAAAATGACAATGTAGCAAAATTATCCAAAATAACAATAATGAAAGAAAATGATTCAAAAAGACAATAATAAAGCAAAATGATTCAAAATGACAATAATAAAGCAAAATGACTCAAAAAGACAATAATAAAGCAAAATGATTCAAAATGAAAATAATAAAGCAAAATTATTCAAAAAGACAATAATGATTCAAAATGAAATGAACCTTTATTGTCATTACACATTGTACTTGTACATTTGCGCAACGAAATTGGTTTAAACAAATTAAATAAAAGATTAGAGCTACAGTTAACTATACAGGCGTAAGCATAAATTAACTAAGCTCTCCTATTTACATACTAAGCTTTCCTATATACACAAGTGATTTCCTATATACACAGTGGATAATTGACATATGCAGCATCAATTATTGCACATTATATTTTGTTTTTAGCAGCATTGCACTTATCCCTGTAGGTAGACAGAAACATCTGCCCACAAAATGACAATGTAGCAAAATTATCCAAAATGACAATAATGAAGCAAAATGATTCAAAAAGACAGTAATAAAGCAAAATGACTCAAAAAGACAATAATAAAGCAAAATGATCCAAAAAGACAATAACACAGCAAAATGATTCAAAAATGTGACAACAATGTAACAAAATGGTACAACAATGTAGCAAAATTATTAAAATGACAATAATGAAGCGAATGATCCAAAAAGGCAATAATGATGCAAAAGTATTCAAAATAACATTAATGTTGCAACACTGACAATGATGTAATAAATGATTCAGATTGACAATATGGAATTCCATGGTGGATGTTAGAAAGGATCTCTGTAGAATATGTGTTAGCTTAATTTCACTTAAAACACCTCACAGTTTGTTATTTATTAAACTCCATGTTTTGTGAATATCATTAACATTTACCATCTGACTCACATCATTCTGATAAGTAGACCACCTTTATGCAAAGTGTTTTCTTTTTTGTAAAGTCCCTCCACATAGACACATGTCTCAAACAAAAATAATGTTTGCTCACAATAACAGACAGCGATATGAAATATGTTTATTTATTCGTA
The DNA here is from genome assembly GCF_015220715.1 of Pygocentrus nattereri. Taxonomy (NCBI): domain Eukaryota; kingdom Metazoa; phylum Chordata; class Actinopteri; order Characiformes; family Serrasalmidae; genus Pygocentrus; species Pygocentrus nattereri. Next base: position 11,673,194 of record NC_051214.1, on the reverse strand, counting down.
GAGGTGTCCAGCTTTTTTTAAGCTAACATTTGAATAGGCCTTGTACAGCAGAACAACAGTAATAACCTGATGAGATTTCATGTTTCTAATTACCCATGAAATATAGGTGTCCAGGCCTTCATGTATGAAGATCTCACTACTTTTCAGGTTGTTACAACGGCAAGGAGGAGATCAAAGCAACTACACTGGTTCTTTAAAGGTGTGAATTAACATGTATCTAGTGCAAAATCTATGACTAGCGCTCACCTGTAGGCTGCACTGACAGGCCCCCTCCACCAAGCAGTCCATATAGCTTCATCTCAGCATGCGCACAGAGTCTGCTTCATTTCAATGCCTGTCTGCCTCTATTAAACACAACACTTACCACATGTATCAGTACACTTCTTATCCAAAGCAAAAGGTCAGTGGAAACTGCTTTCTAATATGATGTCTTTAATTATATCAGCCTCTGATAAAGGTCACCTGTGACCTGCTCAACCTGTAACCATGGGAACAGACATCTTAATGCCAGGTTCTGATGGCTTATAGGGAACCTCCTGGACTTGTGGTGTGGCTCCTTTGTGTTTAAAATTCTCCTCCTCTTGCCCATTAGCCAATGTACCTTTTTAAAAAAATGACCGTTTCCTGTCTGTGAATCATGGTTGGAGCAACGGGGAGCCCTCGGGGACTTTAGGCTGTCAGAGAATGCCTAATGATCTCTGGGAGCTGAAAATACATCTGTATATTTTAGTTCATATTTATTTAGTAGAATTGTCATGCATGTTGTATTTACGCTACAAATATTGCTGTAGTACACCTTAAGTTTTGGTTGAGAGCAACCAGGAGAGCAAGTATGAAAATTTGTCAACTGACTTTTTTTCTGGTATCTATATAGACGCAACCAAGTGTCACATTGGTTAGGGCTTCAGGTGCTGAACTAAAGGCTTGACATGTCAGAATAATCACTAACATAATTAAGAACTTACAGAGGAATCAACCAAACACATTTTGATTTACACTGGGTGGGACCAAGTTTCTTAGAAATAAATGTCATTGTAGGCCCCAAATATTAGCTCAGAGGTGCCCAGATCTTTTTGTTCTTGGGGTGTTTGTAGTGGAAATCTAGAAACGGCTGGAGAGTATAGTGCTGTGTTGAGCATGAAGGCTAGTAAGAAACTCATTAGCCTTAAACTATGAGCCTGTATGTTTACTTTCATAATGTTGCTGAATGTTGAATATTTTAAATATCACAGTTATTTTTTTTTTTGACATATGAGATGTACTGATTTACCTTTACATTTGTTGAAAGCTTTTAGCTGGAGCAAATCAAACTCATGCACAGGCCAAAATTGCAGCCTTGGACAAGATTGCAAGTATAAGCTGTAGTCTAATCTTTGAGTTTGAATCAGTTGTTAAAAATGGAAAACAGCAGCAGCAGAAGCTCTATGCTGGGGCGTTTAACTACAAGAGTCACTGTAAAGCTGCCACATGTGAGGTAAATATACAGTATGTTGATGTCTTTTACAAGCTTTGAATAAAACATGAATGTGTTTAACTGAGAAAATGTAAAATAGTCATGTGTACCAGTACTGGCATAGTGCTAACATGTTATTAGAAACCCCATAGATGCACTAACAGAAATAATCATTATTATAATAATAAATAATAAAGGCCTAGCTCTAATAATCACAGTTCCCTACTGCTTTTGCTGTTTAACCTTTGAAGGCTCACCCAGATTATCATGTGTTTTCTCAATGATGTTTTCTAGCAAAGCTGTAAATTGTTTGATTTTTAGTTTGTAACACCTTTCTGGACAATAAAACACATAAATAGGAATATAAGACACAAATCAGTGGTGTTTTATTGTTACTCTAATTAAACAAAACACACTTTTGGGAAAAAAAAATCACAGTATCAACAACAAAGGAAGCCTTGTGCACCTTTATACAGTGTGAAAACAGTAGCATTCAGAAAACTGGTGATTCTATGCACTGATATAGTTCAATCACTCATTTTATGCATGTGCTGTAACTTCTCTGGCAGCAGATTTAAGGAGGTCATCGGCAAATTCTCAGAAAGGATCGCCGATGTGAGGCTTGGTTCAATAGAGTCAATAAATGATGCATTAGGTGAATTAATTGATTGATTGGCAGCTCTAGCTTTCATTAACTACCAGCTCCCCTGAAATCCATCACACCATAAGCCCAGCTGTATTTGCTCAGCTCCTGGTCTAAAGTTATACCTTAATTTTCAATTTCAGATGTACTAACCAGCAAAAAAGAAATCTAGATCCCATCTTCCTCACATGAGCATCTTTTTAGGGTGGTGAAACTGCCCAGTCTACAGTAGTTAACAGCTAAAACTGAAGCAGCAGATGCTTTGCTGTCATAGGGAGGTTTTGCTTTACCTTCCTGGCTAGGATAGAAGCAGGTCTGTCTGAGAGATTCCGTGACGTTCTAGAGCTTTCCTGAACTTCCACAGTCTTAGGCATTAAACCCACAATGACATCTGTAGTTTGGTGTTTGCAGGCATTTTCAGTTTCTGAGCCAGCTGCGTAGAGGAGCGTACAGTTGTTGAATGTTGGCACAAGGTATTGCACTCTGGAAATGTCATCAGTTGACAATTCTTAGTGAAAATTCTTGACCTGCCTATCCAGTCCTGATGAGTCAATTAAGGCCTAACTAGTTAATTATTTTTTGCACACAGTTATTTTTTTCTGTTTTCTATTTTAAACAAATATAAAGTAACTTTTTATTAGGATTAGCCGAAATAAATGGAAAAAAGGTGTTTGCTGCAGAGGTTGTGTTACTCCTTTTCTGCACATCAAAAATCAAGTATGTCATTCGGTGACAACACAGGAGCTTTAAAGAAATGAGCTGGCACAGTAATGCAAAGCAGTGATCATTTCTCTTGTGTAGGCCGCACTCACAGTTGCTTTATGAAAGCTGAAATTTGTTATGCTCTCCAGTCCAGATGCTGAAGCTAGAGAATTAAGATGAAAATCAGCTAAATTTAAATGGCCAAAAGGAAAAGTGAGGAAAAAGTGGATTCAAAAGTGGGAACCAAATTGGCTCAGATTCCTTTCCATTTCATGGTGATTATGGTCACCAAAGCAGAGGCCAGATTAGCACTCCTACTCTGCCTACACTGACTTCCCTGGCGGACGTAGGCCCAGAGGTCTATATGCACCAGTTATCTAGCAGTGGATGACTCATGCATTTTCCATCTCGCCTATCTGACAGACTCCCCCTCTGGCCTGCCTCCATGATTACAATTATTATCCAGTCACTTAAATGCCATGATTACACCTTCAAGCTACCCAAACCCTGCCCCTGTCTTTCTGTGTGTATACAGCCCATTCCGGCAGACAGCTGATTCCAGGCTGATTTTCAGAAAGTTTTATGATGAACTTTTTTCTTCATTATCTACCTCACGATGTTAGGCTTCACTACTCATCCAGTAGTGTATCCATAACAGAACGCAGCAGTGCAGCAGCATTCATGAAGCAAATGGAATACATTAGCAGTAAATGTGTTACTAAGGAAATAAGCCTATGTACGTAGCATCGTCCAATAGCGCTAATAGGATAAAGATAGAAGCCAAAGTCTAAAGATAACAGTCATTAAGTAAGACGCCTCAATAAATAGCAATACATGGAGCTGGCATGGGAATAAAAGAATAGGACTGTTTCTGTACAGCAGGGTAGGTGTGATTATATGCATTTTTTCTACTATGCCCCATTGAGTCTTCTTGAAAGCTTCTTGCATAAACTAGATAGCAAGCAATGATTAGGCTGTCGCCATTCTCCATTTTGATGTAAAGTTTACTTTGTCCTCACATTGTGGGTTTAATCTATGATGCTAAAGGAGGTGAGTTCACAAACAAAGAATTAGCTTGACATATTTGCTAATAAGAAGCCACATACTGGATTTTTTCAGTTTTTATTTAGTTACTGGCTGTACTACTAGTGGCTTGCTATACATGTGTCATGGAAAATATCTAAGTAAACCAAAAAACAGTAAAGTCTCAGATTCACAAAAAATTAAGTAAGATGTTTATTAAAGCTCACGGCTAGTGAGAAACTCCTGGAAAACCCCAGAGATCTCTGAAGACAGACCAGAGTTACAAAGATTATATATTCCCCAAATGGGGTGTTGTTTCTTACCATTGCTTAACAGAGAACAAATAAGATACAATCCACAAATAATTGCAAGATGCATAAACATGACAGTGTTAACATATATGCATAATGAAAAAGGAGGAAGGAAGCTCTAATATGGTCAAAAAAACCTAACCCACTTTGCCCCTTCTACTAATTCTCCTCTCTGCACCTTCAAGACCACTACACAACAACTCACAGCAGGCCCTTGTCAGTTCAGCCAGGCCTCAGGACTGATAGCAGAGGCCTAGAGCCTGGGAACCTGCAAGGACTTGACCCCCTATCTAGCTGGTGCACAGTGAGAGTCCACCTGATGTTCAGAGTACTCTAAGCTACCACTATGGCTAAAAACGCTATAAACTTCATTCCTATGTACCTCTTGTGAGCATTCATAAGTCATGGTTATATAAGTAAGACAACACACTACACTAGAATGTGTTTAAATGGGTCACATGCAAGTGAAGTCTTGATTACTAAAATAAAATCCACACACACATGTCTGGTATAAAAGGCTACATGGTTAACATAGTGTGCTTTGTATGCATCACTTTGTATTAGCTGCACTATAACTGCACTGATGATTAGCTGCACCCACAGCTCTGTTTATTGTATCCTGAATGTATGGCTCCAGGGCCCTGTACTTTCTTTCACGCTTCATGGATGTGCTGACCCTCTTCCCACCATTGTTTTTCAGATGCTTTAGGTTTTATCATGATTTAATTCTGGCGTTGGGCCTGTTCTACTTTTGTGTCTTTGGCTGTGGAAATGGCTCATTTCACTCCCCCCCAAGCAGTTGAGATATAGAGTATGCATTTAACAAGTGTACCACGTACTATAAGGTTGTTATAGTTACAAAGCTATGAAGGGTCAACTGTGTAAACCAGTTTGCTGCGGCACCACCCTGAGGCAGATCCGTGTTTCAGCTCTAGTAGTTTGTTAACGCTGAAGACAGAGGCCCACCATTTCGAGGGTAAAGCAAGCTAAACTAAAACACAGTAACAATGACCGTTTACTAAATTTGTACAACCCCTTTTCAAAAACAGAATGCAATGATATGTAAATCTTTTAATCAATATATATTTTTTTAAACCAAATATTTTGAACCACACCAACACTGTGTTTCATCACCTCTTCTTTTAACAACACTCTAAGCGTTTGGGAACTGCACTAATGGCCCCCTATACCATCATGAATACTGCCTTTTGAACTGTGCACTGATAGCAAGCTGAGTGGTCTTTGGCCCGGAGGACACAGTGTCCGTAATTTCAAAAAAGAATTTCAAATGTTGACTCTTCAGACCACAGGACACTTTTCCACCTCACCTCAGTCCATTTTAAATGAGCTTGGGCCCAGAGAAGGTGGCAGCATTTCTGGTTCCTGTTTATGTATGGTTTCTTCTTTGCATTTTAGAGTTTTAACTTGTATTTCTGGATACAGCAATGGACTGTGTTCAAAGACAGTGGTTTTCAGAAGTGTTCCTGAGCCCATTCAATGTTTCCACTACAGAATCATGTCTATTTTTAATGCAGTACTGCCTGAGGGCCAAAAGATCATGGCCAGCAAATAGTGGTTAGATAAACAGAGGGTCTTTTTTTTATGTTGAGAAACATTCTTGAACTGTTGCACTCATACAGTCTTTCACGATTTACTTTTGAAACACTCTCTGAGATGCTCTTTTTATACCCAATCATGTTACCAAACTGTTGCCAATCAACCACCAGGTGTTTTTTTGTTTGTTTGTTTTTTTTAGCATCACATAAGTTTATCTTCCCTTTGTTTCCCCCATCCCAACTTTTTTTGAACGTGTTATTGGCATTGAATTCAGAATGGGCAAATATTTTTCAAAAATATCTCAATTTCAACATTTGATATGTTGTCTTTGTGCTATTTTCAATTAAATATAGGGTTTACATGATTTTCACATCATTGCATTTTGTTTTCATGTATATTTTGCACAGGGTCCCAACCTTTTGGAAATGGGGTTGTATTTGACTATCTTGAACATTACACACACCATAATAAGATTATTTTCACAGACCCAGTATTCTGATTTTGAGACTTTCAGGGGGCCCAAATAATTAATTAGGGGTCCCCACAACCACACGACCACACCGTATTTTGCACCTTGCTTTTATGTACATGCAGTGCAAAACTAATGTTATACCAATTGTTTTGGCCAGTTGATGATGTTAGTGTTAAGAGGAAAACTGTGTACTTTTGATTTTTCAGTCAACCTTCCCTATAAAGAGGAATTCTATCAATTTTTTATTCAACATAACTAAATGGTCAAATATGAGATGTTCCATTCTAAAGAAACGAATCAGAAGTCTGAAGAGTGTAATGCCTCTAAAAGCCACATCAGAGAAATTTCTTATTGGAAATAGTTATGAACGTACTGCCTGCTTCCTGTGACATTGTTTCATGATAGTTTTGAGAGAAGCTTTTGGCCTAAAAATGTATTTACAAAATCTGTTGATGGTGGAGGGGTACAGAAGGATGTTATACTAGCCCCCTTTTTACCATCTTCAACTTTACATATAACAATTTAGAAGACGTGCTGGTTCATTGGTCATTTTGGGTTGTAAATGAAGTGGCTGTATTTGTCTTGCAGACTTTGTGACCCCTGGTTCCTATCACCACCACTGTAAAGAAATCATAGTTGGTAAGTGTCTCTAAAATTAATCATTTCACATCAAACCACTCTGAGTGACTGTTGAAACAACTGAATTATGCAGAATCTGTAAAATTCTTCTTTAACATCTCAATTTGACCTAGATCTTCTTAACAGGCCTGATATTCAGGCTAAATCTACCAATTTAGATATTATTTATGTGATGAAGTGCCTCTCTGACCTTTCATCAATGTAATTATTTCTTCCACCCTCCACTCCTCTATTTGCAAACTTTAGCTTCCAAGACCTTCATGAAAATTTCTGCCCTCATTTTCTCCCTGTTCATTTTCTATTCTCACTTCGTGGGCCTGAATAATATGTAGAAATGTGGAGCAGTTCCTAAGCAGTATAAGAGCTGATGTAATACAGAGAGAGAGAGAGAGAGAGAGATGAGTGGAGGGAGGAGGATGGTGGGGGTGTCTGTGTGGGAGAGAATTAACAGATTTAGTGTCATCTTTCAGACTGGAGGCAAGCCAAAGTATCGACCACTTTAATCCGCTCATCCTCTCCCTCCTTCTCCCGCTCTTTTTCCGGCCTCCCTCTTCTCCTCCACCACCAGTCCTGCTGTCTGCCACCTTTTCCCCTCATCTACACAGGAGACTGTGTTTGGGGTCTAATCATATTAAAGCTGCCTAATGCCCTTGTTTATGTGGTTGGTTAGGAGGAGCTGGACGAGGCCACAAGGTCAAACATGCACACCGTTCCCAGGAAGAAGAGGTAATGACCAATAAGCAGTGGTTAGCAATGTAGAAAATAGAGCCTACATACAGTGAATGAATGGATGAATGCACAAATAAAGGAATAGAGGGAGGACGTTTAACACTTAAAGGGCTCATATGTGTCCACATTCTTCACTAATACAAATATTATATATTAGTTTTATAGGAGTCAATGGACAATAAGCCTACAGTTTCAGAGGATAAAGTGGCTTACACTGGACTTTAATGTATGGTGAGGTATGGTGTATGTCACTAAACGTACATATCACTACTGTTGGGACAAAAACTTTTATGTTCATTTTAGAGTTTTTGAAATAATTTGAACATGCCTGTTACATTTCATGATGAATGGACCAAAAGAAACAACCCAAAAAGTCTGGTTTCATTGACTTACATTGAAAATAAAGGTTTTTTACCTTCTCCTGTAAAAGTTGTCATTTTGGAGATGCAAGGTTTCATTCCAACAACAGCGATATACACTCCTGTGCAAAAATCAGAGACCACCCAGAGAAATGATTAAAAGCTACTGAGATGATTGGACCCCTAACAATTGGTAGACCACCAAAGCTGGCCCCATCAGACAAACAGTAGACTCTTAACAAAGATGGTGCTTCAAGGCTTTTTAGTAAAGAAGGTGATTCTATATAGAATCATCCTCTGCATGATTAAGGGTTTTTTGCATCATGAAAGGGTTATCAGATTGATGAAAAAAGGGCGTGAATGTGCTATAGATGGCGCTATATAGAACATTTTGAAAAGGGTTCTATATAGCACCCAACAGGGTTCTTCTATTGTTAAAAGCTTGACCCCGTAACAATAGAAGAATGCTTTCAGGTGCTATTTAGAAACATCTACATCCATCAATCTGAGGAACGCTTTCATAATGCAAAGAACTCTTTGATCATGCAAAGGGTTCAAGCGTCCATGGTTCTATATTGAATCATTTTCCATATTGATTCAAGCTCTACACTTACTTCAGATCTGAAAAGATCCACAGGTGTTTCTGTCCATCCTTCCACCATGAAAAGACAACACAGTGCTGAGAAGCCGATATTAAGAAAAGGAAACTGCTGGTGTCCCCAGAACGATGAGCTGTCCACCCCACAGTCCAGGCCTGAGCATCATTGAATGTGGGAGGATTTGAACTGTGAGAAGCAGAAAATGGAACCAGCATCTAAGACTGAGCTTTGGGAAGCAAATCGCCTAAAAGAATGGAAAAAATAAATACAAAAAAAAATTATTATAGTTAGTTGTTGAGGCTTCCATGTCATTTTCTATGTGTTACATTGGTTTTTTTCTGCTTTTCCCTGATATTTTGTACTGAAAAGGCCATTTAACTGGATATGAAATAAATAAAGTTTGGTCTCTGACTTTTGCACAGTACATTAGCATTGAAATGTTTGGAATCATTGCCTTATTAATAATTGTATGTAATTTGATGTACACTAATAACTTATACAGTGCAGATCCAAGTATTACAAACTAATCACCAAAAAGTATTTTAAGATGTTTGTTCAACATTGCAAGACTTGTCTATGTATCTGCTTTGAGATTTGATGTCCTGTTTTGGAATATGCTAAATTCTGGATCATTTTATTATGAATCATTTTGAAGTTGAAGTTTTGCAGGACTCACATTATACAATCCAAACAGGTTTTATACTATTGAAAACACTGATTCCAAACTTTTGAACACCTGTGAACTTTAAACTTATTATTACTATTATCGATTATTGAAAGAAATTTTTAGCTCAGTTTAGTCACGAAGGCCTGCAGTGTGCTGGTCAGTTTCCATTGTTTCCTCATAAATCTCTTCTCTTTGCACTTCTCCCTCTTTGCACTGTCGGTGGGGGGGATTTCAGAGAGGTTGGTGTAATTATGTTTTTGTAGCTGTGGTGGGGAGTCGGGGGGCAAAGTGTTGGTATTAGTAGTGTCCAGCCTCTGTCTACATTACAGACAGTTTATTAAAGCACTAGGATCTGTTAATCTGACACCAGATTATAGCTGGAGAATCAGCCACTTAATCCGATGACTAGCCTCATAATCCCACCCAAAACAAGACCCCTGCACATGGCTAACACATACACATACACACACACACACATTTCACAACACACCGACTTACAAAGAGGAAGCAAAATGCAAAAATAATAAACAGAATATCAGAAATAATGAAGGTGTTGGTTAGTGCGCTGAAAACAAAAACCTTGACTGACATTAGCACGTCTTAATCCGGAGATGACTGGCATTCAAATGAACGCACTGATCCCATTAATGCATGGCCTGGAGACTGCAGTAAACAATGCTGAACGGTGTGTGTGTGCATGTGTGTGTGTGCACGTGTGTTCAGAGGTCAATATTTTAAGTGTTGGGTTCAAATATTTGTGATAAGAGTGAGCAAACAGGTAAGGAGAAAATGGAGGAAATGCCCCCCTTAAAAATGATTTACTGTAATGTACTGTGGTTTACTGTAATTTACTGTAAATATAAATAGTTGTATCAAAAAGCACTAAAAGTTTGTGCAGAGAGTAGCACCTCTGATGAATCTTGCATCAGTTGCTCATTTAAGTTTTACATAATGCATATGTTTTTATTATTATTCTTATTATTCTTATTATTATTATATAATTATTTTTTAGGGCAAACTTTGTATTTTTAAGAAACATTATTTTTTAATGCAATTGATGCCTCAGACAATGAATATCTTACTGATTCCGCTTTCAATTAAAATTTGTCAAAAAAACAAATGATAGTCAAATAGAAAGACTTGAAAGGTCACCCATTGTGATTATATCAGTTATGAAGGGATATTTTGTAAAACTTCTTTTTATTTGTACTTTTATTATGCTGTCATGCACAAAAGGGACCACTACACTTCAAAAAGTTTAACTTTAAAAAGTTAGTGCCTGTGGTGCCTTAAAAGTTTAAGTGATTTGAACTACAGATAATAAGTTAATAAAACACTAAGCCACGAGAGGCTCTGCGTTACTTTGACTGTTTCACGGGGAAGTGTGTTCTTAGGCACGACACAAAGCTAAGTGCCTAAAGCTATATGATCAAATTGCGGTAACACACAGTCTTGAGTGTCTTATCGCTTTTATAAAATGGCTGTGAACATAAAATATGATAAAATACACACTTTTTCAGAAAAGAATTGATTAATAATAATAATAATCGGCATAAATATTTTGCCGAGAAATGTAGTTCCTTGGTGCCAAGCAACCATATATCACTGAAGGAGGAGAATTTTCGGTCACCCATCGCTATGTATTGTGGTGATTTCAAGAATGTTTTTAGTTTTTGTCGTATAAGAATGAACATATGATATGAGTATTTGGTGGTCACTAAATTACCATCGCAAATCTTATTTAGCACCAGTCCAGTGGTGCCCTCTTCTCACTGGGGCCGGGTTTCATATGACCCCCTGCTCCCTACATAGTACACGTAGGAAATTTGAATACTGGATCCTGCACCACAATGGTGCAAAATATAGCTAATAAATAGTCATTTGAGACATCCATACTTGACAAAGCATGCGCTATTTGGATGTAGCGAATAGAATTTCTCTCACTATTTAGGGAGTACAGTGCTGTTTGAGATTCAGCCTGGGTTTAATGCTACTTCTGACTGAAACACAGACATTTACATCATGTAATCCATTCAAGTGACACTCTTTAGTGTTTTACACTGTTCTTTTACAGTAAATAATACTGGAAGTACTTTTATTCAAGCCTGTGATATTAATGATGGAGTTGTTAGGCCGGTAGCCATCTTTTAGCCTATTATCCAGCTGACTGGCCTAGTTCTAGCTAAGAACATAAGGCACCAGCCACTCGGTTTAAACAAAAATTCGGCTTTTACTTCATTAGTACTCAGTGGTTCCTGTGAGCAGCATTAGAGTCAAATATGATTCCACTAACAGCACAAGGGTTTTTCATGCTCTGGCGCAGTAACACAGAGTTTAACTCTTGTGAGACAGTCATAGGTGTACATTCATCATGCGTATAACGGCTTTGAACGCGGCTCAGCCAATCAGGTTTTAGGACTGGAAGTATCCATTTTATAGTAAGGCTTAAAAGGCAGATTCTTATTCTGTTAACTTATTACTTACAAGTCAATTAACACAAAATTTAAGGTGGCCCAAACACAAACTTTTCTAAGTTGTGTTAATTTAGAAAATCAACAAAACGTGGTTTGGCGGGAAATTCAAACTTTTGCAGTGTGCCAAGCCCCTCAAAACCAAATGTACTGCTCTGTCCACCCCACCCACCCAAATTCATTTGTATTTTTAAACAATTTTTCTTGTACAGCTTAATATAAGTTCACAGATCACTATAATCCAGTGACAACACAACTGATCAACTGGTCCGAAAAAAGAATACATCCAGCAATGTAGTGATCTGAAATTTCAGAAGGAGTTAGACCACAGCCAATCACCTGTCGAGATTGTGGAGATTAGATTTGGCCCCGTTATTTGATCAGGAGAGAGAAAGACCCTGTGCATGCAGACAAAGAAGGAGAGGAAGGGAGAGAGAGGCGGGGGAACAAAAAGAAAAACAGAAAGAGAAACAAAGAGAGAGAAAGAAACAGAGAGAAACAGAAAAACAGAGACAAAAGGGAGAAAAACCGGGAAATGGCAGAGAGAGAAACAGAGAAATAGAGAAACATCAGAGAGAGAGACAAAGAAAAAAGAAAGAGATGGAGAAACAGAGAAAGAGAGAGAAACAGAGAGATAAATAAAGAGAAATAGAGACAGAGAGAAAAGCAGAGACACAGAAACAGAGAGAAAAGAAAGAGAAGAGAAATAAACAGAAACACAGGGAGAAACAGAGAGAAAGGGAGAAAAAAAACAGAAACAAAAAAACAGACAAAAAAAGATAAAACCAGATACAGTGGAGAGAGAGAAAGAAAGAGACAAAAGAAAGAGAAAAGTAGAAGAACAGAGAAGAGAGAGAAACAGAGAAACAAAGAAACAGAGAGAGAGAGAGAGAGAGAGAGAGAGAGAGAGAGAGTATGTTTCAGTATGCTGCAAATGTGCAGTGTCCAGTAATGGTGATGTAACAGCGCTGCCAGTGCTGGAGTTGTGTGTTATAAAAGGGTCCAGAGACTCATGGGAACTTGATTTCCATTCTCATTCATTTGTAGTCTAACCTCTTGCACTTCTGCCTTTATACTGCACAGAAAGTAAAAGCAGCTTCATGCAGCCTGAGGTGACCCTTTCTCACTGATGCGGTCTCTCTGATCCTCTCACAGTGACCTGAGCCAGCCTCTCTTCCTACGTCTAGATCATGTCCCCAGTTGACACCATCTGCAGACAGTCTGAAGGCACTGTATGTAAAAGATGCTGGGGTGAACATGAGGGCAAGACCCGGATAAGGGGCTGCAGGCATCTGAATGGGGGTTCTCTGTATGGGAGGGGTTTGGTCTGCCTAGTTATTAATGCATTGGCGTGTGGATCTGCCTCCTCAAAGTAAAGATGTGGACAATCTCTGTGGACATGCCTGCATAGCATGCTAAACATTTAGCTCCAATGGCCCAACTACACTGTCCATGCTGTTTCAGTAACACGCCCATCGCTAGTCTCTGTAGATGAACTGTTGAAATCTACTGCATTGGTACTGCAGGCGCTATCAGTGGCAGATACTCATACACTGCTACTGAATGCAATGAGACAGTTTCAGAATTAACCCGTCAAAGTAATTTAAGAAGCACAAAGGCTGCAAATGTCTTTTTGTGATTCTCTTCAGACACAGAAGCAAAGACCTCCTGAGTGGAATTGTCTCTGTAGCTGCCACCCTGCATGCACTGAATCACAGTCTGTCTGAACAAGACAACTAGAAAACCAACACGTCGTGCACATGCAGTGCTTTCTTCCAGCGATTTCCAGCTGAGGCGGTTAACTATTTTTATTTAATTATTCATTTATTTGCTTATTTGTTTGGTGTTTTGGTGATTTGGTGATTTGCTTATTTCTTTTTTGAGAGTGTTGAGGACTTAAGGAAGAAAATAGAAGAAAAAAATAAAGTTTATTTATTTATGGTAGTTGAATTCAATGTTCGAGGAGATTGTGAATAAAAATCGCTTTGCTTCCAGGCAAAAATTGCTTCTAGAAGTCAATGCAGGTCCTTCACAACTAATTTCAGAAAGAACACTCCGCAAGCCGTGAAACATGCTGACAGTCCCTGTCTGTCAGTTTCGTCTTTCAGCAGAGGTGGACAAAGTACACAAATCATGTACTTGAGTTAAAGTAGAGATACCCAAGGTAAAATATTACTCCAGTAAAAGTAGAAGTCCTTACTCTAGACCTCAACTTGAGTAAAAGTACAAAAGTATTTGCCTTCAAATGTACTTAAGTATCGAAAGTAAAAGTACTAAAAGAGTATTTCTGGCTCTGATGTCCTGTTATCATTTTTATAACAAGACTCGCTTCATGAACTCATTTCAGGTGAAAGTCCTCCAGCGTCTCTCTTGGTAAACCAGTCTTTTAATAGAACGTCATTAATTAGTGATGCTGACGTCTATTAAAATGATCATAAGCACAAAACACTGAAGGTAAACAGTTTCCATCAGGGAGAACCGAGTGGCTCTGAAATCACTTTTACACACAAGCAAAGTTTCAGTTTAAGATTACTTTGTAAATTAGTTACAAGTTGAGTAAAAACTGGCTTTAAACTCAGGATCACAAATAAGTTTTCCTTTACTGTATTGATCTGTAGGTCTCTGTTCATAAACATAAACTAACCAAAACTAATTTACTATAAAATGAAAGTGTTTGTATGAATTCAGAAGAAAAGAAACAGGCCAGTCACGACTGCATATGTGGACATATTTCTGTATTGTGGTCTATTTACACAAAGTTAGGTTAGTTCATCATTTAGGGACGAATGTGCTCCCAAAGTTTTACGCTGCTGCACTGACGTTGAACCGTGAGCTGCACTAGCTTGGTATGACTAACAGGTCAAAACAAGCTCAGAACAAAGTGACCAGTGTGCCCTGATTGGAGTTCTTACTTTGTGCTTCTTTTGTTTTGACATGTTACGTTTTTATACACACAGAAACCAAAAGGAACGACTGATTTCTCAAAATGTAGTGGAGTAAAAAGTCAGATATTTGACTCTGAAATGTAGTGTAGTGAAAGTGAAAAGTCATACAAAAAAATGGAAAAACTTAAGTAAAGTACAAATACTCGAAAAACTACATGAGTACAGTAACGAATTACATTTACTTAGTTACTGTCCACCACTGTCTTTCAGCCACAACTCTGATGAGAATTTCCTGTAGACTTTTTACCACTGCTGGTCGACCCGTATGACCATACACTTCGATACACCTGCAAATTCAGCTACTTTCTTCACACTATGGCTTTTGGCACACCTTCAGGCAATCACTCCTTTTTGCCAGTCATTAACATCTGGACCCATTTTCCACCCATTGAACAAGTCATTCACTGCACTATACCACGTCGTCTCAATCTATGAGTCCCGTCACACACCCCGCAGGTATTTATAGCCCGATGAACCTTATACAATGCCATCTGCAGGAGTCTGAATTTACTACCAATGTTCAGTGAGCTTATTTATTTGTTTGTTTGTTTGCTCTTTATTTGACTGTTTTTAATCAATTGTGTTTAAGAAGTTTGAGAACTTCTGAAATTTTTTTTCGAAAATTATTTATTTGTTATTTATTTGCTCATCTGTTTGTTTTGTGGCTAACTGTTTATTTATTTAGTTTATTTAGAAAAAATAGAGAGAAGTTTTTTTTCTTGTTATTCTGGTTTATTTATTATCTCTTTATTATCTAATTGAGCTGTTTTCTTGTTAGTGGTATGCTGTTTTGTTGTTTGTACTTATTCATCAAATTGTTTGAGGGGGTTGAAATTGGAGAAAGGAAATTGGACAACGTGTGGTGCAGGCAGTAAATTTGCAGCAGGCGTCACTGTAAATCTAAAATGAAGCAGCGGGTGACATCATTAACTTGATCGACATTTTAATTTTGACTTCAATAACACTTTTTGTAGCGGATATGGAGAAAAAGCACCATTCTGATAACATCACACACAAGCTTCGCTGCCTTATGATTTGCAGTGGTGTGTGAATAAGGGCTGTCAGTCTTCTTATTCTTATTGGTATTCTTTTTCTTTTATCTGCTTTATAAAGAAATTCATTATGTGAAGACTGTAATACCTCATTTAAGCCAGTGAATTCATTTATTAGCAAGATTTATGTGGGCAAATTAACTGTTCTGGCACCAGATATGCTGTTTAGCCATTCGAATTTCAGACATGTATCTTTACTAAAGGAAGAAAATGATGAATTGAGCTTCTTTTAGTTATGTTTTGAAATGCAAGATCAACTCTCTTGACCTTTCTGGCTCTTTTTGTCCACGTCTCCAATGGAAGCGTGTGTTATTATAAGCTCTAAGCTTTTCCTCCAGAAAAATAAACACAGCAGACTGGTGAGGACACAGAGCTGAAGGGATGACAACAAGACACAAAGCATTCTCATTTCGACAGATACACCATTAACACTTGAATTAATGGCTAAATTAATGTTTTAATGTATTAAATCAACTGAATATG
The DNA here is from genome assembly GCF_015220715.1 of Pygocentrus nattereri. NCBI lineage: Eukaryota > Metazoa > Chordata > Actinopteri > Characiformes > Serrasalmidae > Pygocentrus > Pygocentrus nattereri. The sequence continues at coordinate 11,657,089 of NC_051214.1, read as the reverse complement.
TTATAAAGAGTTTTGTAGTGTGTGTGTGTGTGTGTGAGAGATTACACTTCTCTCTTTATTATTGCATTGATACTCATACCCTAAATCAGATTTAGTCACACAATATTAACACACTGATTCCTTAACGAGACGTTATTAGAAGCTTCAGATTAGCACGTTGAGCCCTGGAGGATCATTAAAAAGTGCTCGTTCGGCACTTGCCTGCTTTGCGCAGCAGTAAAAATCCAGAATTACATGCTCTTTGTCTCTGTCTCCATGACTGTGACTAAGGCCTGAAGGGGGGGGGGTGACTAGTCAAGGCATTCTGGAGCCAGACACAAGAACAGCCAAAGAGACACAACAAAACACATCCTAGCAAAAAACAACACCAAATAGTGTGGGACCAGTCAAAATAGCCCCTTTCTTACCCTTTTAGGGCCCTGAGATTTCTCTTATTTAAACAATGCTCAATTAATTGAGCTTGTCTTTTGCGCCACTGACTAATTTATGTTCAGTGTTACAGGTTAATATTACAGGTTAAGTGGCTTTTAATACTCCAAACAAGTGTCATTCAGTACCAGTCAAAGGTTTGCACACCACATTCTGCTTGAATGCACAGTAGTGTTCATAAGTTCAGAATCACTTGTCATATTAATAAGTGCTGTTACTTTATTCAGTAATGACTTAAACAGTGTAGACTGAAATACTATAAGACAAACACCAGAAGCTTTTATGAACTATTACAATTTTATTCAGTATTTAAAGTTTTTTTGGGAACTTGAAGAATGTTCTTTTATGGTAATGTATTATGGTACACTATTAGGGTCTATTATTGTTTTAATAGGCACTTTATTATGACACTTTGTTATGGTCTATTGTTAGTGAGTTATGGTACTCTATTATAGTCTTTTATGACTCTGTTATGGTCTCTCATGATTCTAATATAATATATAATAGACCACAATAAAGAATCATAATATAATCATAATAGTGTCTCATAGAGTACCTTCAAGCAATTATAATAGACTACAATAGAGCACCAAAATAGACCATAATAGAGTCATAATAGTGTACCATGATAGAGTATCATTACAAAATCAAAGAGAACCATAATAGACTATAATAGCATATCATAATACTATCATGATATCATTATCGAATTTTTACTATTATAGAATACCATAATAGAATTATAATACAGTACCATAATAAACAGTAATAACATATCATAATACAGTACCAGAATAGAGTACCATAATAGACTAAAATAGCATAATACAGAACCAGAATAGAGTACCAGAATAGACTATTATAGCATATCTTTATAATATCATGATACCATTATAGAATCTTTACCATTATAGAATACCATAATAGAATTATAATATAGTACCATAATAGACCGTAATAGCATATCATAATACAGTACCAGAATAGAGTACCATAATAGACTGTGACCTGAAGGTCGCCAGTTCGATCCCCAGTGCCGACAGTCCATGACTGAGGTGTCCTTGAACAAGACACCTAACCCCCAGTTGCTCCCTGGGCGCTGTGGACAGGGCTGCCCACTGCTCCGGGCAAGTGTGCTCACTCGCCCCCTAGTGTGTGTGTATTCACTAGTGTGTATGTGGTGTTTCACTTAACGGATGGGTTAAATGCAGAGGTGGAATTTCCCTGTTTGTGGGATAAAAAAAAAAAAAGTATAACTTAATAGCATATCATATAAGAGTACCAGAATAGAGAACCATAATAGAGTATAAAACACCATCATACAGTCCCACAATAGAACACCATAATAGACTATCACAGAGTACCATAACAGAATCATGATAGAGTACCACAATAAGATTAGAGTAGATCACCATAATAGATCATAATAGAGTATTTTAAGGGTGTGCCAAAATGGAGTCATAATAAACCATATTAGAAACCATAACTGAAACATAGAGCACAACAATAAAGTACTATAATGGAACCATAATGGAATCATAATAGGCTATAAAAGAGTACCATAATAGAGGGCCATGACTGAATAATAATAGATCATGATACAGTATTATCATAGAACACAATAGAATACCATTACATAAACTTAATATTCTATAAGGGTGTGCTATAACATATTATATAACAAAATTATAATAGATTATAATATAGAACTATAATGGAGTACCAAAGTAGATTCATAATAATATCATATTAAAGTACCACAATAGAGTACTACAACAGAATAATAATAAATCATAATAGAATCATGAGAGACCATAACAGAGTCACAAAAAGACTATTATAGAGTACCATAACTCACTAACAATAGACCATAACAAAGTGCCATAATAAAGTGGCTATTAAAACAATAATAGACCCTAATAGTGTACCATAATACTTTACCATAAAAGAACATAGAGTGCCCTAATAGAGTATCATAGTAGAATATCATAATAGACCAAAATAAAGTGCCATAATAGAATTAACATCTTAATATTATCATTTTATACATGTATCTGCAAATAATAACTGATAGCAATTGGTTTTATACTATTGAACAGTGTTTATCAAGACAGAAGGGGGCTACTTAGACAAATCTACAATATAACATAGTATGAAATGCAGTGAATGATTCCATGTGTGTGGTTATAGTTCACCTTTATAGTAAAAATAAGGAAAAATGCACGCTGCTCACTTGTTAGGTCTCCATCCATGTTTGAACAGGTGTAAATATCTAATGCAATGCTCACTCCGTTAATGCTTTGGTTTATCTTTCACTTGTTCACGAGCAATAAAGACACACACACACACACACACACACACACATTAGCCTGTGGAGAAGCCACTAGGTGGCAGAAGACAGACAACTGCCAGCTTCACAAGTCGTTCACTGTAAAATCATAACTGTTATCTCCCCATATGTCATCCCACATACGAATATTTCATTACCGTCACCAGTGCTGTAGATACATCTATTTCTGAGTGCTTTCAGGCTGTTGTCACGGCAACCCCAACGGAAAGCTGGCATTGGTCAGGTTCTCCAAGTGAAGGGATGGAGTGTGTGATCAGGGATAGATGTACACACACTATAATGTCTGTATCATAAAATCTATACATTTTCAAGCTCGCTATATGCAGAACTTTTACTTCTTAAACCCTCCTGTAGACCACAGAGCCATATATATTGTTGGAACAAAACCTTATATCTCCAAAATGATAACTTTACAGGACAAGGGAAAAAAAACAACTGTACTTCTAATGTAAGTCAATGTGTGTGTGTAATTCAATATGATGTTAAAATTCTGTTTGTTTCAAATAATATAAGGTAACATAAGAGATGTTTGATGATGAAGAGCTGTAGATAATTCCATAATAATTAAGAAAGCTGTATAACTTCAAAAATGAGCTAATAATGAAATTACTATCCAGCGTGCTTCGTACTCGAAAAGCAACCAAATCTCACTGATAGCTATTCATAGTAATTTCATGACTAGAAATTACTTCAAAACATAAAATTGTATATTATTTAAAAACATTTACTATTAACTATTTAACTTCATTCCCAAAATACTTTATATTGTGAACAAACTATCAGTTTATGTATTGTGTCCAGTGTATAAACATTGTAATATACATTGTATTGCATAACTATTTGTAAATAATGATCATTGATATGACAAGTATATATACATATATATATATATATATATATATATATATATATATATATATATACACACATCAGGTGCTGCTGATGGAATTCAACAAATCCAAGTAACTGGAGCGCAGCAAGTCAAAGGAACCAAAGCTTTGCTCTAATAACTTTACTAAAAAAGTTAATCTTGTATGATTTTATATATATATATATTGATATTTATCCTAATGTTTTATGGTGTTTTCACTGCTGCTGATATAAAAAGCTTAAAAAAAACTAACAATTACATTCTTGTTGATTTTGTACAATGAATTGAACTGAATTCAACATATTTGGGGGAAAAAATAAACATAAAATGTAGGCTGTGCAGATATTATGGCATATTTTACATTACATTTTATCACTGACCAAAGCAAAACAAATATCCAAAATAATATCTTTTTTAGGGAAAGGAAAAAAACTCTCTTATCTTTCATTGCAAGTTTGTATAAAGAGATTTTATTCCAAGTGATTTTAGAGACTTTTGATTGAGCCATTCATCATGAATTTTACAGACAGCGTAAAGGACAGATTTACATGTTGAAATGATGTAGAAAAATAAAAATGGAGATCCATGGTTTTCTTTGGACAGCAATGATATGGTTTTTTTTCCAACATATTATCAAATAAATAGAATTTGTACACTAAAATGTGCAGAAAATGTCATGATTCAGTTCTGTGTATTGTAGGTGTTCACTTATTTACACTTAGAAAATGAACAAAACATGTAATGTGACTAGGGTGTTCACACATTTGCGTACAATTGTATAGATGTTCATGTACATGCCATATAACATATCGTTGCTGTGTTTTTTCTGTAATTTGAAAATTCCAGTTGTCCTTTACATTGGGTGAAAATTCCTGAAAATTCATGATAACAAAATGCCTTTGAATATGATGTTACACCAAAATGAAGAACTTTTTTCCTTCTGCCACACTGGAGGTTTTGTCTCAACAGTGACAAAACAAACCATGAAAAAACGATTTAGTCCAATGTTCACGTTTCACTTTTCTCAAGCATGAACATCACTACTTTGTGGCTAAAGAGAGGGTTAAAACCTAAAAAGAAGATGATTTTGAATTTTGTATTCTTATTTCTTACAATATTGGGGTCTCTGAGACTCCGAACTATGAGGAAGTAAAGCCCATCTCACCTAAACATGACGTTTATGAACAAGTTTCATGTAACTACTTTAATAGTCTACACATAAAAGTCCACAGTTTGGAGAAAATGCTAGATGGGCTCACAAAGATTCAGATGCACCTGACTAGAACAGTGATTAATAGAGAAATAGAGAGGAGAGAGAGAGAGAGAGAGCATGGATATGACAGAACAATTGAACAAACCTGTGGCTTTAGGAAGGATAAAAGAAGGGGGAGCATGACTGAGAGAGAGAGAGAGAGAGAAAGAGAGCTGGGGGTAGAGAGGGATTTACATGGGAGAGGAGGGGGCAGTGACACAGTCCGTTACAAAGTGGCACACGCACGCTCAGATGCTCACAGTCTGACACACACTTGCTCCTACACACACTCTCTTTCTCACACACACACACACACACACACACACACACACATACTCACACACACACTCACACACACACACATACACACACACACTCATGCACACACACTCATGCACACACACTCATGCACACACAGCGGGCATCGTTCAGCCAGTCCGGCCAGTAAAGAGGGATGAAACAGATCAGAGGAAACCCTACAAGTCTCGCTTCGTATGACCCACGGTAAGAGAAAAGTCAAATTCTTGTCTTTTTACCCTCTTAACCTCTAGGCTTTTTCTTCAATTATTAAACCTCATTATTCAGTAATTGATATGAATTATTTTGTGACTGCTGAAAGTTAATAATAAGTTCATGGACTGTGAGTGAGGAACTGAAGTGTGGGCCCACATACAGGCTTTTAGGGTTTAAAGGGATACTCATTCTAATCTCAATCTACACATTACAGTGAGAATAAAATTTAGCATCTCCAAATGAACAAGTAACCTCCAATGTATGTTAATGTGACAAGAGTTTATCATGGTTTTGGACCATATCTATTGGTCCATTCACTGTAAATTGTTTGTGCAATATAAGTGAGAGCTGGCATTTCCAAACAAGTCATATGCTGCAATATTATGTGACAACATGGTGACAAACATTTCAAAGAATAGTAAACAACAATAACTGAAAAAACAGGGGGCATCTGCTCATTGACTTCCATTAGAAGTCTATTTCGAGTTTACTTTTTTGGTGCATTTACTAACTACAGTCAAACATGTCAAAATAATGATCTGTGGTAATCAACACAAGGCAGATAGAGATTAGCTTTAAAAATGCTTAAGTGGTCCTTTAACAGTTTAACCCTGTGAGCCCTTAACATCTCCCAGGACCATCTCTTTCAACTTTTTTTTGTTGTCTTTCCTGATTTTGGCTTTAAATCTGCATTTCTCTCTCTCCCTTTGAGGCTGGCTAGCTTTTAGGCCTTTTCTTTAGGCCTGTGAAGGCCTGTCCACTGAAACACTTCGGTTTTTAGGCAACAGGAGGCTATTAATTCACTGAGCAGTGATCTGGAATGATGCCTTCAATGTTGGCCACAAAGGCTACAGTAGAACAGTTTGATGACTTTACTGAACCCTGACCCGTGAAATGTACCATGCGCTGATGGCAAATCCTTTGCAAATGAGGCTTGAAATTCACGAGAGGCCAGAACCATTTTCATATCTTGTTTGACGGATTGTTTTTCACCTAGGGCTGCGTCCAATTATGGAATTTACAACAGAGTAATGAGGATTTGTGTACGGGGCTCATAAACAATGCAGATTCCATTATTGTGCAGCTCAGGATCATAAAACTGCGAGGTGAATTTCTTTATTGAGATCAAATTGTTATGGATTGGAAAAGCTCCTTACTACTTACATTATAGTTTCATTATGATAATAGGAAAAGATCAAGGAGGCAATGAAGCCTTGGGGCATCATATATTTGTACAATAACAAATTTTGGAATTAGATATTTGGATCTGTTTCTTAGGGAAGAATGAAAACCAGAGGAAAGCATGATTCTGTGTGCAGGATGTTGGGGCAGTTTTGTGAACTCTACCATTCCTCTTGATGTTCATATTTATTTATGCGTTACCACAGAGGTGGGTCCATATGGCAAAAAATGCAGCACGATACATTTTCCTGATACATAATATAAAGCACAATATTTCATTTTCCTGAGGTTTGAATGCACCACTAGCATGAGACTATAAACTATAGTATAAAACTATAAAACTATAAATCCACTATTTTTTATTCAATATTTCACATATGGTGCAGCACTAAATTAAGTTAAACTAGACTAATTATGCTCCTTTTTAAACATCCTTGCAAAAAACATACTTAAGTTCATCAGTGGCATACTAAAAAAGTATACTTTTTATGTTGCGTTTTATTGAAATACACCAAAAATATACTTTTCTGCTTTTTTTTAATAGCACATTTTAAATTATATTTTAGTATGCTGTGGGGAAATACACTTAACAAGTGTAAAGGATAAATACATAAATGTATTCTTTTAAACCATGCTTTAGTACTTTTTACATGCATTGTAACTCAAACTTGCCTAATTCCTAGCTATTCCCAATGATATATTTAAATGTATACTTAATTATCTTTTACAAAAGCACCCTTCAATACATGTTTTATGTGATGAATGTTGAATTCTTTTAGTTAAAGTGAAATATAGCTTAACGTGCATTTAAGTGCATTGTAGTTACAGCATAACTCAATCCTGAACGTGTGTTTAACAGTTATGTCTACTTGTCAGATACTTAAGTTTACTTAAGTCATTCAAAAAACAAACACTCAAAAGCACTAAATGCTTTTTATATATACTTATTCATAGCTTAATTACACACTTAAGTTGCCACTTAAGTTGTCATATGTGTGTGCCAAAAAGTATCCATGCATTCAATATGCATTAAAACGGGTTACAAGTGCAAACATTAAAAGTATAAACTTTTCACATTAAATACACGTTTGAAAAGTGGATGAACTATAAACTATAACAACTATATAGCTATAAATACAATGTTTTTGTTCAATATTTATATTTTTAATAATGTCCACAATGTACTCCGAAAAGCACACTGTGAAGTAATATGATGTAATTTATCCCAATAGCAATAACATCATCATACTGCCCACCCCTGCTTTACCGCCAGAGCATGTTATATCAGCATATTCATATGATGTTATTCTGAATTCTGACATTTTTTCCACTTTGTCTCAGAGTGAGCGGTGTCTGGATTAAGATTATAGCTGGTCCCTGGGATTGGACTTAAACCTTTCCTCCCAGTAATCTGAATCAGATTTGTCGGCCCACTTTATTCCTTCTGACATGGATAGGAATAGCAGCTGATATTGTAATTGGCTTATAGTTAGGCACAGTCATGTTGAGTTTCATGTTAAATATATCTGCAGGCTCCAGCATTCCTCAGTGTGAACCTTCCTTTGCTGAGCACATGCCATCACACTGTTATTCCACGGCTGCTCACTTAAACTTTCTGCTTTAAACTTTATGGCAGGTGAAGCTATATGACTCTACAAAACATTTGCAGCCATTGACATACCTCACATGAGTGCCACAAACATTATTTTGATACGTTTTCAACTACTGTCTCTTGAAAAGCCATTGACATTAGACATTTAAATGTAGTATTATACGACTCACACTTTAATACGTGAAGCAAAAACAGTGATTCATCTGCAGAATTAATTATTTAGTGCTGAGTAAAAGGTCCTTATACATTCTCAACCCCTACATTTCTAACCCACAGCATATCACCGTTTGTGCTACTTTTGGTCCAATCTTACATCATTTAGCATTAGCATGATTAGCATGTCGCAAATGAGTTCATCATTTAGTGCATTACCCCGTGCCGTGCCATTCTCCTTTGGTTAAAAGGGGGTTTAGAATGAATAGAGCACCTGGCGCAGTGTGCCTATGCAGGGGATGGGCCGTCACTCTCATGCTGTTTTTGACCTCTCAACCCTGGGCTCAGTGATGTTATCTTGACTTCAGTTCCTGCTAGGCCAATCCCAGTCATATTCCTGCAATAACATTAGAAGGACGTTACAACAGCTTTCAGAGAAAACATTGTCTGGTTTGAGACAACAGCTAGAGCGTGCTTTTCAGCAGTTTGCAGAATAGAAACTTCAGTAAGAAAAAGTTACTTAGTTTAAACTTCCCAGGATAGAACTAGGATGTCCCTGGTCAGATTATCAACACAAGTAGGTACACATGCTTGAAAATGCAGTCATTTAAAAAATGGGTCAAAATCCATAATGTTATACAAGCATTACTTTACAACAACCAATTTGATGAGCTTGGTACTCTTTTATTCATACTACTACTACTGCAACTGCTATCTTACAACTACAACTGCAACGCGTAGATTTACAAATTTACATGGGGTTGTTTTTCTCTAAAAATACTGCAGACCCTGCTAGTTACTGAAATATTTTGTACAATCCTTCTTTCTTCCCACTCAACCTCAAACTATTTGCAGATTATCTCATCTGTACCATTTCTATTTCTGTCTGTTTTTTTCTCTGGCAGGATCAGGAGGTAACACAAAAAGTCCTCCGTACAAAGAAGCGCTGGACACAGAGACACACTGTTAAAGGTTTTGGCCAATCAGGGATATCATCGATCCTGTCCAATCAGGGCACTGGGGTGGCAAACCGTGTCTCCTTGCAAAGAGTGAAGCCCATCTCTGTGCGCTTGCAGGGTCAAGAGAGTAGCAGCTCAAGGGTCCTTCTCTCCTACACCTTAGGAACCCGCTGATCTGTTACTCTCCAGGTTCTCCAAACGGTGGCTATGTCGTCGCCCTCCCTTCCTCTCCCCTCGCTGCCCCCCAGCCCCCTAGCCATGGAGTACCTCAATGATTTTGACTTGCTCAAGTTTGAGGTGAAGCCTGACACTCCCCCACCTCCTCAGCAACCATGTTCCTACTCCAAAGTAGGCCTCCAGCAGCAGCGGGACACCTCTGGCTCCCCCTATGTGGTGCGCCCCCCTCCAGACTCCAGCCTCAGCTCCAGCCCCTACACTTCCCTGCCACCTTCCCCGACTCTTAGTGATGCCCATCCACCTCCGTCGGCCTCATCCTCCTCCTCCTCTTCGCTCTCCTTCCCCCTCTCAGTGTCCACTGGCTATGTCTCTGGACTCAGTCAGGCCTCTCAGGGCAATCAGGATGGCAGCCCTGCCCCAAGTGCTCTGCCACAGTGCCCCAATCCTGCCTCTTTGGAAGACCTCATCTGGTTGGCCGCTCTGCAGCAACAGTTTGGGGGAGAGGCAGGAGGTGCTGCTTCTCTCTTGGGGGCCCTTGGGGGGGCACCAGAGAGAGGGGACAGGGATAGGGGTCCCATCGGGGGGTTCCTGGGATGTGAAGATGCCGTGGAGGCGCTGCTCAACTCAGCTGCTGCGGCTGTAAGTTCACAGGTACTATACGTAAATCTATTTGTTAGCATAATGGTTTCCTAACACTGGCCCTGGGGTACCCTTGCCCTGCACATTTTAATAGTTTCCCTGCTCTACTACACCTTACCCAACTAATCCACTAATTAACAAGCCCTTCCTTAGTTTAATTGGGTATGTTAGAGCAGGAATAACACTAAAATATACAGGGAAGGGGTAATCAGTGACTGGGAACTGTATTAACAAGTACCAGTAGGTTTGTGTAAAAGCCAACTGTTCTAAGAGTGAGGCAACTATCTACATCCTAAAACAGTAGTTTCCAATCCCTGGAGTGTCTACTGTCTCCCCTGTTCTATGATACCTGCTTGAGCTCAGAAAGAAGTTGTCGACCACTTGAATGGCTAGGATGTACCAGTGGGTCCAAACTTTTATTGCACCCTTGTACAACTCTGTAATGTAATAAACCTGTGATTTTAAGAGGCTGATTAACTAATCAAGTATGTTAAAGTAGGCATTCTCAACTCCATTCCTGGGGTCCCCATGCCCTACAAAGCTTCAGGTACTCCCTGCCCAATCACACCCAAACCAAATTATCGACTAATTATAAAGACCTTCAGTAGTTGGATCAGGCATGATTAGGGCAGGGAATATTTGAAACTTTGCAGGGTAGAGAGCCTCCAAGATTGGAGTTAAGAACCACTATGCCAGAGCACTAAAAACAAAATGCAGGGTGCCCAAGGTTGGAAACCACTGGTTAAGAATCAGCAAATGTCTATGTATAAGGGTGTATGTTTGGTGTTGAACTCTAGCTTGCACCAAAATCTCAAACTTTCTTGTTACATTTCTGCATTTTGATGTATCTCTCCCTCTTTTAGTTTCCTGTCCTGTCACAGAGCTCTGGAAGCAGTAACTTGGGAGATTCCAGTAGCGAGAGTGGAGGTGATGTAGCCGTCAGCAAAGCCTCAGAGCTGTGTCACCGTCCTCTCCTTTTCGTCTCCTCCGCCCCTCCCTCTCTCCACAGCGCAAACCCAACCACTGCCCCGTACCCCCAGCCCCCCAGCCCACAGGGCCGTCTTCATCACTCGCAGCACCACCATCATCACCCCCATCATCCCATGCATGGCAATCACAGTCACCATCATCACCATCAGCTCCAAGTTAGTCAGGTAAAGAGGAAGATGGGCTGCAGTACTATGATGAACTCTAAGCAACTACATGGACTTCACTGCAAACTGGTGGAGCCATTCTTAGAGTACAAAACATTGGGCCTGCTAGTGAGCCTGGCCATTTAACAGGTTGAAAGCCTTTTATTTCCTGATTGTTTAGAGGAAGAGGATACTGTCAAAAGTCAAGATCCACCACACAGAGCTATAACATCTGTGAGCAGAGCAATGGTTCACAAACATGGTCCTGAAGTACACAGTGCCCTGCACATTTTGATGTTTCCTCCGCTCCCAACACACCTAGACCATGTATTGGAAGCCAAGAAGTATTAAAATGTGCAGGACAGTCGGTACTCCAGGACCAGGGGAGGGAACCAGTGGTTTAGAGGATTGTACAAGTATCTCACATCACTGGAGGGAATTGGGTTACTGCATTGAAACCTGAGGAATGAACACTAGTCTGAGTAAATTGTGTTAATCCCTGTTACAAAACCAATTGGATCCCATTACACTCAAGCCAATACCGAGGCTGCATGATTCCATATTTTGCTGTTGAGCACAGAATGACTAGAATCCAGACACTGGATGCAGACACTGGAAGATCATGGAAGCAATGTTCAGCTGTGAAAGTAACTTTATGCACACTGAATTTAACATCTTTTACAACCCGTTCACATACTGGTAGAACAGTATTTTTGTCTGGAGGTTGATGCCACTTGCCACATTTTTCGCTTGCAGTAATGGCACAGTTTGATGGGTTTTGTTTCAGTTTGATGGCAGTGCGTATCAGGACACCAGCTGGAAAACTATGGGGTTGAATGTGGAACAGGTCTATGAGATTAGCATAATATCTGCTATTATTGTTGTGTAATCCCGATCACTGTCACTCACACTCAGTCAGATTACACTATAGATTATGAACATGTGCAGCCGAAATGTGCAGCCCATCACACACACACACAAGCATACACAAGCAATGCTGATCACAATCATCATAGTCATGCACAAGCCACATACACGTGCATGCATCATAAACAATCACATTCTAATTTGTCACCAAAGACCTACCATCTTTATCATCAGTCACCACCACCTTCCTCATAATCTCTCCGTGCAGGTCTGTATTCAACAAAATGAATAAGTGAAATTCAATTCAGTTTAATTCAGGATGTTTTATTATCATGAGTGCATTTAGTAACTGTGTTGAAAGAATTGAAATAAAATAGATTTAGATATTTTAGAAGTCTTTGTTTTCATTACAGAAATGTTAAGTTTTAAATGACCAAAAACATACAATTGCATGTAAGTGTTCTCTCCCCGGTCAAATAAGGTTTTAATTTAACTTCATACATCCTCTACAGAAAAAAACACTTCTGCACAATTTCCCATATTAAATAATATTTAATATGCCATATTGTGTTCTTTCTTAAGCTTATTAAATTATATTTTGTCTAGAGCATGTGTTAACTTTTTTCACGTAGAAAATCATCAATTCATTTGACTTTTCAAACCATATTTAGAGAATGGAGTTGCCTACATAAATATATTTACAAACAGAGAAATCGAAGGAATTGGAAAATTGAAAGGAAAAATCAGCCCACCCTCAGTTTTTCCAAGGTTCCTCCCACCTTCAAGATAATAATCATAATGGGGATTTCCTACTCTTTAAAATTTTACTCTCTAGACTGTTGTGGCACCACTGTGGAATGAATAAGCATGCTGCTGTCTTATTACACAATCTAAATGAATAATTCACTGCAATTTGACTGCTAACTATGCTACTGTCTACCTCCTGTGGTCATGTTTTGCGATGTGCTCGATGAATTCTGAAATAACCTCTTTCTTTCTGTTATCTCTCTCTACTTCTCTCTGTCTCTCTCTCTCACTTCATCAGTGCGCAGTGGATGAGCGTTTCTCGGACGAGCAGCTGGTCAGTCTGTCTGTGCGGGAACTGAACAGGCACTTGCGTGGTGTGAGTAAGGATGAAGTGGTTCGCCTGAAGCAGAAACGCCGGACACTGAAGAACCGTGGCTATGCCCAGTCCTGCCGGTACAAACGGCTGCAGCATCGGCACGCACTTGAGTCTGAGAAACACCTCCTCACGCAGCAGGTACACAACACACAAAGCAATGAACCCTTCAACTCTAATTTACAGTTATCAGATTACGTCATTAAGAACACCCCACTGCCATTTTGGTAGGTGAGCTGAAGCTCTGACTGTGCTCTGGTAGAGCTCGTCTCATCACCATTGTTGCAGCTACAACCCTTTAGGTGGATGTACACGAAAAACATGAAAAGATGTGTCAACACTTTAGATATAGTCTCTAGTAAATGCTTCAAGCTGAATATCTGCCAGATTGATGAACTGCATGCATATAGCCTACATATGTCTAGAATTCAGAAAAGTACAAAGTATGACATTTTACAAAAGCTAGTAAAAGTTACATACATATAAAGCTGAAGTTGGCTTCTTATTCGCCAGCTTTTTCCTCAAATTTTCCATTCCAAAGAAAAAACTGCCGAACACAAAGCTAAAAGTGTGCTAACCTCAATAGATGGATTAATTAGATTAGATTAATTAGATTAAGAGACCCTTATTAGTCCCACAACGGGGAAATTTCACCTCCACTGTTAACCCATCCGTGAAGTGACACACAACATACACACTAGTGAGCACACACACTATTGGGCAGTGAGCACACTGGCCCAGAGTGGTGGGCAGCCCTATCTGCAGTGCCCGGAGAGCAGTTGGGGGTTAGGTGTCTCAAGGACACCTCAGTCACGTACTGGCAGCTCTGGGGGTCAAACCTTCTGGTCACAAGGCCGGTTCCCTAACCTCCTGCCCATGACTGCCCAAAACACAAGGACGAGCCAGCCAGGAGTAGAACTTAGAATCTTCTGATCCATAGTCAGAAGCGTTATCCATTAACCTCAACTAATGGATCCTGAATCAACAAATACTTTAAACGTTTGCTTGGAAGTGTTTAATGAGCAGCTAACACACTGCAGGGCTCTAATCAGCCACTGGAGTTTCTGGACTGTTGACCGCATCTTACTGGCATCCTAAAGCATACAGTTCTATACTTCACATGCCATATTAATGACTGCACTTTGGCACATGTGCTATTATGTGTCTAGTGTGGTAGTATGCATTTTGGGATGTGTCAATGCAATAGCATGTAATAAAGGTGCCACCTTGAAGATACCATAGAACAGTGGTTACCAACCTTTGTCTTTGAGACCTACTTTCCTGTGGACTGTAGTTCAAGTCACAATCTGCCACACCTGCTACAGCTAATTGACCTCTTTTGAAATCCTTGATTGGCTGGATCAGATGCATTAGTGTTAGGTAAGGTGAGGACAGCATGTTAGAATCAGGTTGAAACTAAACACTGCAGGAAAGTAAATCTCCATTAGATTTATGACACTGCCATAATAGAACCATTTTTGGTTACCTAAAGGACCTTTTGGTGGATGTTTTTTTTTGTTAGTAAATGAGTGTGAATGGGAAGAACCTGTTAAAACTTCAAAGATCCTCCACATAAAGTCTGGGTCTGTAGAATGTCTAAAAAATTTTTATTTTATTGAGGCTTTAAAATTTCTGTACAAGATCTGTACCCCACGACCCGAACCCTGGAGAAGCGGAAATTGATGGAAGGATCTTATATAAGATATACTATCTCCAACAGAATTCGGTCATCTGCCTTCACACGCATATGAACTTGAGTGACATCCCATTCTTAATCCATAGGGTTTAATATGATGTTGGACCGACCTTTGCAGCTATAAAAGCTTCATCTCCTGGGAAGGCTTTCCATAAGGTTTAGGAGCGTGTCTAAGGGAATTTTTGACCATTCTTCCAGAAGCACATTTGTGAGGTTAGACATTGATGTTGGATGAGAAAGCCTGGCTCACAGTTTCCGCTCTGATTTATCTCAGAGATGTTCTATCGGGTTGAGGTCAGGACTCTGTGCAAGCCAGTCAAGTTCTTACACACCCAACTCGCTCATCCATGTCTTTATGGACCTTGTTTTGTGCACTGGTACGCAGTCATGTTGGAACAGGAAGGGGCCCAGACTTGTCCATCGGATTGCCAGATGGAGAAGCATGATTGGTCACTCTAGAGAACACATCTCCACTGCTCTAGAGTCCAGTTGCGGCACTTTACACCACTGCATTTGATGCTTTGCATTGCGCTTTGTGATGTAAGGCTTGGATGCAGCTGCTTGGCCATTGAAACCCATTCCATGAAGCTCTCTATGCTGTTCTTGAGCTAATCTGAAGGCCACATGAAGTTTGGAGGTCTGTAGCGATTGACTCTGCAGAAAGTTGGCGACCTCTGCGCACTATGCACCTCAGCATGCGCTAACCCCGCTCTGTCATTTTATGTGGCCTGAGTTGCTGTCGTTCCCAATTGCTTCCACTTTGTTATAATACCACTGACAGTTGACTGTGGAACATTTTTGTAGTGAGGAAATGTCACGACTGGACTTGTACACGGGGCATCCTATCGCGGTACCACGCTGGAATTGACTGAGCTCCTGAGAGCAACTCATTCTTTCACAAATGTTTGTAGAAGCAGTCTGCATGCCTATGTGCTTGGTTTTGTACACCTGAGGCCACGGAAGTGATTGGAACACCTGAATTCAATCATTTGGATAATCCCTGTTGTCAGAACAAAACCTTGTATTTCCAAAAGCTAAAACCTTTTAATGTAAGTCAATGGAACCACACTTTTTTCCAAGTCATTCTGGGCCATTTCTTTTGGTCAATTCATCACGAATCTTACACACAACTTAAAGGCAAGTTATGTCAAAAATTGAAAACTATATATATTAATAGTCAGCTTTCAATGACACGCAAAGCCATGAAGCGCTCCATATTTTATGGGGGGCAGTCGTGGCCTGAAGGTTAACGAACCAGACTTGCAACCAGAAGGTTGCCGGTTTGATCCCCTGAGTTTGACAATATGTGACTAAGCTTCCCTTGAGCAAGACACCTAACCCCCAAATGCTTCCTGGGCGCTTTGGATAGGGTTCCCCCCCTAGTGTAGTGTATACTTACTAGTGCGTATGTGGTGTTTCACTTCATGGATGAGTGAGATTGCAGAGGTCAAATTTCCCCATTGTGGACTAATAAGGATATCTGAGTTGTTTAATAAAACAATGTCTCAGTAGTAGAGTGACCATGTAATAACTTTGTGATTTAGCTCTTAGGCCACTTCAAACGTCTGGTTCACATCACCACCATCATTCAGAATTCTGACTCTGTCTGATTCTCTAGAACACTAGAGCAGCTTGCACCAAACCACTCTGTGAGACCTGGTTTCCTTCTTAATGACTTAATTATGCAGAAATTTAGAAAGAAATCAGTGGGATTCCATTTTAGGCATCAGCAAGCATGCATCAAAGCCAAGAACCACAAATAGAAGTGGGAAGGTACTGTCAGAGAGGAGGCAGGATTCTTCTCATTTGATACCAATATTGAAACCTTGATTGTCCAGTATCCAGCATTTTTGACTGATATCAGCCCAATGAGGACACCGTTTGACACTGATATGCCATCTGTAACCACAAGTCATTTTTTAAGGGTCTGCTTATTGAGTAATAAGTTCAAGGGGTTAAATCATTCCCCAAGCCACAAACTCAAACACAACAAAAGCATAACCTCATACATGTTACACACTGAAGCACACTACGTTGATTTGAGGAAGGATGAAGTGTGTTTTGAGTGTTTTCAGTACATGGGGAGGAGACACTCAGTGTCAGTGACGTTTCTATTGAGCATGCAAATCTGTATGCAGTGAAACATAATGCGTCTTTATTAGAGTGCAGCTGGCAGCTGAAGACGCTTGAGAACGCCAAGAATTTCACTATTACATAAGAATTACACATGAACTCTTTACCATCGCTCTTATTTCTCTCACTCACTGCATCCTCTCTCTCCTCTGTCTGTCTCTCTCACTCTATCCTATCTCTCTGTGTCTCTCACTCACATCTTTCTCTCTTTGTCTTTCACTCCCATGTTTTCTATCTCCTTATCTTTCACTGTCCCCCTGTCCTTTAATCCCCCACCTCTCTTCTTTCCTTTCTCCTACCTCTCTGTCTCTCCTCTTTCTTTCTCTTTCACTCACTCCATACTATCTTTTTCTCTCTCTCTCTCTCTCTCTCTCTCTCTCTCTCTGTCTCTCTCTCTCTCTTCGTGTTTTTCCATTGTTTCCTCACTTAATCCCTTCATTCTCTTTCTCTCTCTCTCCAGCTGGAGCAGCTGCAGTGTGAGCTGTCCCGTGTGTTGAGGGAGCGGGACGCCTACAAAGCTCGTTACGAGAAACTCGTTAATTCTGGTGAAGCCCCACCCACTCAAGCCAACAACCCGCCTTCCCCGCCCCCAGACTACTTCCTATGATGCTCTTTGCGGAAAGGAAAGGACTGGAGAGCAGTGAGATGACAGAAGAAGCAAACTGCCCCATCCCAGCGAGCTAGCCAGTCTCTCAGATGATGTTGCGGGAGGTGAGAGGGGAGCAGGAGGGGGGGCCTCAACAGTGAAATAAGCTACTTAACCAAAGCGGGTTCAATTTGACTGTCAAATTTGGGCTCAACCTGAAGCCCTAGAATCCAACTCCATAAAGACTGTGCTCTCTGCTGCTGGCCAACGTTTCACTGTGAGGTTTTGTAGTAGCACAATAAAAAAAAGGCTTTTCTACTTTTGAATGCATTCTCATCTTTTCAGCACACATGCCCTGTCCATGTTGAAAGAGACTGACCACAGAAAGGACAATTAGAGAGAGCCGTCTGGTAACACCAGACATCAGAGTGCTAGCAAGGCTCTCACGTAGAGCCGTCGGACTTCACATACTCCTTGTGCTCTCATAGGATGGTTTTCACCATGTGCCACAGCTCCAAACTGACCTGTTGGATCAGGACGTTGTCAAAGATGAGTCTAACTGCTGCTCTATAACCTTTTGATCAAGACTGTATGAATCATAAGGTTAATCTTTTTTGTGTTTGAGTGATCAGATTCCCAAAGGTCAATGCAAATCTCACATTATATAAAGCATATAGGTCTGAAAGGGGAACCTTGAGTTCATGTAAAATTGTAAACGGCAAGTGTTTCTTTTAATCAGAGACGCTGAGGTTGAATACATTAAAAAGCAAGCTCTACAAGCTTTCAAGGACATTGCTGTGTAGTGTTGCATTCTGACACCTCATTCGTTCCGGAGGAGAAGACAGTACAATTTAGCATAACACACATTATTGCAATAAATATGCTGGTTTTGAAAGACTTGCTGGTTTGGGAATGGACATATGCACTCAACAGGAGAATGTGTTGAGCTTTTTGCAAGTGATTGGAATGCAAGGCATCCTGTGTTGTGGCTTTAGGATGGGCCTACGATTAGCATGGCTGAGTGAATTAAATGGTTTTGAGTGATTGTGTCTTTCACTATGTCTTAATATGTAGTGAGCTGTTTATGTAGGCAACATTTTAGGTCATCGAATGCACCTCCTCGACGTGGAGGCTGTCTCAAGGCAGTGAACAGAAGATGTGGCGAGTGATGACTTTGCTAAATTGTTCTCTAGCTAGGTCTGTTGCCTTCGGCTATTGTTTCAATAATCAACAAGCTTTTGCTTACCTAGCTAGCAAGGTTGTTACAATCTTGTTGAAAGTTGTCAGAAAGGTGACATTAGCAATTGGGAATAATTTGTGATGTATAGCCTAAATACTGTATGTTGCCTACTAATCTGATTTTAGTCAAAATCTAAGGCACTCACGTATCCTAAATGGATAAGGCAACCTCACAGTGCAATCCAACAAGTTTTAATTCATGATGAGGCTAATTTTAAAATGTAAGCCTTTTTCAACCCCTTTATGGAGAATTTGAGGACTAGTCTCGACACATTTATAGACACTAGCTAGTTCTGTTGCCTCAAGCTGTTGTTTCAAATAGCCAACTAGCTAGTAAACTTTAGATTAGCTAGCTAGTGCTGGGTCGTTACAATCTTGTTGAAAGTTGTCAGCTACGTAACTTTAACAATTGGGAATAATTAGTGATGTATATGCTAAATACGTTGCCTACCTATCTGATTGTAGTCAAAATCTAAGGCAGTGTCTCATGTATCCTATATGGTTAAGGCAACCTCACAGTGCAATGCGACAACATGTTTTCTTAAAATGAATTAATTCAAGGTGGCAGGTAGTGGCTAATTTTCCAACGTAAGCCTTTTTCAATCACTTTAAGGAGAATTTGTACTTATTGTCCACACATTTAAAGACACTTGCTAGCTCTGTTGCCTCAAGCCATTGTTTCAAATACCAAACTAGCTAGCTAATTTTTGCTAGCTAGCTGTCATCTAGGTGACATTAGCATTCGAGATATCTGATTAAATTTTATGCGAGTATCTTAAATATACTTAACGAATAAAGCAATACTACAGTGCAAAAACTCGGTTAGGCCTAATTGCAATTGTCAGTTTTTACCATCAAATATATGGACAATTTTTCGGTTATTCTCCAAACATTTAGATATGATAGATAGCTGTGTTGACTAAGGCTATGGTTTCAAATCGCTAACTTGATAAGTAACTTTGCATAGCTAGCTAGGATTTTGCAAAGTTGTCAGCTATGTTACATTAGCCATTGGGAACGATTGGTGATATCTAGGTTCCCTTTTGGTTAAAATGCTGCCTATTTAGACAGCTCGCTAAATACTGAGACACACCTATTGAAGCAAACTGAGAAAAAAACAAAAGGATTTGTTACAGAGTGACACTCATGAACCAGTTTCAAAGAGACTAACAACCGATTCACCTCCAAATTCACAGAGCTGGACACTGTGGGTTATTGTTATTATTCTTTTTTAATGCCTGAGTGAAATGCAGGGACATATAGTGAGATTTCATTAGTACATTTCCAATTATTCCTTATGCATCGCTACTACAGGGTCACCCGAGTAGCTTAGAACTTTTTTCTCTTTTTTCTTTCTTTCTTTTTTTAGCTGACCGTAGGTCTGTGGATAAGGCTTGTCTGTTTAATTTATTTCCCTTATTTATTTACAGTATTTATTTATTGTTTGTTTATGTAATGATCATTTTCATTTGATCATTTGCTGGTTTACTGTTTTATTGACATGCTTAGTGTGTATTTTATTTATTTTGTAGCTTGATTACATATTTTGCCAGGATTACGATGATACTGACCGTGACTCTAATCGCTATTACCATCGTTTTTTGGGTTATGCTCTATTGTAGTGGTTTCCTATGAAATAAAGATATTTTTATCATTCGTTGATCATTATTCTTCATAACCTCACCATGTAGCTGGTTAGAGAGAAAGGTTCATTTGAGGACATTTAGGCCTTTGTGTTGACTGCCTGGCTTAATCACAAGTCATTTACTTGTTTCAATTCGATTCGAGTGTGTTTCAGTTCCTGCAGGTCGGCTCGGTTGCTGCCTCTTTCTTTAACAGTTCACGTTTTCCTAACATCCCCTCTGCCCCCCTTTCTCTCTCTCATTCTCTGTATCCCTCGCTCTCGCTATAGAAAGACAGTGACCCTGGCTAAGAGCTGTTTAGGATGACCTCACCCTTGCCCCTCCCTCCCTCTCTCTGTCTCTCGCTCTCTCTCTCCCGGGCCTGGTACAATGGGCTGGGGATTAGGGGGATAATAGGCCTGGGCCAGCTCACTGCCGGAGCGCTTTGGAAAAGGCAGGAGGCCATTGTCGACAGGACGTACACAGAGTTACATGCACGCTCACCCCGCTTCTATGCCACGCTGATGCTTCGCGCACACACACACACACACACACACACACACACACACACCCCAATTGTAGTAGGAAGCATGGACAGATTCATGTTCTAACTCTTTTGCAATGAGCTCATGTGTAACACTGGAACACATGGCTATAAATAACATCACAGCACATGTAATATTACACATAGTGTCTATAAGATGTCTATAAGAAGATCTGTCATTGTCCATCCCTGAAACATGAACACACAAACACACAGAAGTTTGTATATCTGTCTTTTTGAAGTACTTCCATTGACGTTTGTGTTACTGTGGCTAATTACAGCTCTGTATATACATAAACCCTAAACTCTACAAATAATTCCACCATTTCTTTCAAAATTTCTGAATAATTCAGTCTTTGAGACGTGAACAGGGTCAATCAGAGTGGTTTGATGTGACGTGCTTCCCTGTAAAACAACTTACTAATTGAGTTCTTTACACTGGTGGTGATAGGAACCAAGGGTTGCCATGTCTACAACACAAATATGGCCATTTTATTTACTTTCCAAAATCACCAGTCAACGTACATGGGCCTTCTGATTTTTATGTGTAATATTGATGATGGAAAAATGATGGACTATTTTAGCTTACAAAGCCCTGCATGTACTCCTCCGCAATGAATGGATTACGATGCATATATTATAATACATTTTAAGTCTGAACTTTATCACCAAACTATCATAAAACCAATGTGTCAGACATCATTTCATGTAAAAGATTTCAATGAGGGAGCTTTCAGAGGCATTCAACTCTTCAGATGTCTGGTTCCCATCACCACCACTGTAACACCACAATTCTCACTCGACAAGCTTCTCTAGAACCAACCATTTCACACCAAACCGGTCAGAATGACTGTTTCTTAACTGTTTCATTTTGGTACATTTTTGAAAAATTGGTGCAGTTTTCCTTTTAACCTTAGTAAGCAAATTTACTTTTTCAAATAAAAACTGCATTTTAAAATCTAAAAAAGTGTTTTTAACTTATGGAGAGCAGTGAAATGTCTAAACAATCTGCCACTCATCCTTTGGGTATCAGGTCACCACACACACACACACAAGTTTGTATTCTAGTCTTTTTGGGATATTTCTATTGCCTCTTGTAAAACTGCGGCTAAACCTAAACTGCTAACCAGGTCCGTTTCTGAATTGTAGCCCTAAGTGTCCCCCCTCCACACATACACACATTTTCTTTTCTTGTAAATAAAAATCAAAAAATGTATGAAGATCTCTGGACTCAATGCTTAATGTTTTTATATTTTTTTTAATAAATAATAAAACATACACACTCATGGCCCCAAAAGTTGCAAATTGTGGTATAACTACACTCGAGCCAATGTCCCCACAACTTTTTCAAATAAAAATGGATTCTATTTGATGTCCACATTTTCCTTGCCTAGAGACATTTTGTCCCCACAAACACGGGAACGCTAATGTGTGTTTGTGGGGACAAAATGTCTCTAGGCAAGGAAAATGTGGACATCAAATAGAATCCATTTTTGTTTCCATCGCCACCTGTAATATTGTAACCAAAACCAGTCCTGCTACACCTAATCCATCTCTGACTTCAACCTCATCAACCAAAAGCAAATCTCTTGGCACCTTTTTCTTTTTCTTGTACACTTTCGTGTAAAAATTCTTTTTTTGTCCTAGCGATGACCAGTCAAATATCCCTGCAATGTCATAGAATCCACAATTTCCTAGCCTGAATTGTTTGGTTCCCAAAAACAGCTCAACACACAAATTTGTGTTCGTATTCCTATCTTCATGGGTATTGCCATTGCCATCTGTAATATTAGAGCCAAATGCTACCATGCCACACCTAATCCATCTCTAACTATAACTCAATCAACCCAATGAGAAATAGCCAAATGTCCCCACTGTCCATAATCAAAATGTCCCCAACAAACAATTAAATACACAAACCCAATTATATGTAATCCCAAATTTTTGGTATTTCTATCATTGTCACATGTGGCTAAATGTTACCACAAATTCTGCAATGCTTATTCAGTCCTGACTTCAATCTCATGAACCAAAAGCAAATGTTGTTCTTTTTCTTTAAAAGAATATAATTCATTCAGTGAGGGCCAACCA
This sequence comes from Pygocentrus nattereri, assembly GCF_015220715.1. NCBI lineage: Eukaryota > Metazoa > Chordata > Actinopteri > Characiformes > Serrasalmidae > Pygocentrus > Pygocentrus nattereri. The sequence goes on along the minus strand of NC_051214.1, from coordinate 11,633,921 downwards.
AAAAGTCCCCACAAGCAGCTAAATACACACCCGTCCATATACACAGAAGATAATACACATGGCTTTTGCTTTTACTTTAGCTCAGGCCCGCCTAAAAGTTATTTAGCCCTCTGTTTTCTTAAGAGAATCATCTACAGTTGATTCTCATTCACAGTATACTGTAACAGCAGGCCTGTGGAAGACGCTGCTGCTCTAATGCAGCGCTGCCTCTGCTGGACTGCCAGACACTGACTAAGGGAACGATTGGCCAATCATATCAGACCACATATTCTATAGGCCAATCATATCAGACCACATATTCTGTAGGCCAATCATATCAGACCACATATTCTGTAGGCCAATCATATCAGACCACATATTCTGTAGGCCAATCATATCAGACCTCATATTCTGTAGGCCAATCATATCAGACCACATATTCTGTAGGCCAATCATATCAGACCTCATATTCTGTAGGCCAATCATATCAGACCTCATATTCTGTAGGCCAATCATATCAGACCACATATTCTGTAGGCCAATCATATCAGACCACATATTCTGTAGGCCAATCATATCAGACCTCATATTCTGTAGGCCAATCTTATCAGACCACATATTCTGTAGGCCAATCATTTCAGACCTCATATTCTGTAGGCCAATCATATCAGACCACATATTCTGTAGGCCAATCATATCAGACCTTATATTTTGTAAGCCAATCATATTAGACCTGAAGGAGGGGCTCTGGTTATACACCGCAATGCAATAAGCAGAAGGATGTATTTCCTTTTTTTCTACAGCAAACGGGTTTTGGGCAGCAGGAGGCGGACTTTACTGCTAGAGCGTGATGATTGATCGGCAAGCGGAGCAGCTCATTGGCTGTTCTCGCTCACTGACGTTATGGACGTACATGAGGTGCCCTTTTAAACTCCTATAGCTCGAGTTTAAAAGTTCTTTAAAATATAACAGCGGTGTTAAAGTGTTTTGTGCTGTTCTGTGAATTTATTCATTATATTAAAAATGTTTAAGCATTTATAAACCTATGATTTTGCTCAAGTGATCCATATCAACCCACTCATTTTGGACTCGCTCGGGAGCGCCCTCTAGCGTTTGAGAAACCGAGGAGACAGTGCAGTGGTAATTCTCCTCTCTACAAGTTATCTGGTAGCCTAATATGTAACCAAAGACAGGATTTTGGCTAAAAGCTCACTAATATAAACGTTAGACATTACTTAAAATCTCTAATGTAGAGTCAAGCAGAGTGAATGTATCCACAGTGTGGATTTGTGGCAATTTATGGCCAGTATAGTTGGATATCTGTTTTTACTTGGTTGTTTGTGAACTCTCCCGCGACCCTGAGGGAGAAGCGGCTTAGAAAATGGATGGATGGATGGATGTTTGTGAACTCTAGCTAGCCTAGCTAACGCTAACTTTCGTTAAGTTTGGGTTTGAGTGAGGTGGTTAGCTTAGTTAGCTTAGCTTAGGTTAGTTAAAGAAAATAGGCTAGGCTAACATTAACAGTAGCTAACTTGCTGACAAGCGAACTAGTTTAACCCACAGAGTCTCTGGTTTAATCTCACTTCACAGTGAGTCCGAGAGTCTCTTCTTTTTTCTCGTATTTGTGGACAACGACACCATATTTTCCATATATTGTTGTAAGCTCATGTCGGTGGAAAGGCCGAGGCTGAAGTCGTTTCCTGTTCGCAGGATTCTTGTTGAATGTCCGCTGCGAGGCGCCAGAACGAAACTGCTGCAGCATTTGAGGAGGAAAATTCAAACGAGAAGTTTGACCAAATGAATTTATTACTCAACACAGGAACAGAGGGAGAGAAAGATGAAGCTGACAGGACTGAAGGAGCAGAGCTGATGGAGGTCAGTGATGAAGAAAGCGAGGGGGAGACGTATAAACTTTCGGTTCAAATTAAAAATGAATTGAATTTACTGAACAAATATCATATTTGTCGCCATGGCCATGATATTTTGTCATCTAGCTTATTAAACAGGCTTACAGAGCAAAATCTCGCTATTTCTGATAGCACTGCCTGACGATGAGCTGTAACCTGTGTGTTTGAATAATAGTGGCTATAGCTGTATAGAGGCAGATCTACTGTGGCCAGAATGTGGTCAAATGTGTCTGAAGTGATTGTGAATGCGGTTTAAATTAGAGTTCAGGGCTGGATGTCATTTTTCTGCAGTTTAAAATGATCACATTAGACATGTACAGGGGGAGAAATGAACTGCCCGACTAAACGTCGCTGCGATGGGTCTTTTCATTTGTTTTCTGCTGCCCCCTGTTGACTCTCCACGCACTGTCAGCTGCACCGAGTTGTGTTTAGACTCGCTGCACTGAGGGAAGCAGTAATCAACGATAAGAGCAAAACGGGTCTCCAAAACGGGTCTGTCTCTCTATTTGCACTAATTTCACACATACATGAGTCACTAGGGCAGAGAGAGAGATGGAGAGAGAGATAGAGATGAAATGCACACGAGAAACACACACATACATATAAATATGTGTGTATGTGTGTATATATGTATGTAAATTGTCTTTATAACCATTGCTCTAATTTCTGCCATCATCTTGAAAATCAAATAAAGATATTGATCAAAAAAATAAATAAATAAATAAATATATATATATATATATATATATGTATGTATGTATGTATGTATGTATGTACATTCATACATGTATACATACATACATAAAAAGAGAGAGTTGGGTGAAAAAGAGAGAAAGAACCCACAAAGAAAACCATACAAAAACAGAGGCAAGAATATAAAAAAGAAACACACAGAGAGAGAGAGAGAGAGAGAGAGAGAGAGAGAGAGAGAGAGAGAGAGAGAAAGAATAAAAAGTGTGAGAAATACAGAGAAACAGAGGCACATGTACAAAGAAAAACACACAAAACAGAGAGAAAAGAGACAGAGAGGCATCTTCCTCTATAGGTGCCTGTAGTGCTGTATCAGGTGAGTGAGAGAGTGAGAGTGAGTGAGCGAGTGAGTGAGTGAGTGGAGAGCCGCGCGCGCCTCTGAGTGGGAGAGCGGGAGGCGGAGCGCGAGGCGCCGTTACCGAGCAGCACAAACCGGAGTAACGGACACACCGCGCTGAGAGAGGATCTCTAATGGGCGAGAGAGGTAGGAGATGGGAGAGAAAACCGCCACGAACTAGCACTCGCTGCACTTTCACACCTGGAGCCGCCTCACGCGACCAGCTGTGACCAAACTAACTTTGGCCATTTGAAGGCTGATTTGGGGCGGTTGCTTGTTACCTTAGCTAATGTGGAGAGTTCTGGAAACACTGAGTAGTTGTTATTTTTTTTTCTTTCGTAAGTAAACTTAACGGTTTCTTTTCCATTCCTTAGTTATATTTCCGTGTTTCTTTCTCTCTCTCTCTCTCTCTCTCTCTCTCTCTCTGTCTCTCTCTCTCTCAGCTGAGCACTTTTTAGTTAGTCTAAGGAGTGTAGAAGTCCTGATACAGGCGGTTTGGTGAGATGTTCACGGGCATGGTGTTTGTGTTTTGGGGCTGAAATGTGTATTTTGGCTACGAGGCTAGGCAAATTTTGCTATGTGGCTAACGAGAGGTACGGCAATAGAAGGTAGTGGGGATCAACGAACCCTGAACAAATGCTAAAAACAGGTCACTTACGGGGTGAGAACTGAATATGACTCAGATTCAGATATAGAGCGAGCATTTAGCTGCCCTGCACACTTAAAAAAAACATGGTTGTACAAGGGTTCTTTAGTAAAGGGAATGGTTCTGTGTAGAACTATGAGTTCCAAGTTACATAGGTTTGCATGCCTAAAGGTTCAGATTTATGGAGAATGTGTTGTATTTAGTTCTATATGGAACCCTTTTAAATATGGTTCTTTAGAGCCCCAATAAGGATTCTGCTGTTGTCAGTATAGACAAAATTTGTGCTTTATAGAACCATTTTTAAAAATGGTTCCATATAGACCCGTATACAACACATTCTCCATCAGTCTGGACAACCATTTCACCAGGCAAGCAAACATTTAAGCATGCAAATGGAAACCATTAGAACCATTCCCTTTACTAAAGAACCCTTGAACAACCATCTTTTTAGTATATAGACCGTGAGGAGGCTCTGGTATTATACAATATAGAATATAATATGAGGTTTATGCTAGAAAAGATAGACTTATGGTTAATATTGGGTTACTTACTTTTGACTGGCGTTTTCTAATGAAATAAAGGTTATAGTCTATTAAGTCTGTCTGTGCTCTCTTGCTCTCAGAATGTTCAGTTTAAGCCTGTTAGGTAACAGTGAGTAGGGCTGGGTGTATTATAGTAATAGTCTTTTCTTCTAGCTGCAACTTCACACGATTTCATCTGATATAAACCACAGAACAAGATAGATAGATAGATAGATAGATAGATAGATAGATAGATTCAACTTTATTGTCATTACTCAGTACAAGTACATGGCAACGAAATGCAGTGAAGTTGATATGATATAATGACTAATACACTAATTGTGTTATAGGACCAGTGACTAATATAGTGAATAATATTTGTGGAAATCATGGCAAAAATATAACGTGTTGATACTTCAGCATTTACCCAATACACTACAGGTGTTGTGATATTCAGTTTTTCAGTCAGAACAGACAAAAAGCCCCAGTAGTGCCACACATAAAGAATTGCACCCGAAACTATGAAAACAGTTGGTTTAATTCCAGTTTCATGTCTTTCGCTGCAGTAAATCCGATTACACAGACCAAATGATGTCGTCTTTGTAATTAAGCGTGCAGTTTATTAGGACATGACGATAACCCCTGTGTGCTCAGAACAGCATGTTATGATGTAATGTGAAATAATTTATGACAATAACAATAAATAACGTTATATAGTCCCTTAAAATGCAGCGGCCACTGTTTGAAGCAACATGAGGCTGTTAGGTCCTAATATTTAATTACTTTAATCAGTTTTTAACTTCTTAATGTATTCCTGGTCTGTATTCAGGCTAAATGTGTGTAAAATGGCAAAACGTAACATCACAACACATTTCATAGTATCACGATATTTGTTTTTCTGATTTTTTTTGTGGACAAAATGCATCTGGAGAAAAAAATAAGATGAAGGCATAATGGTATGACATCTAGCTTATATAGTTGCTGCATACTGACGTAATCTTAAATGGATCTAAATCTGTCTTTCATGATACGTGAGGTTTTTCAGCATTTTCAAAACACTGCTGAAGTCCATTTACAAAATGAATAGCAGGATAACAGTAACATTTCGTCATATTGCCCAGCCCAAATTCAGCCCATTTGACTTTCGTTTCCAGTTCTCTAGATGACTAATCTGGTCTTTTAATTTCTGTAGCATGACTTTGTCCAGTGCCCCACCACTCCGTAGAGGAAGCACCCCTGTTCCAATCAAACATCAGCTCAGAAGAGAAGAAGCAGTCAACGATGACTGTGATTGGACACCAGGACTTGGCGGAACGTCCCCTCCTCCGATAAGCTTCATCCCGGCACAGGATGAGGTCATTAGTGCAAACGTGGATGAGAGGCAGGGTGGCCCTCTGAGGATTGCGCTACTTGGCCAGAATGGGGTGGGCAAAACATCACTCGCTATCGCCCTCGCAGGGGAGATGGACAGAACTGCGTCCGTGGATTCTGATGGTACAGTGATTTACTAAAGATATGCATCCACTTTATAATGAGTTTTATATCTTGTATTTCCACTTTGAGGTTCACCTACTGTTATTGTATAGACCCATGTAATGGGTGTACAGTTACGTGCTGTAGCCCATCTCTGCAGATTTGATCAGCTGGCCTCTACCTTGCCCATCATTGCTAAGTTTCTAAAAACCGGACCTTTGCAGTGACATTGACATGGGCTCACAAGTAATCTAACTGTACACCAGCATGGTAGAGTTTCCAGATAGGTGTTTCTGATAAAGTGGCTTGTGAGTATAATTTTGTATAAATTGAAGAGACAAGTGTTGTTCTGTTGTTGATTATGATTATGATGATGATTATGATGATGATGATGATGATAGTGATCTTTCAGTGACTATTCACAGACATTTAACTGAGCTGTGGGTGTTTAATTGCTGCAGCATTTCTTTGACCCTGTACAAATACACTCACTGGTTAATGCATACAGATTATGACCTGACTGACATAAAAATTTTAAGAGAAATACCAATAAGTTCTGAAAACTGATAATATTAACAGTTTATTAATATATCATTTAATATCTTTAAGATTAAAACCCCTAATAGCTTTAGTTATTTTAGTTGACTAGTTTAGTTAACTAGGGCTCTTCTGACTAATATACTTGCCAGTTCTTAATTGGTATATTTCTTAAACTCAAATTAACAGTAAACTCTGGCAAAGTCTGAAATGCCTATATTCTGCATCTTCCTTATATCTCCCCTCTTATGGAATTGGTATGGGGTTAAGAATGAGTTTTTGTGATACATTTTACATGTTTGTCATTTTAACAACGATGATGTGTTTGAATTTACTATTTCTGATTGTAGAGCTATAGTAGCAGAGAGAAGTGATGGTGAGTGCTAACTTAGAAGTTTATAAAGTTAAGCATTTACAGCAAAGATGCTATAGTATAAAGTAAACCAATAAATATCAGTGGGGATACTGATAAATCAGCAGACCTCAAAAATATAATTGACCAAACAATATCCCAGTTAGGCCCTAATACATATACACATACTGGTTGAATTATACTGGATAGAAAGGCAGACTATGCTATATTAAGTGCCAGTGAAATATCAATCTGACAGCAAATGGCCTCTCGGGCTAGACAGCTGGCTTGTTAAATGGAGACCAGGAGCATGACCTTATGATAGCTAATGTGGTGCAGTGGACGACATTGCTCAGTCAAATATAAGTTGTTTTTCTGCAGTGTGTGGTGGTCTGTGCTCCGAAGGGAGCTTATTGCTGTTACACAAGCCCTAGGAGAGGGAGGAGAAAACACAGCAGTCCCTCAGGACCCTTTTATTCTCTCAGGTCACAGCTGTTTGTGTGTGTGTGTGTGTGTGTGTGTGTGTGTGTGTGTGTCTTGTAGGAGAGGGCTATGTTCGAACTGTCACCGTGGATGACGAGGAGAGCACCATCTTTATATTTGATAATTGGAGACAGGTGAGTTTTTAAGCTCTGTGTGTGTTTATGTGTGTGTATGTTTGTATGTTAGGTTGATCTCTGCACTGAAAGCAGAAACGTGAGCATGGTTTTCCTTTGTCTTAAATAGAATGAGAATGTAACTAGTTACAAAAATAGTATGATATTCTGACATTATCTTGTTAAAAATCCACCAAGTACTCTATTAGAAACATCTGTACACCTACACATTAATGCAGTTCTCATCCACATGCAGCTAATCAGCCACACATATGGCAGTTACATAGGACAACAATTCATCCAGAAACAGCTGCTTCAGGTAATGTTCACATTAATATTCACAAAAAAATGTGATCTTAGTGATTTTGACCGTGGCATGTTTGTTGGTGTCAGACCAAGTATTTCTGTAACTGCTCATCTCCTGGGAATTTCACGCACAACAGTCTCTGGTGTTTACTCAGAATGGTGCAATAAAGAAGAACATGTAGTGAGTGGCAGTTCTATCGATGGAAACAGAATGGCCAAACTAGTTCGAGCTGACAGAAAGGCTGCTGTAACTCAGACAACCACTCTGTATAATTGTGGTTGAAGAGCGTGTCAGAATGCGTAACATGTCAGACCTTGAGGTGGATGGGCTACAACAGCAGAGCACCATGTTGGGTTCCATTTCTGTCAGCCAAGAACAGAAAGCTGAGACTGCACTGGGCACAAGCTCATCAAAACTAGACATTTAAATGGAAAAACATAGCCTATTCTGAAGAATCTTGGTTTCTGCTGATACACACAGATGGTAGGGTCAGAATTTGGCGCCAACAGCATAAATCAATGGACCCAAACTTCCTTGTCATTAGTCCAGGTAGTGGTGTGGGGAATGTTTTCTTGGCACACTTTGAGTCTGTTCAAACCAGTCAATCATTGCTTGAGTTCCCCAGCATCTTTGAGTATTGTTGCTGAGAATGTGCATCTCTTCATAAAATGTATCATGTTACAAAGCAAAAGTCGCTCAGTTTCACGAACATGACGATGAGTTTATGTTCTTCAGTGGCCTGTCCAGTAGGTGTCTACTGATTATCGGCTTGACTGATAAGGTAAAAACATTGCGGTTCAACAATGTAGTTTATTGAATTTCACTGACTCTAGCCAAACAACCATGACTCGTGCATGCAGCTTGAGCCCTGTCCGAAACACTCTGTGCTGATAGTGAGGTTCCTGTGTGTGGGAGCAGACACGCTGTTCTGTAGGAGTTTGAACGCATTCAGAATGTGTACGCCTGCAGCAAAGCCTTAGTGGACCAGCTATGAAGACGAGCCTCTAGCAAGCAGTAAATTATTTGTAAAATCTCATTTTATCATTTTTACATTTAACAAAAAAAATTATACATAATTTCTGGTCAATTTAATTTCTGTTTTTGTTTGGTAAACATGTAGACAGCTGTGGATAGCTACTTTCAAAGATTCCACCACTCTGCTTAGACTAAACAGTTTCCTCAGAATCATGCAGATGCCAAAGACATCTGATATACTCAGCACACTCAACCACTACTTGTTATGGCATAAAGTATTTCTTCATTGTTGTTGCTTTTTAAAAAGTAGCTTAGGTGCTTAGTGTAATATTTTTACTCTAATAAATTTACAGTTCTATGTGTTTGGTTACTGTAAGCTTTATACAATTTTTAGTCTATATCTAGGTTTTCTCATTCGCCTCCATATACTGAAAAGGCAAACGGTGCTCTTGATGCTTGCCCTAGTAGCCTGTCAGTGGCTTATACCATGCATCTGTTTTATATAAAGAATGTGTAAATGTAAGTATATACATTTTTGACTTTGAAAGTTTTGAGCCCCATTTTTTTGAGCTCCATTTTTCTTTCAAATGTCACTGACTAATAAACATCCTTGAGAGCTAGAGATATGTTTATCTTAAAGGCAACTTTAAAATGTTTGTTACCATTTTTGCTGTCTATACTGTCTAAAGCTCAAAGCAATTTATTTTATATAACATTCTAATGTTCATAATGTAAGTTGTAAGTAAGAGTTGCATCCTATTTAATTTATGGAAAATTAACATCAGCCTTGAATGTTGGTTCTCGATATTCTTCATTACTAATAATTGATATCGGTGTCAGCCCTGGAAATAAATATAAGTTAACCCCTACTTCCCAGTCACAGGATCTGAATCCAATCCCCAAACTCAAATCTGAATCCATTCCAGTCGCGAACACCTTTGGGATGTGGTACAACTGGAGATTCGCAGCATGAACGTGCACCTGAACAATCTGCAGGCAAATGATGCAATCATGTCAGCATAGAGCAAAGTCTCAACGGAATGTTTCTAACATCTTGTGGAATCCTTGCCACAAAGAATTGAGGCTGTTTTGAGATGAAAAGGCCCTACCCAGTATTACTATGTTTCTAACAATGTGCTTAGTGAGTGTATTAAATACAGTTAGACTTCATGTTAAAAATTGTGTGATAACAGGAATGGTTTCTATAGTTCTGTTTGGCACAATCCCAAATATTCCTAAAAGTAATAATCATCAAGCTAAAAATGTAAGAATTTAGCTTCTTGCCTTCTTATTTGCAAAACAAATCAGAATTTAGAATCCTGAATTCCTATGAGCTACTCTTTTTATAGAAACGCAAGGTCTGACTGTATACTGCTGTTAATAAACTTGTAAAGCTCAGTTCATTTAATGTTGAGATGTAGCCTTATAGTCCACACAATTTTTGTTTTTGTTATTATGAGCCATAATAACACTCATTTGCCAGACAAAAGTGCAACACAATATAAATCTTCCAGCTTTGTTTTTATTATTTTATACTTATTTTTGTGTCGTCCAGGAAAATGACTTTTGGGGGCAAAAACATTTTGGAATTACAAAAAAAATTAAATAAAGAAATGTGAGTTATGTTAGAATTTCTCCTTGAAGTATACACCATTACATAGATGGGATTTTGTACAGTTATGATGTCTCCTGATTTAATCTTTGCCACAGTGTTTTTCCATGCCATTACACAAATAATGGGAGCCTATTGTTTAACATATTGAAAGTTATCATTATAGTGGAGGTGCTCTGGAATTCAGACGTAGATGTCAGCAGAAATCATGAAGTATTCTCATAATTTTATTTTCATTTGTTGACTTAGTTCAATATCTGATCTGATTGTTCTAGAAATGTGGCTGTTGAGCTGCACTGGTTGAATGCAGAGGCAGATAACATACCTCTGCAAAACGTTCTCTATGTAACAATGTATGCTTTAGGTCATCTTCAGACCACAGCATCGGGTTACACAAATTAGACACTTGGAAGAAACAATGTTACGTCTCTTGTACATTTTGGCAAGAAAGGCAAAATGGCCTTGGACAAAAAACCTCAGACTAAGCTAAGCGCCTGTAGACACTATAACTAAGAAATGTCACTGCTTTTGAAATCACATATGTCCATTTTGAATTTGATGGAAGCACCACATTGCAAAAATTTTACTTTTAGTAACACACTAAGCATTTACGAACTGAGGAGACCAGTTGCTGTAGTTTTGAAAGTGAAATGTTTTGACATTCTTGCTTGATCTAGGATTTTAGCTGCACAGTTAATGGGTCTTTTTGTTGTATTTTTCGTTTCATAATGTGCTAAATGATTTTTATGGATGACAGATCTGGACTGCAGGCAGGCCAGTTAAACACCCAGACTCTTTTATTACAGAATCATTCTGCTGTAATTCATACAGAATGTGGTTTGGCATCGTCTTGGGGAAATCAGCAAGCCCTTCCCCTGAGAAAGATGTCATCTGGATAGCAGCAGATGTCACCCATGCCCTGTTTGCTAGTGCACCCCCATACCATCACTTATGCTGGCTTTTGAGCTGTGTGCTGATAATTAGCTCTCTGGTCCCTCTCCTCTTCAGCCTGGAAGACACAGTGTTCATGATTTCCTAAAAGAATATCAAATCAGACCACCATACACTTTACACTTCGCCTCAGTCCATCTAAAATAAGCTTGGCAGCAGCATTTTTGGATCCTGTTAATATATTGTTTTTCTTTGCATGGTAGAGTTGTAACTTGAAATTTTGGATGCAACAGTTAACTGTGTTTACAGACAGTAGTTTTCGGAGGCGTTCCTGAGCCCATGCAGAAATTGTGTCTGTTTTTAATGCAATGCTGCCTGAGGACCCGAAGATCACAGCCAGCCAGTACTGGTTTTCAGCCGTGACCCTTGCATACAGAGATTATTCCAGATTCTTTGAATCTTTTAATGACATTTTGTACCGTAGATGATACTTTCCCCCAAGTTCAATTTTAAGGTAAGAAACATTATTCTTAAGTTGTTTCACTGCTTGCCCACACAGTCTTTCAGAGTGGCAAACCCATCCTCATCTTTACTTCTGAAAGATTCAGCCTCTCTGGGAAGCTCTTTTTATGCCCAGTCATGTTACTGACCTGTTGCCAGTCTAGTTGTGAGATGTTCCATCAGCTTTTTTTTTTAGCAATACAAAACTTTAACCGGCTTTTATTGCTCCTGTCCCCACTTGTTTGAAATGTGTTGCTGGCGTCATGTTGGGCATAGGTGTTCCAAACTATAACATTTCCTGGTTTTAATATGTTGTCTTTGTATTGTTTTCTTTTAAATATAGGTTTTAAGTCATTTGCACACCACTGCAGCCTGTTTGTATGTATGATTTGCACAGCATGGCAAGTTTTTTTGAAAAGATGTTGTATTTAGAAAGAAAAAAATTAATTACCCAAACTTTTATGAGGTTTTTATTTTGCCTGTAGACAAATAAACTTTTCATTCACAGAAAATGACAGCATGACTGACTAGGCCTGGTTTCTGTCTTTAGTGTATGAAATCAAGGGGAAGAAAAACATTAAAAAGTGTTTCTTAGCTCTGACAACCTGTAGGTGCTTTGCCTTAGCTATTTGAAATAATTACAGGTAGCTAGAGAGGGTGTCTGTGTCAGTTTCTGTGATGTTTCATAGAGTTCGTGAATTACTTGTGTGTGGGAGGGGACATTTTAAAGGCCACAACAACCCAGACATGCTGCGTTGTGTAACACAGCGCCACACAGCAGAGCAGTGCTATGTATATGTTGATGTATAGTAATAGCCAGGTTCACGTTTTTACACTTTCATTGTATAAATTCAGTCGAATAAAGCGATCAGCATCATTTACCATTCTTTGCATCAGTTTACTGCCTCTTCACAAACTGTTTTCAAGCTGAAAGAGGCTAGGATAGTAGACTGGCCGGAAGAGTCGCTGAACACCACTGCACTTCAAATGGAGTATCAGCACTGGTGTTTGTACCTTTATTAGAAATAATTGGATGCAGCGCTTCTGGTGTGCAGTGGCCTTAACTTCTCTGTGTCACTAGCACCGCATTGTAACATTGGAACTGGGGAATTATTTGTTTTTAGTTCCTTTTCTCTTCTTTAGTTTGTATTTTCATACAGGTCCTGGGGAAAATCTGATAAGCCCAGCAGAAATTCTGATAGGCTCCAAAGATATTCTGTGGATCTGAATGTACAACTGGTGTATAGTCTGCAGCGCACTAAGCAAGTTTTGCAAATTATAGGAAAATTACAGCCGTATAGTAATAATGCAATTCATGTATCCATAGTAACCCATAGGGGCGTATTGAACGGTGCAACAGGATACCATGTACCAGTGCATCCTAATAGCTTATTATTCCCTTGTAAAAATGCATTATTTTGAATTTAAAAGGGAATGAGTCATTATATGTACATAGTAATTTAGTAATAATATAATTTAGTAAGCTTTTTGTCAGTTTTCTTTCCCAACGTGGCGATTATCACTTTTAAAGCATCGTCTTCGGGTTACTTTTCAGTCAGCGCTGATTTCAGATTACATTACCCAACAGGATGAAGTGTCTCAATTTTAGCATGGTTATTGAAGCTATTTGTACAAACCATGCAATGCAATGAAATGGGTCACTGTTGCCATCTAGTTTGAACTCTCCAGAAGTAACTAAAGCATTAGTCATTTAGACAGACTTGGGTAAGAAATGTCTCTTTGAAACATATGGGAAGGCCTTTAGACCTAACTATCACCAGATCTAAATTATAACCCATTCACTCATGTGCTTGATTCATTTGCGTGCGAGTTCGGAAGTGTTCCAGTTTCACAGTCTCCAGTGATTTTATGCAGATTAATAGACCTTTTTGAGGAATTATACCAACGAATGGGTGGAAATGAATAAAAGAAAAACTCAGTTGCAGAAGGAACTAACATTTCAAAAGGAAATTGCAGCTGGCAATGCATAAATATAAAATGCATTAATCTAATTAGCTCAAGATATTCAAGTTTTAAAGCTTTGTGAACTTGTGACCTACTAAAATGTAAACAAAGATGAGACAACAAAATGGTACACTTTATCTGTATGCCTTATATTTTAGTACTGACCTGAACATTTTTTTTCACTGCATATTATATTGAAGAATGACCATAAAGACCTCTAGACTTGACTTGATTTTGTATACTTAGAGGTAGATGATATTTACTCCAGGAAAGGTTTCTGATTTTGCAGGTACTGTCTGCTGACTGGCTGAACTGCCTGGTGTCCAGTGCACCTTTGTGATTTGTGCCTATTAGGGCAGGGTAATTGCTGTGGATGTGTTGAAGACAGATAGTGATTCGACTGTGCTCCACAGGGTGTTGCTACACTAATGAAGAGTTGAGGAAAGCAGCTCTTGGGGAGACTATCTGACTCTGTGGGCCTCTTGTAGATTTTCTCTGCAGGCAGAAGAGAGTGTTCCTGAAAAAAATGCTTTAAAGAAAACGAATTCCAACCGTGTAATGACAATACAGGAAGGACAAGGTTGGGTAATGATCAGTGAGTTTCACAGTTTTTTCTGTGATATTATGCAGATTATAAGTAACATGGGGTGGAACAGGCCAAGTTAAGGCCAAAATGGGAAAAAAAAACACTGATTTTCTACAGAATAGGTAGCACAGAGTAAAAATTAATGCCACATTCTTGTCTGATAAAAACACGCAGGAATAAAACAGTACGACAAGTTCGCCACTGCAGCAGTAGAGCCACTAAATAAAGCTGTTTTCACACCTGGTTAATTTGCTAAAGTCTGCAACAGTTTGGGTTTCTGTGAAATTTGGTTTTGCCAAATTTCACAGTTTAGTGCACTAAACAATACATATGTGCTCATTGTCTGGTTAGAATTTTGACAAGAGGGATTCAAGTGCTCTGTTATTATCTGATATTTGCCTCCATTGGTACCAATAACTGACCTTTCTAAATGTTCTCCAGCTCATCATTTGGTAAAATCCAAATTTGTCATATCCATTACACATGTGTGTTATTGATTAAAATGTTTTTTCTCACCAATTTTGTAACGTGGAAATTGAGCAGTGGTGGACGAAGTACACACATCATGTACTTTAGACACAGAGATACACACAGTAAAATATTACTCCAGTAAATGTAGACGTCCTCCCTTTAGACCTCCACTTGAGTAGAAGTACAAACGTATTTGCCTTTAAATGTACTTAAGTATCAAAAGTGAAAGTATTAAAAGATTAATTTTAATGTCCTATTATCATTTTTGTAACAAGACTCTTGCTTCTTATTTTAGATGAAAATACTCGTGTCTCTCTTGGTAAACTTGCTTTAATCACAGGTTCATAAATGAGTTTTCCTTTACTGGATTGATCTGTAGGCCTCTGTTCATAAACATGAACTAGCCAAAACAAATTTACTTTAAAATGAAAGTGTTTGTATAAATTCAGAAAAAAGACACGTCAGTCACGACTGCATGTGTGTACATAATCCTATATTGTGGTCTATTTACAGAAAGTTTGGTTAGTTCATCATTTATGTTGAATAGACTCTCCCAGAATTTTACGCTGCTGCACTGATGTAACCGTGTGCTTGCACTGGGTCGGTTTGTCCTACAGGTCAACAGGCTCAAAACAAAGTGTGCGCTGTGCCCTAATTGGTGTTCTTGCTTCGTGCTTCTTTCGTTTTGACATGTTATGTTTTTATACACACATAAACCAAAAGGAATGACAGATTTCTCAAAATGTAGTGGAGGAAAAAGTCAGATATTTGACTTTGAAATGTAGTGGAGTGGAAGTAAAAAGTCACCCAAAATTTAAATAAAGTACAGATACATGAAAAACTACTTAAGTACAGTAACCAATTACATTTACTTAGTTACTGTCCACTAAAATTGAGAATCTTAACTGTGTATGTCACAGTCCAAGCCATAACTGTACTTGATCTCTACTTCTTTATGATTTGGGTTGTCAGGTTGAATTTAACCAATGAGTCAATCAGTCAGATCCCTAATGCTTGGCCCAAAATACTTTCTGTGCTTCATGTGTCAAAATCAAATACATTTCTGTAATATTATCTTATTGCTTGTCTACTGTTATTGGAGCTTGGGGTGCAAGAAAGACATGGGCATCTGTCAAGAGTTAAATATTTAAACGGAGAGCTTCTGAGGACAGTCCAGTGCAGACTTGCTAGGAAAAACTAAAGAATGCTCTGATGTTGAATTCCCTTGTTTGGTGCAGACCATGATAAAAATGTATTTCCTCCAGCATTAAACTAAACCAGTGTTTACTTGGAAGTGGACTGAGACCTGGGTTTTTGTGGGTTGTGCATGAGATTCAGATGTTTGGTTTGATGTTCACTGTTCAATTGTGAAAACAAACTGTACTAAATAAAACATTTAATTTGCACCACATTTAACACCCCAACCCCCCCCCCCCCCCCCCCCCCCCCCAAGATAAATGAATGCAAACAATTGATCATTTTAAACTGAAAGTGAGGGAGGCATAGCAAAAGTGGTCTTATTCAGAAATACCAAGTACTGTTATTATTTTTCTTCAAAATTACTGACATTGCTTTGTCCTTTTGTTTGCAATTGCTGGAGGGCTGCATGCAGTTATGCTGTTTGTTTTAGTTGTTAATGGTTTTTGTTGTGGTGCTATCAAATGAGGTGTCGAGAATGTAATTTCACTGTTATTGGTATTGACTACCAGAATATCTGTGGCTAATATAAGAAGATGTATAGACATGGCACATCCAGCCACTTCCTGACACTCAGATCTTGGCACGTTGATATGTGTATTCAACCACTTCGTGTAAGAGTCTAATTAACACCACGGCTCCAGCAACTAATTTGCTTGGGCAGAAAATAAATTACAGCTCCTTTCCTGTTTTCCAGACTATCGTACTACTAATGAAGATGTTTCAAATAGAACACAGACTTTCATTTGCATTTTGGGTTGCACTTCTACCCTGTTCTTTTGGAAAGCAACAGGGAAATGATATTTTATCTTTCAAAAATATCATAGTTGAAAGTTCCTTACAAGTGTGTTGGAATAATTGGCAAAAACTGCACTGAAGTTAAGATCAATATGAAGTGCACTATTTTTTGGTACATCCAGTTACATAGTTTCCCCACACCCTTATTTTAGTTGTTATCATTATTCATTTCTTAAAACATTGATACCCTTTGTGAAGACGGCAGCTTTCATTATTAAGTTGGAATCATTATTTAAGACTGACTGAGCAAAATGTATCTCTATGGCTCTTTCTAATAAAATGTGCTTTTCTGGTTCTTAATGCTTCTTGTGAAATTTTAATGTTTAATCCAGGATTCTAGGGTCTAGAATCTGATTTCATCTCTTCAGTAGTTCCACCATGTCAGATTCATGAAAATATCGCAAACATGGAATCAGTAAAAAGGCAGTTTAGACATGACAGTAGATATGATGTTATGATCATCATGACAGCTATGCCCCAAAAGGTTTAGGGAGTTTTTCACACCCTTCTATAGAGAAGCCTGTCAGGAAGATGAACATGCCGGCAATTACATTTCAGTCACGTCTCCCATAATGGACTATTCGATGGTTAACACTTATTTTCCAGCACAGGTGTTTCAGACTACAGTGCTGGAGGGCCACGGGACTGCATAATTGCTTTAAACACATGATTGAACTCATCAGCTAATTATGAAGTCTTGTCACTATAACAGTTCAGCTCCATGAAGAGTGTAAAGGGGGGCTTTGAGTTACATAGTTTTCATATTCAGTTCAAAGGACTTATTCCAAAAAATATATGTGACTTCAAAGCCACCCATTAATGAATTCACCTGCTGTTTTGGCTGCTTCTGCCTGCTGTATAATTCCCACAAGAGCACCCAGAATGCCATGTGAATTCAAGCACTCACACAAAAATCCATTACTCCAACACCCAGTTTATAAGAGAGTTAGTAGATCATCTGCTCTCATCTACTTCACACGTATTGAAGCACCAGCAGCAGTTTAGCAAATCAGCATGGTTCATGCGTATGTTTCAGATGAATCATGTGTTTACACTGACAGTAACACATTGGATGTCTCTCTCTCTCTCTCTCTCTCTCTCTCTCTGACTCATTTTCTTTCTCTGTCTCTGTCTCTGTCTCACACGCTCTCACGCTGACAGGATCTGTCCACGCTGGTGTGCGAAGTGTGTGTGTTGGTGTTTTCGGTGACAGACAGACGCAGTTTCCACCGCACGGCTCAGCTCCGCCTCCTCCTCAGGGAAAACCAGCCCCAAACGCCTATCATTCTTGTGGGCAACAAGAGCGATCTGGTCCGCTCCCGAGAGGTCACCACAGAAGGTATGTTCTGTTTGACCTGCTCACTATTCATTTTTAAATGAGGAGCTGGGAACGTTAAGGGAATTGTCAATGTCCAGTGTTTCCGCTACCATAGACATTAGTGAGTGTTTCATCAATCTCAGGAATCTCCACTTTAACATCTGACCACTAATCCCAGAAAAAAAGCACAAGGCAGTGGAACCTACATATCAAGTCCGATGCGATTTTTTTAAGACACTGGGAACACAGAAAGAAGAGTAAGGAAAAGTCTTTAATAGCAATGATTAGTGTGTTATTTTGCCTTCACACATTGCATCTAAAAGGTGAATATATTGGTCACACCCTAATCTACTAAGAAGACCAGGCTTGAACAGACTAGGTGTAACCTAGCCTAGATAAACTTGAACTGCATCCATGACGATGGAGCTCTTATTTGTTAGCCTGGTTTTAATGCTTCTGTACAATGCAGAAAACCGAACTAGCTCTGTATAAAAATTTGACCCGGTCAGAAACTGAAAAAACATATTAAATAAATATTGCAGCACTCTGCAGTTTTGTTTTTGTTTGCGTCTTTTTGTTTCATAACATGTTAGTCTCAGGCTGAAGCTTAGATAGAATTTAGTTGTTAGGAAATTGAAACAGATCAGATGCTCGCAGATTAAAAAACAAGGTCGTAGTTTGGGAGAATCACAAGGGTAGTCATAGTAGTCCAAGATCAAAAGCAGAGAGCTTAATAAATATAACCATAGGGACATCAGGGCAGTGAAACCAGATACCAGTCCAAGTTCAAAAACCAGGAGATCAGAGTAATCACAGCAAACAAACTGATAAGGGCAAACACAGAAAGATTAGATCAAAATGCACACAAACGTCCTACACAAAAAGGCTTAACAAAGACAGAATGCTCAGTTCCTGCAACAAGGAAGGGTTGCAATACTTCGCAATGTGCTAGTCCAAAGCCCAGGCTTAAATACTGACTTACTAATGACTAGATGATAAACAAATGTGTGTCATCAGAATTCTGGTGAGGAGGAACAAAAGAATGAACGTTCATTGGTAGACGGTGAAATGAGGGGAGTCTCATGGAGCTCATTGGAGTTGGAGTCCTCTAAATAGTCCATGGATGTAAACTGATCCCACAGGAGAAAGAGAACAGACAAAGGAGGCGTCCTCGGCATTAGTCAATCGATATCCAGCTCACTTCCCCTGGTACTGATAAAACCACAGGTCATAAATATTAGCTGATTGTTGTCATGGCACTCTTGCACAGCTTGCTATATGCTATTATGTTTGCTTTTATACCAGAAAAACAATGCACACAGAAGCAACGCAGAACATATTTATGCATCAGGCCACTTGTTATCAGTGACATAATAGTGCTTACTAACTAGGGACACTAAAATGTCCAGTATTAATACTGTATTATATCATCTAGACCCATAATCAAGACATTTTAACAACCAATTAGGCACACTACAAATAAATGATCAAAGAAACACTGATATTCTTCATGTGCTGATATATTGTTCTTTTTTCATAATGAAGAGAATCCAATAAACGTCTTCCTCTATGACAGATCATTTCTATGCAGTTTTAGAATTTAAAAGAGCTTTTTTAAGCACACAAATGTAATAATGACAGAACATTATGAATAGCACAGCTACTTAAGAACTCTGTGTATTCTCCTGTAAATAAATCCATGTCAGTTGGCTGACAGCAGCTTACTTCACCAATTTTCAAGTAGAGCACGTTCAGATTGGGATGTGCTGCCTGAGCCTGTGGCCTAGAGCCAAATCGTTCGAATGTAGATTCAACTCAGAGTCAAATTCTAAAAATGTCTGGGTGCAGTTGTGCAAGCAGTTAGCTTGAATATAGATTTTTGTGCAGCGTGACCTTTAAATTTGTGCACCGTGCTTCCATCCCAAATGTTTTTCTCTGTATATGGGTGGTAAGCAGTTCTTGCTCTCTTTCCACCACTGCCTCCATTTTCCTCTCTCTCTCTCTCTCTCTCTCTCTCTCTCTCTCTCTCTCTCTGTGGCTCTGCTGTCTGCCAGTGAATCTCTCACTCTGCCTTTCAGACTCTCTAAATCTTGCTCTCTGCTTTGACAGACAGTGTGTGTGCGTGAGTGAGTGAGTGTATGCAGGCGGTTGTTTGAGCATGTGCATTTTCCTTTTAGTGTGTATGTGTGTGTCCTATGTGGGTCCCAGCTGGAGGAATGGGATGTTGGCAGATTTATGAAAGCAGACATGCACACTGGCAGAGAACAGCAGCATCCACTCTGTGTGGGAGGAGAGGAGGATGGGCTTTAACATGAAACTACACACTCGCGCTCACACAGTTTTAGATTGCTCTCACTGCTTGCATTTTTATGCATCTTTATCCATCTTTAAAGACAAAAGCCAAACAAAACGACTTGCAAAAATTGGCACACACACACACACACACACACACACACACACACACACACACACACACACACACACACACACACACATACCCACTTTCTTTTAGGTCCTGTGAGTTTGTGGATGTTGTGTAATCTCAGCTCTCGCTGTGTGCGTGCCTGTGGCGTGTTACATGGCATTTGGGGTTAATTGCATTCAGAGGCGTTGGATGGAAAACGCAGTGCTCTCTATTCAGACTCTAGCTCATTTAGAACTGTCCAGAAAGTTCTTTTAAGCCCTATTCAGAGGGGATAAGTATATCATGCCAGTAATGAAACAAGATTGACTCTGAAGTAGCGCTTAGTCAAACATATGTGTTGGGGTGAGAAAAATGATAGATTTTTAGATGCATCGTGATTCTCTCTTAAAAGACTTTAAATCAGTTCGCAAAACGATCAATGCTCAATGTAACATTGAAAACCTTCAGTTGTTAAACTGCAAATAAATGGTAGCAATTGTGTAACAGTGTTATTTAGATAAAAAATGATTTTTATAACGTAAAGGTTTCTAAATTAAACACTGCTATATATGCACATAGTTATATTATTGAAAAATATAGAAATGATAAATTAGATTTAATTAGCTTTTTAAATGGCTGGGGTATCCCATTTTTGTAGTTTTACATTGCTTTGTTCTGTGCCTACAAGGGCTACAATCAAATTTAACATTTTCAGGCTATCATTTTGTTCCACTTTAATTTACTTCAAAACACTGGGAACTCCAGTCATTGTCTTGGACTCACAAGTGGACTTGGAACACACATTAGACTCATGTTTAGCTGACTCGTCACTTGACAGAAACTTGTGCCTAACTGATTTGTGGCTCGACTATGACTCGATACTTGATACTTGAGCTTTCAGCCAGAAAAAAAAATCACAAACAAAATTGACTTAACCCTCTACTACATGAATTATTACTTAAACATGATAATGTTTTTGTTTTAATAAAATGTGTTTTTGTTATTTGAAATTTCTTAAATAATGGAAATTTTTTGAAAAAAAAATTATTTAAATAAAAAATAGTGGGCTACTTTGTGAATTGTTTGTCATTTGGCAACAATGCGCAATCGTACCATAAAAAAAAAAACAAGGACCATTTTTTTTATCTCTAAGAACATCCTTTTATTGAAAACAATAACAAACAAATCCAACTTATCCTTTGCGAAATGTATGTCCAAATATTGGAAATGAATACAGTTTCAATTGGTATTTGGAATGTATGGTAATAACATCGCTATTATAAAAATTCCTGGTCATGTGATGTCACGAAAAAGGACCCTTTTTCCACAATTAAATAAGAAAGCACAGATTTTATATCACTGCTTTTTAGTAGAAGTGAGATGAAAATAATTGTTGACGTATGGCAACACCGTGCAGTAGAGGGTTATTAGGACCATCATCATTGTGGAAATAAAACCCTGTTTTTAACCTTTACTATGGTCATGTTCAGTGTTGGGGTATGAGGGCATTGCACTCAGTGAATTTTCATTATTACCTTGGCAGCTGTAGTCACTGCAGTGAACAATACTTTTTCTCATTTGCGCTCTCTTCTTTTGTTTTAGTTTAATAAAGAACTGTCTGCAATAAATGTGACATAGGTCACAGTTGTTTAAAAACTTAAATTATAAAATTGCAAGATGATTCACAACTTGCACTATATTTCCAAACATATAGACAGCCTTTTTAGTAGTTTTTAGTAGTTTAGTAGTTTCAGCTTGTTTAATGTACACTAATGTGCACTGTTTGTGGTCCAGGTCTGATCATCCAATCTGACCTCATGCTCATTCAACATTAGTATCTGACCTAAATCTCTAGAGGTTAAATGCAATCAAATTCTCATTGCAGTGTTCCAAAGTCTTGTATAAAGTCTTGTCAGAAGAGTTCAGAGGTGGACGAAGTACACAAATCATGTACTTGAGTTAAAGTAGAGACACCCAAGGTAAAATACTACTCCAGTAAAAGTAGAAGGCCTTACTCTAGACCTCAACTTGAGTAAAAGTACAAAAGTATTTGCCTTCAAATGTACTTAATTATCAAAAGTAAAAGTACTAAAAGAGTAATTCTGGTTTGATGTCCTGTTATCATTTTTATAACAAGACTCACTTCATGAACTCATTTCAGGTGAAAATCCTCCAGCGTCTCTCTTGGTAAACCAGTCTTTTAATAGAACGTCATTAATTAGTGATGCTGACGTCTATTAAAATGATCATAAGCACAAAACACTGAAGGTAAACAGTTTCCATCAGGGAGAACCGAGTGGCTCTAAAATCACTTTTACATACAAGCAAAGTTTCAGTTTAAGATTACTTTGTAAATTAGTTACAAGTTGAGTAAAAACTGGCTTTAAACTCAGGATCACAAATAAGTTTTCCTTTACTGTATTGATCTGTAGGTCTCTGTTCATAAACATAAACTAACCGAAGCTAATTTACTATAAAATGAAAGTGTTTGTATGAAGTCAGAAGAAAAGAAACAGGCCAGTCACGACTGCATATGTGGACATATATCTGTATTGTGGTCTATTTACATAAAGTTACATTAGTTCCATCATTTAGGGACGTATGTGCTCCCAAATTGGCGGCACGGTGGCGTGGTGGGTAGCGCTGTCGCCTCACAGCGAGGAGGGCCTGGGTTCGATTCCCCGGCCGGGCGGCCAGGGTCCTCTCTGTGTGGAGTTTGCATGTTCTCCCCGTGTCTGCGTGGGTTTCCTCCGGGTTCTCCGGTTTCCTCCCACAGTCCAAAGACATGCAGTCAGGCCAATTGGACATGCTAAATTGCCCCTAGGTGTGAGTGTGTGAGTGACTGTCTGCCCTGCGATGGACTGGCGACCTGTCCAGGGTGTATCCTGCCTTTCGCCCGAAGACTGCTGGGATAGGCTCCAGCATCCCCCCGCGACCCTGACGGAGAAGCGGCTTAGAGGATGGATGGATGGATGGATGTGCTCCCAAATTTTTGTGCTGCTGCACTGATGTTGAACCGTGTGCTGTAATGGGTCGGGATGATGCTTTGTGGTTCTTTTGTTTTGACATGTTACATTTTTATACACACAAAAACCAAAAGGAACGACAGATTTAAAAGTCAGATATTTGACTTTGAAATGTAGTGGAGTGAAAGTAAAAAGTCACCCAAAATGGAAAAACATCAGTACAGATACACGAAAAAACTACTTAAGTATAGTAACTAATTTATTAGTTTATTTAAAATTTATTAGTTTATTTAAAGTTAAAAGAACACAAAGATGAGTTTGGATATCTGTAAAAATAGGAATACCATCCCCACTCCTTCCCCTGAAACTCTCCAAGTTTATTTTAGAATTGTGGAAAACACTGTTGTTAATTAGAAATACAGGGAAAAATAATCGTAGTGTAGGCTGTAGAAACAAAAAAATGGAATGCATCATGAATCATTTTATAATTGCCCCTTGGCACCCCGAATCAAAATCAGAATTAAATCGTAAGGTGTCTAGAGTGCAACAGTCAAAAATGTTTTCCCACAAAATGAGGTGACATCTGTCTGGAAAATCATGGACATGTGTATCAGGACAGAACTAGTTTGGTGAAAAATGGTAGGTCATTTTCTCAGAGGAGTAGAAAACGGCGCCGACATGGCCGTACTGGATGGAAATATCACACAGTAGCACTTTTACAAGAGGAAATTACACTGGAGAGACTTCAACCGTTCAATTTCTCTTTGAATTTACCACCGGGGACGTATCACACTTTAATTAATGGATGAGATTTTAATTGCTGCCAATTAGAGAAATTACCATTTTTTTGGTTAATCTGTTCCCATTAGATTAGCAGCTCTGCACTGCCATCTCTTTCCCTCCCTCTCCCTCCCTCTTGTTCTCTTTCTCTCGGCTTTTGAGACTTTTCCAGAGATGTCTTGAGAAGTGTGTGTGTGTGTGTGTGTGTGTGTGTGTGTGTGTGTGTGTGCGCGCACGTGTGAGTTCAGGTGTAGGTGAAGTTCTATAATGAGATTTTTCAACTGGAGAGGCAGGTATCTGTTACACTGTTCTCTGTGTAATGTTTACAGACCAGGGTGAGGATGACTCAGAGACTGAGAAGGTGGGAGAAAGAGAGGGAGAGAGGGAGAGAGAGAGAGAGGGGGAAAGCAGAACTGCAGACATTGCACTCCATGACCCACCTTGAACCACAGTAATGAATCGGCTGATTTTCTCCTCCGTCCTTCCTCCCCTTTCTCTTCTGGCTATGTTTATCACTGGGTCTGTGATTTGTTATTTTCACTCTTCCAGTTTTTAACACTACTACAATGCTATTTACAGAAGCTGCCGAAGCACAGACAAATTCTTTTTTGCTGCGTTAAGACAGTTTTCTTAATAATCAAACTGTGACTATGAAGCACGAGTATACAGTGTTACATGTTATTTATTTTGGGTATTTTTGCATTTTATCATTTAGGACAGAGTTGTTTCATATCATTTTAAAAAAGCTCAAAATTGTCAAAATTTTATGATGTATGGACCAAATAAAAAAGTCCATATTACTATTATTACTACTACTAATACTACTAATAATAACAGTAATGTTACTGATGTCATATTAAAAGTCAGGGATACTTTTTCCTTAAAGTTACCATTTTAGAGATAATGTTTTCGTACAACCTGTCCAGGGTGTATTCTACCTTCCGCCCAATGACCACTGGGATAGGCTCCAGGGCCGTGAACATGGAATTTAATATGTTTTAATGTTCGTAGTTCCTTCCGCCAAATTATAGTTCCTTAACAAGAAGCTTGTTGCTACATCAGAGTAACGAACTCCGTTCGCTCGCTGCACAGTCTGCTGTAAGCCTCGCCTTTCGAAGTACAGACTGAGCCATAAAACTACCACAATATCAAGTTTAGCTCAATTTTGTCAATTTTTGCTTGAGTAATGTTGTTTTGTTCCAGCCAGTCTGTAAAGCATTTTTCAGCCCATTTTGTTTGGCGAATGGTACTTGATTCATTTCTGGCTGATTGCAGGTTATTTAGGTGGTGTACTATCACAACTGCTGAATGAAAAGCTTACAATGTTAATGACGGTTTCAGAATTTAGTGTAGTCTCATCTTAGGGTCTGACCAAAATCGGCTGTTGGTCAAATGTAAGGATGTACAGTGTTTGTGAAAAAGTCGTGCTGTTATGGTGAAATAACAGCGCAGTTAAAATGCTTTTCAACCAATCAGCTTGCATGGCCCGGAACTGTTGTGAAATATTATTAATTTTTTGTGAAGGGAGTGCACCTAAAACTAACTGAATAAAGGCAAACTGAATTAAAAATGATTAAATTATACCATAGTATTTGGTTGTGAACATCTCTGACATGACTGTCTTCTAATAGTCTTCTGGATGCTTTTGACAAACTTGTATGAGTACTTTTTAATTCTTGTTTATTTCGAGGGGATAAAAGGAAATTCCACACATTTTTTACTGACTATCTTAGATTTCTTTGACGTGGAGGTGAAAGAAACCAGGGGTCGCAGTGCATACAGCCATTTTATTTACTATGCAAAACAATCAGTGAACCTATATGTGTCTTCTGGGTTTTATATGTAATATTGAAAATAATAAAATAACATTTAAATCCGAAAAGATTTTTCCTTAGTGTGCCTTCTAACACCATCCATGTACCTTTCTACCATGAATGGATTTAAAAATATATTTTAGCCCAAAAGATTGTGTGAAAACTATTGTAGAACAGTGTCTCAGGTGTATTCATGATCATTTGTGTAATAACTTTCTGGGAGGCGGCTTCATATGTCCGGTTCCTATTACCACCACTGTGAACATTTCTGACTAGTTTCTTTAAAATGGAGCATGAATTTTTTTTTTTAATAAATTAATTACAGACAGTTTGAAAATTGGTTTAATTCCCCTTTTAATGCATGGATTTGGACCAGAACAGGTCACTGGTCCCATCCAAAACTTCCACTTCTTTCCTCTGCTTGGTTCCTTTGGTAGTTTTGGTACTGTTGCATAAGAAGTCATCAGAAAATGATATTGAAGGCAATTTAATTCAAACTGGCATTAGTGCTTCTGCACACTGCTTTGTATGGCTTTCAGAGTTTGAATTATCTGTAGTTTGAGTCTTTATGTGTGGTTTATGGATAGGTACTCCAAAGAGAGATACAAAAAAGCTCAACATTATAGTTCATAGTTTTTGCCCCATGCAGAAGTTACTCCGTACAATATTTTTTTTACTTGTTCCTTCTTGCCTTTAACTAAAGACACAAGGAAGTCTTAGAATAAACATTCAATATAGCACAATCAACATATACAGTATTATGCACTTGGCACAAAAAATGCTGTTATTCTATAATAAAAAAGACACGTATTACAAATAAGATCCCAAAAGGAAAGTGATAATCTGTAGTGTTTCCTCCGAAGAGAAATTGCGCAGTAAAAATAACTATAATAAAAATAATTCTGATTAAAACTGTCTTAATTTCAGTGAAGGCCGCTGTAAGCTCTCTCCTTCTCTTTTTCTCAGAGGCTCATTCCAGCGCTGCTCTGTATGAATCTCCATATCTGGAACTGTCCGCCTCTCTGGACCATGGCACCACGGAGCTCCTGGAACTGGCAGTGCGGGCAGCGCGTGGCGAGAGCATTGGGCCGCTAGGGGCTGGCGGGGGAGAAGGGGCATCTGGAGGCCGCCGCGAGAGCCTGACCACGCGAGCCAAACGCTTCCTTGCCAGCCTGGTGCCACGCTACCCGCGCGAAAAGGAGCGCGAAAGTGGCAAGTTCTTCAGGCAGAAGTCCCGCTCCTGTCATGATCTTGGAGCTCTGTGAACGAGAGACCGAAAGAGAGGGAAGAGAGATGTACAGGGAGAAGGAGAAGGAGCAGAGAGATAGAGATGAGTAATCAATAATCTAATGAGGAGCAGTGGAGAACTGGAAGGAAAAGAGATTGATTGGAATTTTGATTGTTGTGGAGGAAGCAAGATTGTCAGAGAAGTGTAGGGGAACTGATGAAATACAATGTGAAATAACAAGGGAACAAAATGGTTTTGTGACTACATCTAGAATGTATGTAATAGCATTGTAGAGCTATAGCAAGTGTTCATCACTGTAAACTACTTCTGTACATACGTCCCTATTGGTCCTGTCACACACCATCACTGCTGAGGGCCAATCATAGCATTTAGTACATGCAAAACTGTAGCGCTGTGACTGAACTACTGTATTTTGCATGCTCCGCTATAAAAAGTAAGAAGTTCAGTTCACGCAGATGGTTTGAGGAAACTACTTTGAGTAATTTGTGGTGTGCTACTACATTAATTAGTATGAGTTGTAGAAGTAAAGTTAGAACAGATCCATTCTCTCTGGGAAATTGATTTTCTCAGATTTTGTGATTGAACTTTTCCCATTGCAGTATCCCGCCATTGGCTGTACCACTGAAGATGTACGTGCGAAGAATTTTACGTGTACTAAAGACTTTGATTAACTAAGCCCTAAGGTTTCATCCTCCATTACTGAGAGGTAAATTAAACGTATTAAACAAAATCAGTTTTCTTTTTTCTCTTTTCTTTTTCTGGAAGTACAAACTTTCTGCTACAAACTTTCTTTCAGCTCGAAATCTTTAACACCAAGCTAAGGGAAAAGAACACCTAAGGACTGCATCGGATTTTGTACAGTTAACACCCAGACAAGTCATGAGGAACGGATGCTAGAACCTGCTGCTTTTCAGTATCATGTCCTGGCAGTAGCCATATGTGCTCGCAACATGCCTGAATTTAACATTAAGACTGCAGCTTATCACACAAACTGAATAGTCCTGCCCACTATCTGATCGCTCATGAGGTGTAGGGCTTTAAAAGAGCTGTGAACAAGCTCAAGACAAAACAGAAAATGAAATTTTACATCATTTCAGTAAATCATGTAATATCTCCACCCATTTTTTTACACAGTCCTCCCATGTTTTGTGCAGACTTTCTCTCAAATACATATCTGTTGCATTTTTACATGTACACGATCCAAAACTGCACCAGTTTCATACATAATATACGTCCGATTTGTTCCTGCAACTTATGCAAAAGGTTTAGCATGTTGGGCCCAGAGTTTTAGAACAGGTAAAAGCCATATGCTGAGCTGTAGAACCTAGTTTGAAATCCCTGGTCTAAAACATATTCTCTGTACATATTAGCTCATATATTAACCCAGAGTTTTAGAACAGGTAAAAGCCATATGCTGAGCTGTAGAACCTAGTTTGAAATCCCTGGTCTAAAACATATTCTCTGTACATATTAACTCATATATTAACCCAGAGTTTTAGAACAGGTAAAAGCCATATGCTGAGCTGTAGAACCTAGTTTGAAAGGTCTAAAAATATACCCTGGTCTAAAATATACTCAAAATATACATGTTTATTTTCCAGTCAAAACAGCCATAATCATATTTTGTCATCAGAACAAAAAGGAAAATGCACAGAAGCTTCAACAACTAATAATATTACATTTTTCAGAATCAAGCTTTGTTGGCCAGGTATGCTACGCACACAAGGAATTTGGTTTTGGTTACAGGAGCTCACAGTGTGTAGTATCAGATAGACATTCACATATAAGGAATGAGATAAAAATAAATACCAAATAAAACCTGCATTCCTACCTCACTCACTCAAACACACACACACACACACAGTCATACCTGTAAACCTTACATTGTGCAAAGTATGAGTCTAAAGTTAAAATGCTGAGTGCAGCAGCAGTTAAAGGGTGTATAGTGGCAGAGAAAGGGATCAATGAGGTGACAGTCAGATCAGTGGGGTAAAATGGCAGGTGAGTAAGATACTAGGGACGAATACTGGTTTGAGCGGCAGTTCCAGAGGATGGAGTTGAACTTGATACTATATGCCAGTGTGTGTAGAAGTGCAGTTGAAGCTGGAATTGTTTTGTGTGATATTTTAACTCTTCAAGAGAGTGATGGCTTGTGGGAAGAAGCTCCTTTGTAGCCTGGATGTCCTGATCCTCATCTGGCTGAAGCGCCGGCCTGAGGGAAGGAGCTAGAACAGGTGGTGTCCGGGGTGAGAAGGGTCTGTGGAAATCTCTGCATGCTTCCTGGTTCTAGAGGCATGCAGTTCCAGCAGTGTAGGCAACTTGACCGCAGTTGTCCTCTATGCAAACCTGATGATGCGCTGCGGTCTGTGGAGGTCATGCTTGGTAGCTGAGCTGCCCCACACTGTGATGGACGTGGTGATGACAGACTCTATGATGGCTGTGTAGAACCGCATCCTCAGCTCCTGGGGCAGGTTGTGCTTCCTCAGCTGACACAGGAAGTACATCCTCTGCTGGACTCTCTTGATGATGGAGCTGATGTTGCTGTCCCACTTCAGGTCCCTGGTAATTGTTGTGTCCAGGAACTTGCAGGACTCCACTGCCACCACAGTTCTGTCCAGGATGGTGAGTGCTGGCAGGGCTGGAGGGCTCTTGCTGAAGTCCGCTGTCATCTCCACTGTTTTGCTGTGTTCAGCACCAGATTATTGTGGCTGCTCCAAAGGAACACGTAATCAACCACCCATCTGTAAGTAGACTCATCACCATCTCAGACCAATGACTGTAGTGTCATCTACATACTTCAAGATTTTGACAGGGTTTCCGTGGAGGTACAGTCATTCGTGTACAGAGAGAAGAGCAATGGTGAGAGGACACAACTCTCAGGTGTGAAATTTTGTACTGTACTGTACTGATTATCTGGGTGTTTGAGGTGAACTTTCCCAACCTCACCTGCTGCTCTCTGCCAGTGAGGAAGTTGCTGATCCACTGGCAGGTGGTGCTTGGCACGCTGAGTTGGAGTAGTTTGTTGTGTAGTTGTCCTGGGGTGATTGTATTAAAGGCTGAGCTGAAGTCCAAGAATAAAATTCTTGCATATGTTCCTGAGTGTTCAAGCTGTTGAAGAATAAACTGGAGGCCCATGTTCACTGTGTCATTCACTGACCTGTTTGCCCGGTATGCAAATTGCAGGGGGTCTAGCAGAGGATCTGTGATGTTCTTCAGATGGGAGAGCACCCGTCTCTCAAAGGATTTCATGACTACAGAGGTCAATGCAGCGGGTCTATAGTCATTCAATCCTGTGATGGTTGCTTTCTTGGGAACTGGTACTATGGTGGAACGTTTGAAGCAGGAAGGTATGACACACAGCTCCAGTGGTTTATTAAAGTGCTGTAAAGACTGGTGCGAGCTGGTCAGACAGGAGGGTGAAACACCATCTGGTCCTGGTGCTTTCCTCACTTTTTGTCTCCTAAAGAGTCATTGCACGTCCTTTTCACCGATCTTCAGAGCAGGCTGAATGGATGGCTGAGTGACAGATAGGTGTGAATCTGTGCTGAATAGGTGTGTGGAGCTGGGCTTTTCAAACCTGCAGTAAAAGGTATTAAGCTCATCAGCCAGCTGATGGTCGCCCATTGTCTGGCAGGGTGTCCTTTTGTAGCTTGTTCTGCAGGTACTTCCAGACGGTTGATGGCTCATTTGTGGACACCATACTACTCAGCTTGTTTGAGTAGTTCTTTTTTGCAGCTCTGATTTCTTTTTTGCAGCTCTGATTTCTTTATTGAGTGTGTTCCTAGCCTGATTGTACAGAGCCCGATCTCCACTCCTGTACGCTGCTTCTTTAGACCGGCGCAACTGTTTCAGTCTGTTGTTGTTATATTTTATGCGAGCCTCGTTGGTCCACCTCTGCACAGAGCTGACTACAGGATTGGCACATTTGAGCTTCTGCCTATAGGTTGGAAGGAGGTGGATTAGCGAGTGATCAGAGAGGCCCAGAGCAGCACAGTGAACAGAGCGATAGGCCCCCTTTAACACAGTGTAGCAGTGATCTAAAATGTTACTCTCCCTGATGGGGCAGTATTTACTTACTTTACCTCCCCGTCTTTACTTCTGAAAGACTCCGCCTCCCCGTCTTTACTTCTGAAAGACTCAGCCTCCCCGTCTTTACTTCTGAAAGACTCCGCCTCCCCGCCTTTACTTCTGAAAGACTCCGCCTCCCCGTCTTTACTTCCGAAAGACTCCGGCTCCCCGCCTTTACTTCTGAAAGACTCCGCCTCCCTGTCTTTATTACTGAAAGACTCCGCCTCCCCGTCTTTACTTCTGAAAGACTCCGCCTCCCCGTCTTTACTTCTGAAAGACTCCGCCTCCCCGTCTTTACTACTGAAAGACTCAGCCTCCCCGTCTTTACTTCTGAGAGACTCAGCCTCCCCGTCTTTACTTCTGAGAGACTCAGCCTCCCCGTCTTTACTTCTGAGAGACTCAGCCTCCCCGTCTTTACTACTGAAAGACTCAGCCTCCCCGTCTTTACTTCTGAAAGACTCAGCCTCCCCGTCTTTACTTCTGAGAGACTCAGCCTCCCTGCAATACCCTTTTTATAGTTTTGTAAACTGGATTATTTTACCTCTAATCTACTCAGAGGTATCTCACTAATGGCTGTTTTAAATGGAAATAAAAGAAATAAAGTGTGATTTCCAGCATTTGTGCAGTAACATTAATAACTATTTACAAATATTTGATCTCTTCTCCCAAGATGCCGCTGTCTTGTACCATATGTGTACTGAGCTGACCTCACCTCATAGGTGGCACGGAAGATGACTGGCGCTTTGTGAAATGAATGCTCTTCTGGAGACGAAAGGTTGCTCTCTCAGTCAGAAGTAGAACTGTCTGGACAATGTCAATATTTTTTGATAAATGTCAAAAATATTTCTCCAAACCAGAATTGCCTAATCCACATGTAAGACATTGAAGTTAATAAAGAGACCAGACTTAGTGGAAAAGAGAGGAGACAAAGATAACTTCAAAACAGTAGATCACTGTTGTCGGAACAAAACCTTGTATCTCAGTTTTTGTCATTTTTCAGTTTTTGACCTGATTTAAAGGTACCTGTTGCTCTTTACATTGTGTACATTTCATGATGAATGGACCAAAAGAGGGGGGGAAAAAGTCTGGTTCCATTTACTAGCATTGAAAGTAAAGTAGGTTTTTTTTTCTGTAAAGTTACCATTTTGGAGATATATAGCGACAATAGTGATATACATTAGTATTTGCCATCTCCAGTCCTCAACACGCTGCGCTGCTTGATCTAGTATGATGCTCTAACACACTTGTTTTCGGTTGGTGAAGGACTTCTCATGAGTTGAGTCAGGAGTTTTAGTACAGGGAACACATTAAGCTGCAGAGGTTGGGCACTTCAACACTGGAGTAGAGAGAACCTAGGAATATACACTGTCCTTCAGAAGCAGTAGTACACATGGGAATGATAAATATGAAAAAGGTTTAGTAGAAAAACATCCTTATATATGGGCTTATTTTATATATTTTGACCTCAAAAAGGTTAGATGTCTCACAAATGTTCAGTATAAAAGCAAGACAATAAACAACAAAGACATTTTTCATAAAATTTTTGTTCATCTTTAGCAGAGATGCCAGTAATTCTCCAGTAGTAAACATAGTAATATGTCTTTTATGTTGAATCAACAGTGCAGGTCGTATACAAAGCTGATTCCCAGCTGCCCGGGCTGTCGTTAAATGACACAGCAGTCGTTTGGACATCTCTGTGTCAGCACTGACTGTTTTAGCGCTCTCTTCCACATGTGCAGAGGCGTTTGCCAGTATAAGCGTTGTTTAAATGGCACTTTTCTAAACTGATGCTCCTCATTTTACAATAGAACTCTAAAATGAAAGAAGATACATGCAAATTAAATCACAGTCACTAAATATACACCGAAATCAAGTAAAAACCTTAAAATGTCTGAAAAATGACCAAAAAGAACATGCATATCAACCATACTAGATACAGTAAAAACTATTAGGAGTCCAAAAAAAGTGGTAAACTCTTTTAAAAGGGGTGGTTGAATCTAAAACAAAGGGGAAGCGTGAGCTGCACAAGCAAAGAAGTAAATAAGTAAAACTACTATTTCAAATATGTGTCGCTATATCTCACGTCACCAGTATGTGTGTGTGTTTTCTCACTTTTCTCGCCAAGAGCCTGGAAACTCTAAGCTGATCCTTTTTCCATTGTATTCAGTAGTCATTTTGCAACTTACTGCATCTTTCAGAATGAACACCTACAATGTTGAATGAACTCCTACATTGTTCATTTGAGTGCAGCAGTGCTTGAACACTAGACGTTTTGCTGTGTGTGGAGGAGCCCTCACCTATGAAGTGCACCTTTCACACAATGCCAGACATGAGGGAATGAGAGTTTTATTGTCGCAGGTTATTAAGTTAATACTGCTGTAGATTTACCTGTGGGTTGGGTAATGCTTGTTGTATATAACAAACTCAGCCAAGCAGGATAGAAAACAGACACGGAGAACTGCCGTTCTGGTTTGTGTTCAAACGAGATGGTGCACTGTATATGGATGGATCGTTGCCTGGCGACAGTAGCCATAGAAACTGAGAATCTTTGTGACATGGACATTCTTGTACATTTTTACCTGTGTTCTGCTGCTGTATTACATGGTCAGACCCAATGTGTTCTAGAGCAGTAGATCACAAGTAAAAACAGAACCAAAGAAGACTGACTGAAAGATGTGGTGGTGACTGGGGAGGGAGAGTTTTCGAAATATAATATAATTTAATTTTAAAGGCACTTTTAGGACGTAAATACAGGGAGTTTGGAAACTAACAAAGCTTAGAGTTGCCAGGAAACATGCACTTATGAATCACAATGCTCCCTCTTATATAATACTGTAGATAATAGCATCAGATCAAAGCCTGGACCGACCCTCTAGATGGAGACACATCCTTACCAATAAACCACAGCAAATTTGTTTCCTCAGATGTGCCTTGAATCTCAGCAGCAATGCACAACTCAAAGAAAATGAGAAGAATGGAGAGCATCGTCCTCTTTAGCACCTAATAAAGCACGTTTTGTACAATATCACTGCAGGTTTTAATGTGTGTCGTGACAGCCTTCTCACAGTCCTTTACAAAGAGAGTGGGTCCTTCAGAACAACTTTGCTAATCTAGAAATGTCCCTCATAGAATGATTTATGGATGTTTTTTATGTGCTATTTAGTTGAGAGTAGAGCTCCAGTAATGGACTGATCTGTTTTCTTTCCTTGAGTTGTTTTGTGGTTAGAGGCAGTGCAGTTGCCGGTTTTAGGCTAATGCAGTCAGTCAATATGCTCTCCACTGTGAATCAGTAGAGACCAATGAGAGTCCAGTGGGACACATTAACTGTTCTCAGCCTCCTGTTTCTTTTTGAATTGGAAGGAAAACTGAAGTTTACAATCACCTCGTTTGGTTTGCCACTTTATTTGCAGCATCGTGTTGCATCTAAAATTGATTGTATCTCTGTGTTTTTCTCATGTTGGTGAAGCATAGCTGTGGTTTTGCAGTAGCATGTGTTAGTGCATTATCTGTATGTGCTAATTTTTCTTAAAGGGATCCTCTGGCCAAAATGAAGAGGCTAGTAAGCTACTCCCAACAATAGGTTGGTGAGGGATAATCATCGCCTTTTTCTCAAGGTCTTCAACAAAACGTCAATAGGCCTCACTCCCCAATATCTCCCTAAGTTTTTTTTCTTAAGGCCCTAAGAAAAAGTCTATATCAGATTCATGACGTGTTCTTAAACCATGGAATTGTTTGCACCTCTGTGCTCTTGCATATGGGTAGACTCTGTACTTACTGAATAATTAATCCTAAATAAGAAAACACTGGTGAATGTCAGAATCTTTGTGAAAACATCACAAGGGGCTTTTAAGAAGACATGACTTCTTAAGAACACTTGGTGAATGAGGCCCACTGATGTCAATGTAAAGGATGGTTCATGTGAATTACTATATAGGATCATCTTCTTCTTTCGGCTGCTCCCTTTAGGGGTCGCCACAGCGGATCATCTGCCTCCATCTTGCCCTATCCATTGCCTCCTCTACTTTCACACCAACCATCTCCATGTCCACCTTCACTACATCCATAAACCTTCTCTGAGGTCTACCTCTTCTCCTTCTACCCGGCAGCTCCATCTCCAACATTCTTTGCCCAATATATCCACTATTCCTCCTCAACACATGTCCAAACCATCTCAACCTGGCCTCTCTGGCTTTATCTCCAAACTGCTCCACCTTCACTGTCCCTCTGATCTGCTCATTTCTAATCTTGTCCAGCCTTGTGACTCCCAACGAAAATCTCAGCATCTTCATCTCCGCTACCTCCAGCTCAGCCTCCTGTCTTTTAGACAGAGCCACAGTCTCCAAACCATACATCATAGCAGGACGCACTACTGTCTTGTAAACCTTCCCTTTCACTCTTGCTGCTATCCTTCCGTCACACATCAGCCCTGACACCCGTCTCCACCCACTCCATCCTGCCTGCACTCTCTTCTTCATCTCTTTTCTACACTGTCCATTACTCTAGATGGTTGACCCAAGATATTTGAAGTCATCCACCTTTACGACCTCTACTCCTTGCATCTTCACCTTTCCACCTGCCTCCCTCTCATTCACACACATGATTCCGTCTTATCTCTACTGACCTTCATTCCTCTCCTCTCCACTGCAAACCTCCACCTCTCCAGATTCTCTTCCACCTGCCCTCTACTCTCACCACAGATTACAATGTCATCTGCAAACATCATGGTCCATGGGGCCTCCTGCCTGCCCTCATCTGTCAACCTGTCCATCACCATTGCAAACAAGAAGGGGCTCAAAGCTGATCCCTGATGTAACCCTACCTTCACCTTGAAACCATTTGTCACTCCAACTGCACACCTCACCACTGTCTCACTATCCTCATACATGTCCTGCACCACCCTAACATACTTTTCAGCTACACCTGACTTCCTCATACAGTACCACAGTTCCTGTCTTGACACCCTATCATATGCCTTCTCTAGATCCACAAAGATACAATGTAGCTCCTTCTGACCTTCTCTGTACTTCTCTACCAACACTCTCAATGCAAAAATTGCATCTGTGGTACTCTTTCTGGGCATGAAACCAAACTGCTTCTCACTGATCTGAACCTCTCGCCTTAGCCTTGCTTCAAGAACTCTTTCCCATACCTTCATGGTGTGGCTCGTCAACTTTATACCTCTGTAGTTACTGCAGCTCTGCACATCACCCTTGTTCTTAAAAATGGGGACCAGTACACTGCTTCTCCACTCATCAGGCATCCTCTCACTCTCTAGGATTTTGTTAAACAACCTGGTTAAAAAGTCCACTGCCTTCTCTCCTAAACGTCTCCATACCTCCACAGGTATGTCATCTGGACCAACTGCCTTTCCATTCTTCATCCTTTTTAAAGCTCCCCTCACTTCCACCTTACCAATTCTCTGCACTTCCTGATCCACTATCTCTCCCCCCCGTTGTCCTCCTCTCTCTCTCGTTTTCCTCAATCATTAGTTCTTCAAAGTACTCCTTCCATCTACTCAACACTCTCTGTTCACTCACTGGTACATTTCCCTCTCTATCCTTTATCAGCCTAACCTGCTGTACATCCTTTCCAGCTCTGTCTCTCTGTTTAGCTAAACGATACAAGTCCTTTCCTCCTTCTTTACTGTCCAGCCTCTCATACAGCTCATCATAGGCCTGAGTCTTTGCCTTTGCCACCATTCTTTTCGCTATGCGACTAGCCTCACAGTACTCCTGCCTACTTCCTTCATCTCTCTGGTTATCCCACTTTTTCTTAGCTGCCTTCTTTTCCCTGAACTGCCTGCAACCATCCTCCTCCTTCAGCTTCCACCATCTAATCTTTGGCTCTGTCTTCACTCTCTTCCTCTTCTTTGTTTCTAATCTCATTCTACAGACAACCACCCTATGCTGCCTTGCTACACTTTCCCCTGGCACCACTTAACAATCTCCAAGCTCCTTTAGGTGGCATCTCCTGCTAAGGATATAATCCACCTGTGTGCACCTCCCTCCACTCTTGTATGTAACCCTGTGTTCTTCCCTCTTCTGAAAATAGGTGTTCACCACAGCCATTTCCATTCTCTTTGCAAAATCTACAACCATCTGACCTTCCGCATTTCTGTCTTTCACACCTTTGAAATACTATATAGGATATAATGGTGTTTTAAGCAGAATACGCTCCACCATACACAGCCTTGGAGGGCTGCTACATTGAAATTTTAGTCAATTTTGAGTGTTCATCAAAAAAATAGAAAAATCACATTCAAACGTAGAAAATGCTCAAATTTTGAATGTTTAGAGCTGTCACTGCAGTTCCAGGACAATTTGTAACTTTCCACAAGTGACGACTTTCAAACCAAGGGAAGAACATGCCAATGAAATACAATACAAAATTATAACAATCTGTTTTTGTTTTATAGTTTTTAATTGTTTGAAAGTATTTACACACACCGGAGAGCTTTTTAGCAGCTCAGTCATTGTAAAAGAAACAATGTGGTTATAAGCTAAAAAATTTAATATGGCAGAAATATGGCCTTGCATGAGGTCATGAATGATGTGCTTCAGAGGCCACTTTTACAATTTGTAGCATAGTTAAAGCTAATAGTCATGTAATTTTGCAAGGTAAGCTGCTAGTTAAGCTGCTACACAGCTTCTGCATCCAACCACAGCAGTTAGTCTTACCAAGTTACTACACTCTGCATCCTCGCTTTTTCAGCTCTTTCACTCTCTAGCTTATGACAGCAGTAGATCACTGCTATGGGAATTTTATGGGTGTCACTCTCAAAGATGTGTCAGTTGGCTTATCTACCATCTAAACGGCCCTCTCACAAGTCTTGATACCCAGGTTGAGAACCACTGGTTAAAACACAGAGTGCCCCCTTGTGAATATAACACAAAGTATGTTTAATCACAATGGTGCTTGAAGTTTGTAAACCCTTTAGAATTTTCTATATTTCTGCATAAATTTGACCTAAAACTTAAGTCCTAATAGTAGATAAAGAGAACCAAAAATATTACTTAGTCATTTATTTATTGTGAAAAAAAGGAACCAATAATAAATATCAGTAAGTGGCAAAAGTATGTCATCCTTTGCTGTCAGTATGTGCTTATGCAGCAATAACTGTCAAGTTAAAGTTAATTTATATAGCACTTTTTACAACAGGCGTTCCTCCGTACAAAACAACTTTAACTCTTATGTTGGTGGGTTTCCTCCCATGAGCTCACCATTCCAAAACAACTTTATTCTTCTTTAACTGTTCTTTGGTTGAGTGACTTGTGTGGTTTGGGTCATTGTCTTGCTGCATGACCCACGTTCTCTTGAGTTTCAGCTCATGGACAGATGTCCTGACATTTTCCTTTAGAATTAGCTGTGATAATTCTATTGAGTTCATTGGTCCATCAATGATACAGCAAAACAGGCCCAAACCATGATGCTGCCACCACCATGTTTTACAGATGGGATAAGGTTTTTATGTTGGAATGCACTGTTTTCCTTTCTCCAAATATAGGGGAACCAAAAACATGTATTTTGGTCTCATCCATCCACAAAATATCATTACAGTAGCCTTCTGGCTTGTCCATGTGATCTTTGCAACCCTTCCATACACAGTGTTCTCCTGATGGTGGACCCATAAACCTCAGCACTAGCCACGGTGATACAAGCCTTTGGTTGCTTAAAGGTTACCCAGAGTTCTTTTGTGACCTCACAGACTATTACACGCCGTGGTCTTGGTGTGATCTCTGTTGGCTGACCACTCCTGAGGAGCATTTTTTCCATGTGTAAACGGTCTGTCTGACTGTGATTGATGGAGTTCAAACTCTTTAGAGATGGTTTTGTAACCTTTTCCAGCCTGATGAGCATCAACAACTTTTCTTCCGAGATCCTCAGAAAGCTCCTTTGTGTCACAAATGTTCAAGCATGACTGTAAGCCTATATATCTGGTGAATCTTACTGCAGTTGTTTCCTATTTATTTTTGCATTTTTAAGTAAAGTATTTCAAATTTGACTGCATTTAAATAGTTCACAAACAAAGTGTTTAACACAAAGTGTTAATTTTGAACTTTATTTCTGACAGCCATAGTTCTTATTGCCCGTGCAGCTTGTCCAGCTCCCTCCTTAGAAGTTGAGGAACCATCAGTGAATTTGCGTTTATGAGTTTCTCTGACAGTTGATCAGTTTTCAGAATACTCACAACTTTCTTACACTCAAGTTTATCAGTCTGTCCGTTACTCATTTCCCTGCACCAACATAGCATTGTAAAGCTTTATAGGCAAACAAATGACTTCCTTTTGGCGTCTGTTCCCTTTGCTGACTTTGTAGACTTTGATCTCAGTATTCATTCAGATCGTTCCATGTTCTTCAGTAATTTTTTACTAGGTCAGATGAATTGCTGCTTTAGTCTAGGGAAGATAGTCAAGTGAGCGTGACAGAACTCCAGGACTCAGTGAAAGAAGGACAATAGGGGTGGAGCTTTTTCAGTTATTAAATAGTAACGTGCAGATGGCAGGCAGCTCTAGAGCTACTGCAAACAGAGCTTTTACTCTCAAGTCTCAGCCTAAGTCAACATTGTGGAAATTGGCAACACCTGATTTTGCTCCAGGCAAAATCTATTGTTTGTTCTGTGCTCCCTCTCCTGCAGGAGTGTAAAAAGTACAGAGATATTATAAGATAATAAAAGTGCCACCTACTTAAACATTGTTGTCTAGCAGTTACACCCCTTCATGGCAATGGTACGATGTCAGTGACCCGATGTCAGTGGCCTCTTTTAGCAATACTTGCGTTGTTTGGGAATGGTTGAGGAACATGGTGAAGAGTTTGGCCTGGCCTCCAAATTTGCCAAATCTCAGTCCAGTTGAGGTATCTGTGGGATGCTGGAACAACAAGTCCGAACCACAGGGACTGCACCTGGAAATTTAAAGGACTTAAACGATCTACTGCTAGTGCTTTCGTGCCGAATAAAAAAGGGCATCTTCAGAGAGTCCATGCCTCAGTGGATTGAAGCTGTTTTGCTGGCACAAGGTGGCTGGTGGACATAATGTTTTGGCACATTGGTGTGAAGAAGAGTTTTGCTGGATGTTTTAATGAAAAAAATTCAGGAAAACCACTGAAAGAAAAAAAGAGACTTTCCTGACCCTTGAAATTTGTAATGAGTGTTTTGAAAGTATAAGTGAAAACGTAAGGAGTAAAAAAATTGTTTTCTCTTGGAAATCTAACAGTTGAAATATTCCGACTTAAGGAGATATTCTGTTTACCTTAAATATGCTTTTGGTTACGTAGATGGACCTGCCCTGACCAAGCACATACACTACCATTCAAAAGTGGGATCAACTTTCTCAATGATATAAAACCAATTTGTTTGTAGATGAAGGTGTAAAAGATTCTGATATTTGTCCTCACAGCTTTGGAGTATTTAGTAGGACACCAGGAATCTGTAAATAAAATAACGATTGAAGCTCTTGAAGATTCTTGAATAAAAAGCTCTGTGAAGTTACTGTCCACAATTCATCATATTTTAGAAGTGGAAATAGTAGTCAGTAGGTCTATACCTCCCTTCCTCAGCCTGATAAATACATACCTTACATGTCAGTGTAAGCTTGAGTATAAATAACAGACTAGTTTTAGAGGTTAACTCAACAAAATAGAAACAGTCAAAAAAGTCATGCGTTGGCACTCATTCACAGTAATTACCACACCACAAAATAAAACGGAATGCTAATTTAATCTTACACCAATACTATGCCATGAGCTTGGATAAGAAATTGCATTAGTACAGCTGTTGCTTTTAGACATTAATACAACATAATGTATTCACAAATTGCTTTGAGCAACTACACATAACCACAACATGTACCATGACATATAAACTCTAAATATCTTACAGGAGACCTCCACACACTTCAAATCACATGGGAATCACACTAACAATGAAGTGAGCAGTGTTTTATGGACGTAGAAGATATTCAGGAACTTGGTATCCAAATATTTGTAGTCTCTCTCAAACAGTTTGAACAGTTTCCATCTCCAGTCAACAGCGATGGTGGGAAACCAGGTCTTTACCCAGTTTTCATCTGTGATGCTACTTTTGATCTTTGGGAACTGGACGATATTATCGACACGGAGCATTCGCAGCAGGTGAGCTGCGTCTTCTTCCATGGTCTCCATCTTCCCTATAAAGTCATAATGGATCTGGCATGGATGGCACAGATGAGCCGTCTGTCTCCAGTGCTCATCCAGCAGTTCATAACTGTCTGCTGGTAGGCTCAGTATATACTGAATGAAGTTGGAGAAAGATGGTGCAATACCAGCAGCATGTGCTTCCTTTACAGATGCTGGTGGATTAGGGATTTTGCCAAATCTCTTCAGTATAGGGATGGCGTACCGCTTGTAAAATGGCTGATTTTCATTTTGAAACTTGTCTCTGTAGGCTGAGCAATATATTATTGCATGCCGGTCATCTACAAGCAGGTTTGCTAGTACCCAGTTAGAAATGTCATCAATTGTCTGCCATTTCCCATTGAAGCCTAAGGTGCCATTTTTGTCACACAGGTCATGAATGAGCTTCTTTCGGGCACACTGTCTGTGTTTGAGCTCCAGAGGAATCGGGCTTGAGTGGATCTTCCAATCACGTCTCCTGTTGTCCAGCTCTGGGTCTTCAAAGAGGTCATTCTCTTCATCTGTCTCCTTATCAGAGGTTGCAAATTCTTTCATGACTAGGTTGTAGTAGTGATGCAGGTTTGACCAGAAGTAGCTGCTACTGACAGTTTCCAAATTTGGTTTAGAATATCCGTGTTCTGGGTTGAATAAAGTGGTGTTAGGTGAAGGTCTGATAAACTCTTCTGCCTCACTTCTGTTTGTCCAGTATCTATTGGCAAAAACATCTGCTTTTGGAAGATGATGTGGTCCTCTTGGCGCCATCAGGCCGGGATCTCCACCTCTCCCTGGACCAGTTTGCAGCTGAGTGTGAAGCGGCTGCGATGAAAATCAGCACCTCTAAATGTGAGACCATGAAATGGACGAAATGAGCTTTCTCCACAGGGTCGCCGGGCT
Organism: Pygocentrus nattereri; assembly: GCF_015220715.1. Taxonomy (NCBI): domain Eukaryota; kingdom Metazoa; phylum Chordata; class Actinopteri; order Characiformes; family Serrasalmidae; genus Pygocentrus; species Pygocentrus nattereri. The sequence goes on along the minus strand of NC_051214.1, from coordinate 11,591,878 downwards.
CTCCCTTAGAGATAGGGTGAGAAGCTCTGCGATTTGGGAGAGGCTTGGAGTAGAGCCACTGCTCCTCCACGTTGAGAGAAGCCAGTTGAGGTGGTTCGGGCATCTGGTAAGGATAGCCTCTGGACGCCTCCCTAGGGTGTCTGGCGGGGAGGAGACCCTGGGGAAGACCCAGGACACGTTGGAGGGATTATATCTCTCGACTGTCTTGGGAACGCCTTGGCATCCCACCGGAAGAGCTGGAGGAGGTGGTGGAGGAGATTTTTCTTCTCTGAAATGGACAACAAATTTTTTTCTTGAAAAAGGACTATGAATTATGAAAAAATGAAATGTTTTACATATTTATTTACCATACTCAGGCTTCTTAAACACACTCAGGGTTGCTGATGTCATTACATAACTTGTAAGGTTTACTGCTTTTTGTTTACATTTTGTAGTACCACAAGTAACTACGAGCTGCACTATATTGCCAAAAGTATTGGATACTTAGGCATCACACTTACATGAGCTTGTAGGACATCCCAACCATGGGCATTAAAATATAGTTTCCTTCCAACCCCACCCCAGTTATAACCACCTCCACTCTCTAAGATTTTCTATTCAGTCAAAAGAGCATTTGTGAGGTCAGGGCCTGATTTTGGATGAGAAGGCCTGGCGTGCAGTAAACATTCCAGTTCAAATGGTCAGTGTGAGTTCCTCCACACTAAACTCAGCAAACCATGTCTTTATAGGGCTCACTTTGTGCAGTGAGGCACAGTCATGCTGGAACAGGAAAGAGCCTTTCTCAAACAGTGGCCACAAAATTGGAAACATATTTGTGTAAAATGTCTTTCCATGGTGTAGTGTTAACGTTATCCCTCACTGGAACTAAGAGGCCAAACCCTGAAAAACAGACCCAGATCATTATCCCTCCATCACCAAACTTTACTGTTGGCACTACGCATTTCAGTGGAGTTCTCCTGGGATCTACGTACCAAATTCAGATTCATCCAACAGACCACCAGAGAGTGAAGCACAGTTAATCACTCAAATAGAGACATTTACAGTGCTACAGTAATTATTCACTTTCACTGCTTTTTAGCATGGAATCTGAAGTGTGTTGATTTCAAATGGGTGTGTATATTTCTGAATATTATATTTGTATTAATGTGAGTATTTAATAAATTATAAACACAACTTTACTTTAAACTGCATTAGTGCATATAATCATGCATATTATGTTAACGTCCTGGTTGTAGGAGCAGGAACAGACAGATAAACTTCATCACAGTTCACAAATGTATTTGTAGTCCCTTGTAAAAGCTGGAGTCGTTGACTTTAAATAACTAATCATGAGTTTTGTGGTGGCATGCTTTACACTACTCCAGCCAATGATTGGTGTTGCACATAGTGGTCTAAAAATTCTGTGCATCTGCTTGGCCATGGAAACGAATTCTGTGAAGTTCCTGATGCACAAGCCAGGAGCAAAGAATAGGCCATTTAGATGCACTTCAGCACTCGGACACGCTGTGTCTGTGTGGATTGCTGCTTTGTGGCCAAGTTATTGTTATTCCTAGATGTTTACCTTAATACTACATAATACATAGCAGTAACAGTTGACTGGGGCAGAAATTTCACTAACAATGATGGCATCCTATGTTTATATTTAAAGCCACTGAGCTCTTCAGTACAAACCATTGTACTGCCAGTGTTTGTCTATGGAAATTTCATGGCGGTTTGTTTAATTTCATACACCTGTTAGCAAAGGGTGTGGCTGACACACCTGAACTCAATAATTATGTCCATATTTGTTTAGTCACGTAATGTATTTCAGACTAGATTTGTCACAGAACTGGATTGAATTAAATCATTTTTTTGCATCTGATAGCCAGTCCAGCATTTTCTGCTGATATTGGCTTCATATCAATATCCACGCAGTGCCATCTCTAGCAGTAAACAGTTTCAGATGCTGTTGTCATATCTCAAGGAAAAGGTGGTCAATGTGTAAAAAGTTGGAGTGGTAATCCAGTAGATCACTCACATCCTCTTGTCGGACAAAATGTTCTACACAGCCCTCATTGTGTAAACCGAAATAAAAAAAAGAATAAAAAGGTGAGTGAATCAAATAGGTCAGCACATCATTACTGCAATGCAGAGGAAAAGAATAATCACATTCATTTAGTAGGTCCAAGATAGCCACACTCTCCTAAAACATGACCACGCAAGACCGAAGTATAAACATAGGAATGGAAGTAATGAACAGTAGGTAATGAATGTAGGTAATGAAAGAGTTAACAATGTCACCCTTCAGCTCATCTGAAGAGCTGAACTCCACCCTTGTCTGCTTCACAGAATTATCTGGTACTCTCACACTTCTCGTACTCTCTCTGAAATGAAGAAGCTGAGATATTTTTATGTTCTTTCAACCACAGCAGGTGTTCTTCTGATGTTTTTTACCAACAGATACTGGACAAACAGAAGTGAGGCAGAAGAGTTTATCAGACCTTCACCTAACACCACTTTGTTCAACCCAGAACATGGATATTCTGAACCGAAAACTCTCAGTAGCAGCTACTTCTGGTCAAACCTGCATCACTACTACAACCTAGTCATGAAAGAATTTGCAACCTCTGATGAGGAGACAGATGAAGAGAATGACCTCTTTGAAGACCCAGAGCTGGAGAACAGGAGACGTGAGTGGAGAATCCACTCAAGCCCGATTCCACTGGAGCTCAAACACAGACAGTACGCCCGAAAGAAGCTCATTCATGACCTGTGTGACAGTAACGGCACCTTAGGCTTCAATGGGAAATGGCAGACAATTGATGACATTCCTAGCTGGGAACTTGCAAACCTGCTTGTAGATGACCGGCATGGAATAATCTATTGCTACGTCCCAAAAGTTGCATGCACTGAGTGGAAGCGGATCATGATTGTTCTGAGCGAGAGCCTTAAGGTGAACGGTGTGCCTTACAGAGACCCGTCAGATATTCCCGTGGAACTAATACATGGAAACAGCAATCAGTACCTTAACAGGTACAACAGGACGGTGATGAAACAGAAACTTCAACAATACAAGAAGTTCATGTTTATCAGAGAGCCTTTTATCAGACTGATCTCAGCCTACAGAGACAAGTTTCAAAAGGAAAATCAGCCATTTTACAAGCAGTACGGCATCCCTATACTGAAGAGATTCGGCAAAATCCCTAATCCACCAGCATCTGTAAAGGAAGCACTCGCTGCTGGTATTGCACCATCTTTCTCCAACTTCATTCAGTATTTACTGAGCCTACCAGCAGACAGTTATGAACTGCTGGATGAGCACTGGAGACAGACGGCTCATCTGTGCCATCCATGCCAGATCCATTATGACTTTATAGGGAAGATGGAGACCATGGAAGAAGACGCAGCTCACCTGCTGCGAATGCTCCGTGTCGATAATATCGTCCAGTTCCCAAAGATCAAAAGTAGCACAACAGATGAAAACTGGATAAAGACCTGGTTTCCCACCATCACTGCTGACTCGAGAAGGAAACTGTTCAAACTGTTTGAGACAGACTACAAATTATTTGGATACCAAGTTCCTGAATATCTTCTACGTCCATAAAACACTGCTCACTTCATTGTTGGTGTGATTCCCATGTGATTTGTATAGAACCATTTTTAAAAGAGCCCTTAAAAGAACCATATAGAACTGGGTTTTCATAATATATTCTTAAACATGATTCTTCAAGTGTTTTTTAATAAAGAAAATGGTTCTATACAGAATCTCGAACACTCAAAGAACCCTGTGCATGATTTGCAACCTGCTTTCAGTTTTTCAAAGAAATCTACAAGGATATATTTCCACACCTCCAAAGCATTTTCTTCTTCTCACAATTCAAGTAATCCCAAACATATTTAGTGATGATGACGTTTTGGACGTTTTGGCCGTGGTCAGTCCATTATACTGAGAACACCAACAGCTCCTTTGTTTGATTTGCAGTTTTCTTCTTTTTTTGTCTGTTTGCTTTTCTTTGTAAGGGCCTCTTGACAGCTACACATTCTTTCAGACTCATTGTTCTGATTTGTCTTCTTACAGTAGAAAGATAAACAGAACCACCTGTGGATGTTTTCAGATCTGAAGCAAGAGTGGTGCTTGATTTTCTCCTCTCTCTCTCAAAGATGAAAGCTTGAAGTGCTCTTTATCTGATGGGGACATTTTTAGTGATCTGTCAAGTCTAGCATCATTGTTAAGATTGCATGTTCTCTCCAGTTTGGAAACTCTTGATTTTTTGTTTTGTTTTGTTTTATGGACTAATTTTCCTTTTACTTTCCTCTTTCTTATGGAATTGCATTGTCCTATATCTAATCTTCTCAATTTCTTCTGAAAAATTACTAGCTGATTCTTAGTGGCTATTTGAGTGGGTGATAAAAGGTGGTCTCTAATTTTTGCAAAGTACTGTATGTGGGGCATATACTGTATGTTGAAGCATATATCAATGTCTGATGGATACAAAACATAAAAAACTTTATTGCATGCCATTAAGAGTCTGTGTTGCTGTATGGTGGAAATTGTATTATTTTTTTCATAAAAAAAGGTATTAAGGATTTTAAAATTGCTTGTAAAAGTTTTCACAAAATTTTCACAAAAGTTGTGACGCTATGCAAAATGTAAATAAAAACAGAATGCAATGATGTGGAAATAATTTAAAACCCTATATTTGAATTGAAAATGGTACAGCGACAACATATCAAATATTGAAACTGTAATGTTTTATTGTATTTTGAAAATAATGTGCTCTTTTAAAATTTGATGCTAGCAACACTTTTGAAAAAAGTCGGGACGGGCAACGAAAGACTGGTGAAGTAATATAATGCTAAAACAGTCACCTGGAGAATCATTTCACAACTAATTCACTGGCAACAGCTCAGTAACATGTTTGGGTATAAAAAGATGATCCCAGAGAGGCTGAGTCTTTCAGAAGTAAAGATGGGGTGGGGTTCACTACTCTGTGAAAGACTTTGTAGGCAAATAATGCAACAATTGAAAGATAATGTTTCTCAATGTAAAATAGCAAAGGACTTAGGGATTTCATCATTTATGGTACATAATTTCATTAAATGATTCCAGAGAAATCTCTGTATGCAAGGGACAAGGCCAAAAAACAAAATTTGCTGGCTGTGATCTTCAGTGCCTTAGGTGACACTGCATTAAAAATACACACGAATCTATAGTTTAAATCACTGCATGAGCTCTGGATCACTCCCGAAAAATGTCTGTCAACACAGTTTGTCGCTACATCCACAAATGCAAGTTAAAACTGTACCATGCAAAGAAAAAATACACACACATATATATATATGGAAACGTTCTGTGGTCTAAAAAAATAAAATGTTTTAATTCTTCTTGGAAATCATGCACGCTGCATCCTTTGGGCTAAAGAGGAGAGGTACCATCTGGCCTATTACCAGCGCGTAGTTCAAAAGCCAGCATCCGTGATGGTATGGTGCTGCACTAGTGCACATAGCATGGGTGGCTTGTATATCTGTGAAGGCACCATTAAAGCTGAATCATATATACCAGTTTTAGAACGACAAATGCTGCCATCTAGATGACGTCTTTTTCAGGGAAACTCTTATTTCAGCAAGAAAATGCCAAACTGTATTCAGCATGTATAACAACAGCATTACTCTGTAATGAAAGAGTTCAGGTGTTAAACTAGCCAGACTGCTCACCCATGGAAAACATTTGGTGTATTATAAAATGAAAAGTGCAACAAAGGAGACCTTGAACTGTTGATCAGCTGAAATCAGGTATCAAGCTGGAACGGTAAAACGTTTTACTTTCAAAACTACAGCAACTGGTCTCTTTAGTTGCCAAATGCCTCCAGAGTGTTGTTAAAAAAGCGGTGATGCGACAAACTGGTAAACATGCCATTTTTATCAACTTTTTAAAAATATGTTGCTGGCCTCAAATTTTAACTGGGCATATATTTTTTCACAAAACAATTACATTTCTCCATTTCAACATTTGATGTGTTGTCTTTGTACTAGATTCAATTAAATACAGGGTTTAATCTGTTTTTATTTATGTTTTGCTCAGTATCCTAATCTTTTACAAAATGGGTTATAAGTTAATGGAAAAATATTTTATTTTAATCTATTTAGGTCCATTTCTATTGAGCCATTCTCCATGAAACATAACATAAATGGCAATGGGTCATTTGAAATTACATGAAAAAAAAAATGCTAAAAATGAGACAAAATGTAGAAATTACACTAGATTTACAGAGAGTATGAAAGCAAATGTATAAACAAGTTCTCATTTGAGTGTAGTATAAGTATCTGAAAAGACTTTGCTTAATATCTAAATACTAAATACAGCTACAGTTCATAAATGGCCCCCTCCCCACTCCCTGCAGATGTCTGAACCCACCATCTCCTTCAATTGTTTTTTTTACGAATTGACTACTGGTTAAGATGATGGTACACACTGTCCTACAGTGCTAAAATGACATACTGCTCCCTGCAGGTGAGTCTTGGAGGGATGTTAGAGTTTTCCAGGCCCTGAAAAACTAAAAGTATTTTGCTACATATGAATCAGCTGGCTACATCCAGGCTGCTGTATAAATAAGGTTGGGATGTAACGATATATAAATATTGGGAATGCGTATTCGGAATACCAAAGTCCAAAGTACAATGGGTAAAAGAAGTATTAAGAATACAGTTCATTTTTAAATATGAGAGTACTTACCCACTAAAAAAATGTATATGTGTGTGTGTATATATGTATATATATATAAAACAAAACTTGTTTAATCAATGCTTGTTTATTACCTATGTTGAAAATAAGCACACAGCATGTGAAGACATACTCCGAAATGTCTTTGAGCGATGATGGAACTGAATTGTCTCCTCTGTAGCAGGTATGTTCACGAGTAATGAGTTAAGCACTGGTGTTGTGCTGGACTCCCATGCGTTTTATAACAATTTAAAGACATCATTAACTACAAATGACATAACTACCCAGTTGCTAGTCAAATTTGGGAGATATTATTAATAGGATGTAGTGAATTCTTTGCTTATTTCATGAGATGACAGTGGCATTATAGAAGCAGCAGTGAAGCAAAGTAGGAGATAATGTTCCAAGTTTTGTGATTTTTTAATGAAACGTAATAACAAAAGAATCACATGAATAAACTGCAAACCACTAACAGTGAGAAATAGCATTATTACTTGGGGCTTCTCTGCTGCTTGTGGTCAGCGCAATACTGGCACCTGTCCTGCTGTCTCTCTGTCTCAGTCTCTCTGTCTCTCTGTCTCTCTCTCTCATGTAATGGCAACAGGTGTTATAAAGTCACAGTACATGTTGATCCTCTAGGTGGAGACACATTCCTACCAATGAACCACAGCAGTTCCGTATCCTCGGGTGTACTTTGAGTGTTACACTTTAAGGGAACACATTTTGTGTTATTTGTGACACAACCAGTGTAAAATTGTGAATTTCTATCATTCATTATGAATTTAAATTCATTTTTATGTCATCTAGAATGACTGTTCACCGGTGTCTGTTGTGCCTTTAAAAAGTGTTAAAGAGAAAACACCTTTTTCTTTTAGGGGAATGGAAGCCTTAAATGTGCATGGAATCCATTTGTAACTGAACTACCCTGTTGTTGCTTTAATTCAGCATCGAGGTACAACACCTTTCTTTTGAAAGTCGTGTGCAAATCACGCAGAACATTCTGAAACGCTACTTTGGTTTGCTGTTATGAGACATGTATCAGTTCTTATACAGCTGTAACTGAAATGGTAGCGTTAGCTATTCCAGATAGCAAGAATATTCCACTGACTGTAATGCCACTGCTGATCCATCCCTGGACGACACAGATTATTGCCCTGCCAAGGTTTAACTAGATTTTAAATGCACACAGCCTTTTATTTTGGAAAATAAAAGAGAAAAGAGAATTATAACAAACAATTGAGAGGGAACAAAAGATAATAACAACTAATAATAATAACTAGGATTAATATGAAGTGATTTTGTTGAAAATGTTGTTGCTGACACTGTACTAGTTTAATTACAGCTGTATCACCAGCAGTATTTATGATATTACTGTTAAAATGATTTACCAAACTTACAAAGGAAAGAAAGAAATGAAGGAAAAGGAAGTAAATGTTCTGCTTGTCCACTGATGGGCTGCCCAGAAACTCTTAAACTAGCTGTCAAAGAATACATAGCAGAAGTAAAGAGAAGTGTCAGGATCAGTGGTATAGTTCAATCTGAGTGTGTCTAAAAACCCCATAATTTCATCAGAGGAAACGCAGGTAGCTTGTCACTGTGGATGTCAAAGTGCATGCATTTATAACTGGAAAGAGACTGCACAAATCTGATGTTGTACAGTATTTTGTACAGAGTACAGAGAATGCAATCTGCACTATTGCAAGTTATTGAGTACCACTGTAGACTTTCAGTTAGATATCACTCTTGGGATGATTAATGGCCATTGTGTGTGACAAAGTCAGCCAACACAGATAGGGAACAGATACAATGGGCCATTCTGATTTGTGTTCTTTAATCAAAGGAGATGGTGCACTGTATATGGATGGATTGTTGCCTGGCGACAGTAGTCATAGAGACAAAGAATCTTTGATTCCCTCCTTTTCCGACCATGTTATAGAGCAGCAGCAAAAATACAGAGGACGATAAGCTGGTGACTGGGGAGAGTTAGAGTTGGACTGGAGTGTAAACTTTTTTTGAGTGGAGTTTGGAAAGTAGAAAAAAAGGCTTTGAGTTGCCTAAAACATGCACAAATGCCTAACAATGCTTCCTCTCACATACTACTGTAGATAATATTTTAAGTATACAGTATAGACTGGCCCTCTAGATGGAGACACATCCTTACCAGTAAGCCACAGCAAATTTGCGTCCTCGGATGTGCCTTGAATCTCAGCACAGACGTTTAGAAGAATGGTGTCACCCCCTTTAGGACCTAATAAAACTCTTTTTTGTACAATATCACTGCAGACTTGAATGTATGTCGTGACAACCTGCACAAGGGTGAGTCCTTCAGAACAGCACGACTTTTCTGTAAAATATCATAAAATATTTTTAAAATTTTTGCAGCTGCCATTTAGGCTAATGCAGTTGTTAAATATGCTCTCCACTGTAAATCTGTAGAGTTTTACCAACACTGTTGGTGATCTTACGGCCACTTATGTCATTTGGAACAAAGAATTTGCCAAAGACCCTGAATTTGCCAAACTTTATGGAAGTGACCAGGCTGAACGGTGAACTGAATATAATACTTTACCAAGTAGGCCCAAAGTTTCATTACACACTTCTATAACCTACTAAAAGGTCCATTAGTATGCATTGCATAGTTAATGAACAATAAGCCTTAGTATGTAATAAGCCTGGAATGTTAAGGGCTTGAGTAAATATACTGTTGATGTACAACCCAATTTCCAAAAAAGTTGGGACAAGTTGGGTGTAGAATATAAATGAAATAGGATGCAGTGATATGTAAACCATGTAAATCATATTTTTAAAGCAAAATACTACAAAGATAACAAATCAAATGTTGAAAGCTGAAAAAAAAATAGTTTTTTGAAAAACATGAGCCCATTTTGAATTTAATGCTAATAACACAGTGTTTCATCACCTCTACTTTTAACAACACTCTGTAAGCATTTGGGAACTTCTCCTGATTGTGGACTCAAACTTCAGCACTAGCCACTGTTATACAGGCCTTTAGTTGCTTAAAGGTTACCCTGAGTTCCTTTGTGACCTCACAGACTATTACACGCCGTGGTCTTGGTGTGATCTCTGTTGGCTGACCACTCCTGAGGAGCATTTTTTCCATGTGTAAACGGTCTGACTGACTGTGATTGATGGATTTCAAACTCTTTAGAGATGGTTTTGTAACCTTTTCCAGCCTGATGAGCATCAACAACTCTTCTTCTGAGATCCTCAGAAAGCTCCTTTGTGTCATGATACACTTCCACAAATGTGTTGTGAATATCAGACTATCAGATCCCTATTCTTCAAATAAAACTGGGTGGTCACTCACATCTGACTGCCATCCCATTGAAAACACCTGACTCTAATCTCACCTTCAAATTATCTGCCAATCCTAAAGGTTTACATACTTTTGCCACTCAAAGAAACACAATATTGGATCATTTTCCGTAAGAAATAAATGACCACGTCTAATATTTGTGTCTTCTTTGTTTCTTTTGGTTCTTTTTATCTACTACTAGTGAAAATCTGATGACGTATGTAGAAATATAGAAAAATTCTAAAGGTTCCCAAATGTTCAAGCACGACTGTAAGCCTATATATCTGGTGAATCTTACTGCAGTTGTTTCCTATTTAAGTAAAGTATTTCAAATTTGACTGCATTTAAATAGTTCACAAACAAAGTGTTTAACACAAACAAAGTGTTAAATTTGAACTTTATTTCTGACAGCCATAGTTCTTATTGCCCGTGCAGCTTGTCCAGCTTCCTCCTTAGAAGTTGAGGAACCATCAGTGAAATTAGCGTTTATGAGTTTCTCTGACAGTTGATCAGTTTTCAGAATACTCACAACTTTCTTACACTCAAGTTTATCAGTCTGTCCGTTACTCATTTCCCTGCACCAACATAGCATTGTAAGGCTTTATAGGCAAACAAATGACTTCCTTTTGCATCTGTTCCCTTTGCTGGCTTTGTAGACTTTGATCTCAGTATTCATTCAGATCGTTCCATGTTCTTCAGTAATTTTTTACTAGGTCAGATGAATTGCTGCTTTAATCTAGGGAAGATAGTCAAGTGAGCGTCACAGAACTCCAGCACTCAGTGAAAGAAGGACAATAGGGGTGGAGCTTTTTCAGTTATTAAATAGTAACGTGCAGATGGCAGGCAGCTCTAGAGCTACTGCAAACAGAGCTTTTACTCTCAAGTCTCAGAACACCTGATTTTGCTCCAGGCAAAATCTATTGTTTGTTCTGTGCTCCCTCTCCTGCAGGAGTGTAAAAAGTACAGATATATTATAAGATAATAAAAGTGCAGACTCTGGCAAAATCCTAGTCAATTAAAAGTGGAAGTTTGTAAGTAAAAATATAGTTAAGGTGAAAGTCAAAATGTATCTGTAAACTCTGGTAAAAGTAAAAAAAATGTTTCAACAAACGAATCAAAGTTTTTTTGCTGCATTTTGGTGGACTGTTTTCTTTCTTTGGACATCACATGTAGATGGTGGTATGTTTGCAGGGTGCACTGTGCGAAGAAGACAAGCTGGTGTGGGAAATGTTATAACATGGTGATGTTTTGGTGGAAATGTGTTTCATGTGGAATGCCCAGTTTGAGATGTGCTACCTACTTAAACATTGTTGTCTAGCAGTTACACCCCTTCATGGCAATGGTACGATGTCAGTGGCCTCTTTTAGCAATACTTGCGTTGTTTGGGAATGGTTGAGGAACATGGTGAAGAGTTTGGCCTGGCCTCCAAATTTGCCAAATCTCAGTCCAGTTGAGGTATCTGTGGGATGCTGGAACAACAAGTCCGAACCACAGGGACTGCACCTGGAAATTTAAAGGACTTAAACGATCTACTGCTAGTGCTTTCGTGCCGAATAAAAAAGGGCATCTTCAGAGAGTCCATGCCTCAGTGGATTGAAGCTGTTTTGCTGGCACAAGTTGGCTGGTGGACATAATGTTTTGGCACATTGGTGTGAAGAATGAAAAAAGTTCAGGAAAACCACTGAAAGAAAAAAAGAGACTTTCCTGACCTTTGAAATTTGTAATGAGTGTTTTGAAAGTATAAGTGAAAACGTAAGGAGTAAAAAATTGTTTTCTCTTGGAAATCTAACAGTAGAAATATTCCATTTCAAGAAAACTTGAGTAAAGTACAAAATTTCCAAAGTAACACTTTGGAACACAAAGTCCAGTCACTCAAGTATTTTCCACACCTGATCTCTTGTTATGGTCATAACCATAAGTTCAGTATCACATTCCGCATAGAAAAATAACAAGAAAGTGTTCTGAGTAAAACCTCAAGTATAACGACTCTATAAAGAAATAATAATATACAATAATGAAGCTTTTTAACAAAGCATGAACTAATTTAAGTGTCAGCAGGTCACAGTCTGTTTAGGGTGACAAACAGGATACAAATGATTTAGGATCACAAACAGGACATAGTCCTGTTTGCAAACTTGAGTAGGTGTTAAGCACATATTAGCTTTTATTTGAAAAGGAATTAAGATATACAGCCGATATAAACCCTTCACTGAAGAAGGACTTAAGGAGATATTCTGTTTAGCTTAAATATGCTTTTGGTTATGTAGATGGACCTGCCCTGACCAAGCACATACACTACCATTCAAAAGTGGGATCAACTTTTTCAATGATATAAAACCAATTTGTTTGTAGATGAAGGTGTAAAAGATTCTGATATTTCAATCCTCACAGCTTTCAAGTATTTAGTAGGACACCAGGAATCTGTAAATAAAATAATGATTGAAGCTCTTGAAGATTCTTGAATAAAAAAGCTCTGTGAAGTTACTGTCCACAATTCATCATATTTTAGAAGTGGAAATAGTAGTCAGTAGGTCTATACCTCCCTTCCTCAGCCTGATAAATACATACCTTACATGTCAGTGTAAGCCTGAGTATAAATAACAGACTAGTTTTAGAGGTTAACTCAACAAAATAGAAACAGCCAAAAAACCAAAAAAGTCATGCGTTGGCACTCATTCACAGTAATTACCACACCACAAAATAAAATGGAATGCTAATTTAAGCTTACACCAATACTATGCCATGAGCTTGGATAAGAAATTGCATTAGTACAGCTGTTGCTTTTAGACATTAATACAACATAATGTATTCACAAATTGCTTTGAGCAACTACACATAACCACAACATGTACCATGACCTATGTTGCACCTTCATGCCGAAGCAAATTCCTAGTCTGTGAATCCTATTTATTGACAATGGCAATAAAACTTCTGATTCTGACATATAAACTCTAAATATCTTACAGGAGACCTCCACAGACTTCAAATCACATGGGAATCACACTAACAATGAAGTGAGCAGTGTTTTATGGACGTAGAAGATATTCAGGATCTTGGTATCCAAATAATTTGTAGTCTGTCTCAAACAGTTTGAACAGTTTCCTTCTCGAGTCAGCAGTGATGGTGGGAAACCAGGTCTTTATCCAGTTTTCATCTGTGATGCTACTTTTGATCTTTGGGAACTGGACGATATTATCGACACGGAGCATTCGCAGCAGGTGAGCTGCATCTTCTTCCATGGTCTCCATCTTCCCTATAAAGTCATAATGGATCTGGCATGGATGGCACAGATGAGCCGTCTGTCTCCAGTGCTCATCCAGCAGGTCATACCTGTCTGCTGGTAGGCTCAGTAAATACTGAATGAAGTTGGAGAAAGATGGTGCAATACCAGCAGCGAGTGCTTCCTTTACAGATGCTGGTGGATTAGGGATTTTGCCGATTCTCTTCAGTATAGGGATCCCGTACTGCTGGTAATATTGCTCATTTTCCTTTTGAAACTTGTCTCTGTAGGCTGAGATCAGTCTGATAAAAGGCTCTCTGACAAACATGAACTTCTTGTATTGTTGAAGTTTGTGTTTCATCACCGTCCTGTTGTACCTTTTAAGGTACCGGGTGCTGTTTCCATGTATTAGTTCCACGGGAATATCTGACGGGTCTCTGTAAGGCACACCGTTCACCTTAAGGCTCTCGCTCAGAACAATCATGATCCGCTTCCACTCAGTGCATGCAACTTTTGGGACGTAGCAATAGATTATTCCATGCCGGTCATCTACAAGCAGGTTTGCTAGTTCCCAGTTAGGAATGTCATCAATTGTCTGCCACTTCCCATTGAAGCTGTTACTGTCACACAAATCACGAATGAGCTTCTTTCGAGCATACTGTCTGTGTTTGAGCTCCAGAGGAATCGGGCTTGAGTGGATCTTCCACTCTCGTCTCCTGTTCTCCAGCTCTGGGTCTTCAAAGAGGTCATTCTCTTCATCTGTCTCCTCATCAGAGGTTGCAGATCCTTTCATGACTAGGTTGTAGTAGTGAAGCAGTTTTGACCAGAAGTAGCTGCTACTGAGTGTTTCCGAATTCGGTTCAGAATATCCATGTTCTGAGTTGAACAAAGTGGCGTTAGGTGAAGGTCTGATAAATTCTTCTGCCTCACTTCTGTTTGTCCAGTATCTGTTTGCAAAAAACATTAGAAGAACATCTGCTGTGGTTGAAAGAATGTAAAAATATCTGAGCTTCTTCATTTCATAGAGAGTACGAGAAGTGTGAGAGTACCAGAAAATTCCATGAAGCAGACAAGGGTGGAGTTCAGCTCTTCAGGTGGGCTGAATGCTGACATCATTAACTCTTTTATTACCTACATTTACTACCTACTGTTCATTACCTGCATTCCTATTTTTATACTTCTGTTTTACATGTTCATGTTTAGGAGAGTGTGCTTATCTTGGACCTACTAAATGAATGAGATCATTCTTTTCCTCTGCATTTGTTAGGATGGGCACAGGAGTCAGACGAACGCGGATATGAAGACAAATGAGGTTTAATACCGAGAACAAGTATCAGGGTGAAAAACAGGCAAGGGTCAAATACCAAAAAGCACAGGCAACCAAAATCCAAGGGGAAGATCCAAAGGCAAAGTCAAAATAACAAAGATACAGTCAATACACAGAATTCAGAACAACAAAGTAAACACTCAGTATGCTCGGGGGGGACAATACTTCGCACTGACTCAAGCTGAAGCCCGGGCTTATATACTAACTAACTAGGTCATCAAGCACAGGTGTGTTGGGTTAATAAGGAGACTATGAACGCTGGTAGCGAAGCATGTGGTTGTCCATAGTCTTGTGATCTCCTGAAGTATTGTGGGATATTGAGTCCAATTCAGTCCGAGGCATGACAGCATTGCAGTAATGATGTGCTAACCTGTTTGATTCACTCACCTTTTTTTCTTTTTTTTCTGTTTACACCATTAAAATGTCACTATTCAAAGTCTTTTGATGTAAAATCCTCCATTCTAGAGAAACTTCAAGTCGGATTGTCTCTCACAGAAAGATATTACATGAAATGGTTATGAATACACTGCTTGATGTCAGAGATATTGATTTGCGGTAGTTCTAAGATAAAATTTAAGGTCAAAAATAATTTTTTAAAACCAATTTGTGGCAGTTTGGCATATGCAGTGTGTTGTAAGTCAAAATTCCTCAGATTTAACACTATTTTACCATCAGCAACATTCACATAAGACACAATTAGATTATCTGTTGTTTCATTTTTCAGTTAATAAACTGGCTCTGTTTGTGTTGTAGAAATTGTGATTCCTATCACCACCACAGTAAAGAAAACTGAGTAGGTGTCTCTACAGTGAACCACTTCACAAGCACTCTGAATGACAGTGTTTTAAAAGGTTCATGTGATTGTTAAAAACTGACACGTCATAATAAACTGGGAACTAACAGGAAGGAAGATAGCTTTATTTTTGAGTTGTATGATAAAGAATTCAACATTTTTGACCTGTGATGAGAAAATGAGTACCCCTTCCCATGTACATACACACCAATAAGATGTCTATTAAGACCCTTTATTCCAGTTTTAGTAATACAGTTTTATGCAAAAGTTTAGATGCCCTTGGTAAACATTTAGTTGATTTTCTAAAATAAATACACATTTATAATGACTGTTTATGCGAGTATGTGAATTTCAGCAAATTAAATAAGTATGTTGTCTGTAGAGGAGGTGGTAAGTTAATTCACATAGAAAATCAACAAATCATGTCATTGAACCAGGGGAGTCCAAACTTTTGCAAATGACTGTGAGTTTGATTTATTGAGGCAATTCTTCAACTCACTGTCACAGTCCATGGTCAGTATTAGAAAACAGGCACAGTTCAGTTAGACCACAGACTAATAACTGTAAATAGGAAACTCAAGAATACAGAATATCAAAAAATAGTATGCATCTTGAAATTTTTGCAAAGATATAAGACTTCATAACAACAATAGAAAGATAAATAGAACTGGATGTTCCACAAGGCTCAGTGACAGTGCTACACAAGGAAGAGCTTGGGATGGGGAGGAACATGAGAGTGATGCTCTGACAGTTCATTAGGCAGTAAATATAGGGGACATGACTGCATTTTTCTTCTCTGAAATTGACAACAAATTTAGATTGGACAAGGAAATATATTGGATTGGAGAAGGAATGTATGAATATCAGCTGATATTTAAGATTTCCTTTTTAAATTCACTCTCGTGGCTGTCATCATTGTGCCACAATATAATCACATAAAATGTCTTTGCGTGCTGTAGTGTTAACATTATCTGTATGTTGTGTATTGGTATATCGGTATACCGGGTATGTTGTGAAAAGCTCCTGGTCCTGACAACATCTGGTCGTGTGCTGAGTGACTGTGCTGGGGAGCTCACAGATGTCTTTACAGATATCTCACTCAGTCACGCTGTTGTCCCCACATACCTGAAAGCCACCACCATCATCTCTGTCCCAAAGAAAGCATCACCCTTTCAATAGTTACCATCCAGTTGCACTCATTCCCATCTTCATGAAGTGCTTCGAACGGCTGGTCATGCAACACATCAAGTCTGTCCTTCCCCCCCTCCCTGGACCCCTTCCAGTTTGTGTATTGGCCTAATTACTCAGTTGATGATGCCATCTCCACTGCCCTCCTCTCCGCCCTCACACATCTGGACAAAAAATGTCAGAATGCTATTCATAGATTTCAGCTCCACATTTAGCACTATCCTCCCCCAGCAGCTCATTCTCAAACTGGACAAGCTGGGGTTGAACACTTCACTATACAACTGACTGCTAGACTTCCTGACTGGGAGACCACAGGCAGTACGGGCCAGCAACAACACATCCCGCACCATCAGACTGAACACGGGGGCCCCCCAAGGATGTGTACTGAGCCCCCTCCTATTCACTCTAATGACCCACAACTGCATACTGTTGCATAGCTCAAACCTCTTCATCAAGTTCGCAAATGACACAACTGGGGTGGGTCTCATAAGCAACAACGATGAGACAAATTATAGGAATGAGGTGAGCCGCCTGACCCTGTGGTGTAGACACAACAATCTCCATTTGAACACTGAGAAGACGAAGGAGATTGTTGTGGACTTCAGGAAACTGTGCACCCAGCATGCTCCTCTGACCATCAGTGGTGTTGCTGTGGAGAAGATGAACAGTACCAAGTTCCTGGGCGTGCACATCACAGAGGACATCTCCTGGGCCAACAACACAGTATCACTGGCCTGAAGGGCTCATCAGTGCCTCTATTTCCTCCACAAACTGAGAAGAGCCATAGCCCCAGCCCCCATAATGTGCACGTTCTACAGAGGTACTATCGAGAGCATCCTGACCAGCTGCATCACCGTGTGGTATGGTGCCTGCACCATGTCCTGTCACAAGACACACCAGCACATTGTGAGAGCTGCTAAGGAGATCACTGGCACCTCCCTCACATCTCTCCAAGAGATATACAGGTCCCATCTCACCTGGAGAGCCCTCTGCATGGCAGGTGATCACACTCACCCACTACACAGCTTCTTCAGCCTGCTGCCATCAGGGAGAAGACTGCAGAATCTCTGTGCCAGGACCTGCAGACTGGAGGACAGCTTCATCCATCAGGCTGTCAGGATGCTCAACTCTCTCTTTACTTTCATGCCTCTCCAGGTCTACCACTCATTGCCAACATGAGCATTGAAGTCTCCCAGTAAGACTATGGAGTCTGTAGGCAGGACCCTTTCCAGAACCCTGCCCACTTGCTCCAAGAAGCCTGAAGACTCTGACCTGTTGTTTGGTGCATAAGCACAGACAACAGTCAGTTTTCCTCTCTGTGATTTTAATTCACATTGAGGCGACCTTCTCATCCACTGGGACAATCTCCAACCGCAGTGTTGCCAACCAGGGCCTCATGACACCCGCCCGGCGCCTCTCACCCTGTGTAACTCCTGAGTTATCCAGGAGTTTGGTTCCAGAGCTGACACTGTGGGTGGAGGTGAGCCTATATATAGTTGGTACCTCTCAACCTCCTGCACAAGCTTTGGCTCCTTCCCCCCCTAGTGAGGTTACATTCCATGTACCAAGAGCCAGTTTTTGCCGCAGGGGCCTAGGCCACCAAGGGCCCCTCTGCAATCTCCCACTGCCTATACAGCACTGCACCGCTGCCCCATGCTGGACCTTGCGGGTGGTGGGCCCACATGGTCTCCCCACATGTCCTCTTCAGGCTGAGCCCGGCTGGGATATGTGGGCTGCTCAGCCACCAGGTGCCTGCTGAGGAAGGCTACACCCAGGCCTGGATCCAGGGGTAGGTCCCAGACAGGGTACACGATTGCTTGTGTCCGTTGTGCATGGAGTTTTTGTTTACCATTTATTTAATGTTACTGTTACACCATGGGGTCTGAGAGTAAGGCAATTACAGGACACTGTTTGTCCTGTACTTATTGTAGTATTGACAGTAAAGCTGACTTGACTTGACTTGATTGTCCTTCACTGGAACTAAGAGGCTGAGGCCAAACCCTGAAAAACAGCCCCAGATCATCATCCCTCCTCCACCAAACTTTACTGTTGGCACTATGCATTTCAGTAGTGTTCTCCTGGCGTCCACCAAATTCAGATTCATCCAACAGACCACCAGATAGTGAAGCACAGTTCATCACTCAAGAATAGACATTTCCAGTTCTACAGTAATTATTCACTTTCACTGCTTTTTAGCATGGAATCTGCAGTGTGTTGATTTCAAATGGGTGTGTATATTTATAAATATTATATGTGTATTTATGTGAATATTAAATTATAACCACAACTTTATTTTAAACTGCATTAGTGCATAAAATCATGCATATTATATTAACATCCTGCTTGTAGAAACTGGAACAGATAAGCTACATCACAGTTCACAAATGTATTCTTAGTCCCTTGTAAAAGCTGGAGTGGTTGACTTTGAATCACAAATCATAAGTCTTGTGGTGGCATGCTTTACACTACTCCAGCCAATGATTGGTGTTGCACATAGTGGTCTAAAAATTCTGTGCATCTGCTTGGCCATGGAAACGAATTCTGTGAAGTTCCTGATGCACAAGCCAGGAGCAAAGAATAGGCAATTTTTATACACTTCAGCACTCGGACATGCATTTTTTTCTGAGTTTGCGTGGTCTCCTGCTTTGTGGCTAAGTTATTGTTACTCCTAGATGCTTCCATTAATACTACATAATACATAGCACTTACAGTTGACTGGGGCAGAAATTTCACAAACTGACTAACAATGACGGCATCCTTGCTTCTGCAGGGGTGTGTACCAGCTACTGGGGTTTCACACTGCTTTGCCTCCCTGGGCATATCTATGCCAAGGTGCTGGAAAGGAGACTTCGACCTATAGTTGAACCTCAGATTGAGGAGGAACAATGCAGATTCTGTCCCGGTCGTGGAGCAATGGACCAGTTTTTACCCTCTCACAAATTGTTGAGGGGGTATGGGAGTTTGCCAACCCAGTCTATATGTGTTTTGTGGACTTGGAGAGGACATATGGCTGTGTTCCCTGAGATATCTTGTGAGTGGTCCTCTGGGAGTATGGGGTGCCAGGGTTACTACTCCAGGCCATTCAATCTCTGTACACCCAGAGTGAGAGCTGTGTTCGTATACTCGGCATTAAGTCAGACTCTTTCAACGTTAGCACTGGACTCAGCCAGGTTTGTGCCTTGTCTCCACTTCTGTTCATGATATTCATGGACAGAGTGTCAAGGCATAGCCGGGGTCAGTAGGGTATTATGTGTGGAGGCCAGGGAGTGGCATCTCTGCTCTTTGCAGACAATGTTCTTTTGGCAGGATCGCATGGATGCCTCCAGCACTCACTGGAGCGGTTTGCAGCCGAGTGTGAAGCGGTTGATATGTGGATCAGCACCTCCAAGTCCATGGTCCTAGCCCAGAAAAGGATGGCGTGCCCACTCCAGTTAAGGGGAAGGGAATTGCCCCAGGTGGAGGAGTTTAAGTATCCTGGGGTCTTATTCATGAGTGATGGGCAGAGGTGGCAGCAGTAATGCAGTCTCTAAAGGACTGTAGTTGTAGAGTGGCACAGTCTCTGAACTTTGTTTACCGGGTGACCTACATTCCGACCCTCACCTATGGTCATGAGATGTGGGTCATGACCGAAAGAATGAGATTGTGAATACAAGTGGTGGAAATTGGCTTTCTTCACAGGATGGCGGGCTATACTCTACTTGACAGGGTGAGGAGCTCGGTCAGGGTCATCTGGGATTCTCTGCTCTCGCGACTCCTACTGCAACCCTATCTTGATTAAGCGGTTAATAATGATCATGGTGATGATGATGCTTCTGCAATACAGTAACTTGTTCAGGGTTTATTTTGGCGTGTGACAGACATTTTTGTTGTCTATCTGTGGTCAGTTGTGCAGCATGCACATTGTTCATCAATGAAACAACACAAGCAAAAATGTTGTGTAGAGTTGGAAGTATGGCTATCTTGAGAAATCTGTAAGACGTTTGCTATCCCAGTAGTCATTTTGGTTTCTTGTTTTTTTTCTCACAGTCTAGTCCTAATTTTCTCATCTCCTAGTTTACACACCCTTTGCCTCTTTTGTTTACTTTGATAAAGGATGTGCCTTTGTTTCTCATTTACACCAACACTGTGACACTCTACTTGGAATTGTGACGCCAATTACTGCATACTCTCAAATAAAACTTTTCCTTATCTTGTCACCCAACCTTTATTACAAAAACCCAACCCACTCTGAAACCTGTAACAGGAAAGGTGTGGCTTTTCTGCAAAAAAGGTTTGCCATCAGGAAGCTTGGAGTCAGATAAAGTCCTGAAAGTATATTTAAACAAACTGTACTTTAGGCAGGGAGATGAACCTGTCCCGTACCAGTGGTTTATTCCATGATTTTACTAAAGTGGTGTCCCAACAACACAACCTAGCAAAAAGTCTTGGACTATAACTTCATTCTGTTTCACATGGCACATGTTTTTTTTTTGTCTCGTCCTTTAACCATTCTCATTTCACAATGACTTGGAAGGATTTACAATGTTTAGTCTGGCAAAGAGACTTGCTCTGTGATAGATAGTAAAATGGACAAGTTTGTTCAGATGAAGAGCAGCAAAATTCCAATTCACCAATATTTTGTTTTCCAACCTGACAAATGCTGAGGGTCACTGGTTTAACAGTGGTTCATATCATATGTGCAGAAAAAACTTTATCATTATAAATGATTTCATTCATCCTGAAATCAAAATGAATTTTTTACCATATTAGTTCATGTCCTTGGTCATTTTAAGTGCAATCCATTGTGCCATATCATTCAAAAGGCAACATGCTTACTTCTGCGTAATCTTTTAGCAATGTATAGTGATTGTTCTGATCATCTTCTTCTGATGTTTGGTTGCATCACTATGTTCTATTGACTAGAACAAATGATACTATCGAATAATATCTTAGTATGTCTTCCCTCCTCCACCCCCCAACCTGACCCATCATCATTGAGAGAACATTCACCTGCCCTCCTGGCTTTACGTACATGTTTAGTCATCAGACATGGTTCTGTCTAGTACTGTCATAGCAATAGTGGAACCCTTTTTTGTGCTATATAGAACCATTTTTAAAAGAGCCCGTAAAAGAACCATATACAACTGGGTTTTCATAATATATTCTTAAATATGCACCTTCAAGGATTTTTTAATAAAGAAAATGGTTCTATCCAGAACCTTGAACATTCAAAGAACCCTATGCGTGATTAAAGGGTTCTTTGCAACTTGCGTTCAGTTTTTCAAAGAAATCTGCGAGGATATATTTCCACACCTCCAAAGCATTTTCTTCTACTCACAATTCAAGGAATCTCAAACATATTTAGTGATGGGTGGTCAGTCCATTATTTTGAGAACACCAGCAGCTTCTTTGTTTGATTTGCAATTTTCTTCTTTTTTTGTCTATTTTCTTTTCTAAGTAAGAGCCTCTTGACAGCTACACATTGTTTCAGACTCATTCTGATTTGGAAATCATGCATGCCACATCCTTTGGGCTAAAGAGGAGAGGTACCATCTGGCCTGTTGCCAGCGCATAGTTTAAAAGCCAGCATCTGTGATGGTATGGTGCTGCATTAGTGCACATCGCATGGATGGCTTGTATATCTGTGAAGGCACCATTAAAGCTGAATCATATATACCAGTTTTAGAACGACAAATGCTGCCATCTAGATGACGTCTTTTTCAGGGAAACTCTTATTTCAGCAAGAAAATGTCAAACTGCATTCAGCATGTATAACAACAGCATTACTCTGTAATGAAAGAGTTCAGGTGTTAAACTAGCCAGACTGCTCACCCATGGAAAACATTTGGTGTATTATAAAATGAAAAGTGCAACAAAGGAGACCTTGAACTGTTGAGCAGCTGAAATCAGGTATCAAGCTGGAACGGTAAAACGTTTTACTTTCAAAACTACAGCAACTGGTCTCTTTAGTTGCCAAATGCCTCCAGAGTGTTGTTAAAAAAGCGGTGATGTGACAAACTGGTAAACATGCCATTTTTATCAACTTTTTAAAAATATGTTGCTGACCTCAAATTTAAACTGGGCATATTTTTTTTTTTTCACAAAACAATAAAATTTCTCCATTTCAACATTTGATGTGTCGTGTTTGTACTAGATTCAATTAAATACAGGGTTTAAATGTATCACGGTTGGCCCCTCCCAGTCCTGTCCATGTGTTCTTGTTTTGGTTTTGTAACTCCGCCCCTGATTGTTTTCACCTGTCCCTCATTGTTCCGTGTATTTAAGCCCTGTGTTTGCCCCTTGCGTTTGCCAGTCTTTGTATCATTGTATTGGTCTTTGTTTGATGTCTGTTTACTGGTTGCTCTGGATTTTGTCATGTCTGTTTTGTCATGTCTGTTCCCCGTTCCGTCCACATCGGCTATTTGAACCTGGACTGTTTTGACCACAACCCTGGATTTGCCCATAATAAATCTCGCTTATCTCAGCGTGTGCGTCCGCCTCCTCGCTCCCCCTTGCAAAATGACTTGGACATCATT
This sequence comes from Pygocentrus nattereri, assembly GCF_015220715.1. Classification (NCBI taxonomy): domain Eukaryota; kingdom Metazoa; phylum Chordata; class Actinopteri; order Characiformes; family Serrasalmidae; genus Pygocentrus; species Pygocentrus nattereri. Next base: position 11,568,819 of record NC_051214.1, on the reverse strand, counting down.
ACAATCTGTTTTTATTTCCGTTTTGCTCAGTATCCTAATCTTTTACAAAATGGGTTATAAGTTAATGGAAAAAATATTTTATTTTAATCTATTTAGGTCCATTTCTATTGAGCCATTCTCCATGAAACATAATGTAAAAGGCAATGGGTCATTTCAAATTACGTTAAAAAAAATTAAAACTCTAAAAATGAGACAAAATGTAGAAATGACACTAGAATTACAGAGAGTATGAAAGCAAATGTATAAACAAGTTCTCAGTTGAGTGCAGTATAAGTATCTGAAAAGACTTTGCTTAATATCTAAATACTAAATACAGCTACAGTTCATAAATGGCCCCCTCCCCACTCCCTGCAGATGTCTGAACCCACCATGTCCTACAGTGCTAAAATGACATACTGCTCCATGCAGGTGAGTCTTGGAGGGATGTTAGTTTTCCAGGCCCTGAAAAACTAAAAGTATCTTGCTACATATGAATCAGCTGGCTACATCCAGGCTGCTGCATAAACAGCGTTGGGATGTAACGATATATAAATATTGTGAACGTATTCGGAATACCGAAGTCCAAAGTACAATGGGTAAAAGAAGTATTAAGAATACAGCTAAGTTTTAAATATTTACAAGAATACTTTTGGAGTACTGATCCACTAAATTAAAAAAATATATATATAAAAACAGAACTCCATCAATGATTGTTCATAATCTATTTTGAAAATAAGCAAACAGCATGTGAAGACACACTCTAAAGAATAAAAAAACAGCTTATTTACAAAAACTAAAGTTCTGGCTAAAGCCTGAGTACAACGAAACTCCCTTGAGTGGTGATGGAACTGAATTGTCTCCTCTGTAGAGGGCATGCAAATGAGTAATGAGTTTAGCGCTGGTGTTGTGCTGGACTCCCATGCGTTTTGTGTCCATTTATAGACATCATTAACTACAAATGACATAACTACCCAGTTTCTAGTCCAATTTGGGAGATATTATTAATAGGATGTAGTGAATTCTTTGCTTATTTCATGAGATGACAGTGGCATTATAGAAGCAGCAGTGAAGCAAAGTAGGAGATAATGTTCCATATTTTGTGATTTTTTTAATGAAACGTAATAACAAAAGAATCACATGAATAAACTGCAAACCACTAACAGTGAGAAATAGCATTAATTAAAGAAAATGTACACCAGCAGTTTTTCCTATCTGCCATATCAATATGTATTGTGAATGTTGGCCAAATGTTTTCTGAATAGCTTCGTTTTTATGTCCTGTACTGGAATACATATCTGAATATGTTTAAGTCACTTGTTCAAAGTATTTTGTCCAGCTCTGTGTATGAAATGGCTTGTGGGCTTCTCTGCTGCTTGTGGTCAGCGCAATACTGGCACCTGTCCTGCTGTCTCTCTGTCTCAGTCTCTCTGTCTCTCTGTCTCTCTCTCTCATGTAATGGCAACAGGTGTTATAAAGTCACAGTACATGTTGATCCTCTAGGTGGAGACACATTCCTACCAATGATCCACAGCAGTTCCGTATCCTCGGGTGTACTTTGAGTGTTACACTTTAAGGGAACACATTTTGTGTTATTTGTGACACAACCAGTGTAAAATTGTGAATTTCTATCATTCATTATGAATTTAAATTCATTTTTATGTCATCTAGAATGACTGTTCACCAGTGTCTGTTGTGCCTTTAAAAAGTGTTAAAGAGAAAACACCTTTTTCTTTTAGGGGAATGGAAGCCTTAAATGTGCATGGAATCCATTTGTAACTGAACTACCCTGTTGTTGCTTTAATTCAGCATCGAGGTACAACACCTTTCTTTTGAAAGTCGTGTGCAAATCACGCAGAACATTCTGAAACGCTACTTTGGTTTGCTGTTATGAGACATGTATCAGTTCTTATACAGCTGTATATAGCCGTTAGCTATTCCAGATAGCAAGAATATTCCACTGACTGTAATGCCACTGCTGATCCATCCCTGGACGACACAGATTATTGCCCTGCCAAGGTTTAACTAGATTTTAAATGCACACAGCCTTTTATTTTGGAAAATAAAAGAGAAAAGAGAATTATAACAAACAATTGAGAGGGAACAAAAGATAATAACGACTAATAATAATAACTAGGATTAATATGAAGTGATTTTGTTGAAAATGTTGTTGCTGACACTGTACTAGTTTAATTACAGCTGTATCACCAGCAGTATTTATGATATTACTGTTAAAATGATTTACCAAACTTACAAAGGAAAGAAAGAAATAAAGGATTGTATACGGACTACGATTTTGGTTTTTCCCTTTGGCTAAGATTAAAAACAATTGACTTCCAGATCAGCAATCGTCTGAATTCTGTTTCCACGTAACATAAACAAATGACACAAAAATATTATACTTGGTCATTTATTTATTGAAGAAAATGATCCAGTATTACATATTTGTGAGTGGGAAAATTATGTGAACCTATAGGATTATCAGCTTGTTTGAAGGTGAAATTAGAGTCAGGTGTTTTCAATCAACGAGATGACAATCAGGTGTGAGTGGGAACCCTGTTTTATTTAAAAGTCAGCTCTTCACAACACGTTTGTGGAAGTGTATTGTCGATCGCTCCAAGAGCAAGGCATGTAATATTCTGCTAAATGCTGTAAATGTAATGTCATTGTTCATGAGTCCACCATCAGGAGAACACTGAACAACAATGGTGTGCATGGCAGGGTTGCAAGGAGAAAGCCACTGCTCTCCAAAAAGAACATTGCTGCATGTCTGCAGTTTTCTAAAGATCACATGGACAAGCCAGAAGGCTATTGAAACAATGTTTTGTGGATGGATGAGACCAAAATAGATCTCTTTGGTTTAAATGAAAAGCGTTACGTTTGGAGAAAGGAAAACACTGCATTCCTGCATAACAACCTTATCCCATCTGTGAAACATGGTGGTGGTAGTATCACGGTTTGGGCCTTTTTTGCTGCATCTGGGTCAGGACGGCTTGCCATCATTGATAGAACAATGAATTCTGAATTCTGAAGCTGTGTCATTTGTTTAACTGGGTTCTCTTTATCTACTTTTAGGACATTTATACAGAAATATATTCTAAAGGGTTCACAAACTTTCAAGCACCACTGTATAAATCCTTTCATTGTTCCATCAGTGATGGCAGCAAATCAGCAAAACAGACCCAAACCACCACCATGTTTTACATGTGGGATAAGGTTTTTATGCTGGAATGCAGTTTCCCTCCTCCAAACATAATGCTTCTCATTTCAGCCAAAAAAATCTATTTTGGTCTCATCTATCCAGAAAACATTGTTACAATAGCCTTCTGGCTTTTCCATGTGATCTTTAGAAAACTGCAGACATGCAGCAATGTGGCGGCTGTCTCCTTGCAACCCTGCCATGCACGTTATTGTTGTTCATTGCTCACCTGATGGTGGATTACATTAGCCACTGTAAAACAGGCCTCTGGTTGCTTAGAAGTTACCCTGGGTTCCTTTGTGACCTCACAGACTATTATATGCTTTGCTTTTGGTGTGATCTTTGTTGGTTGACCACTCTTGGGGAGCATTTCCTCCATGTGTACACAGTCTATCTGACTGTGATTGGGGGGTGTCCAAACTCTTTAGAGATGTTTTTGTAACCTTGTCTAGCTTGATGAGCATCAACAACTCTTTGCTTGTGCCATGTTACACTTCCACAAACATGCTGTGAAGATCAGACTGTGATAGATCCCTGTTCAGGGAAGTCACTCACACTTGATTGCCATCACTAAAAATACACTAACAATTAAAGTTGGCAAATGTTTTATGGATGTAGAAGATATTCAGGAACTTGGTATCCAAATCATTTGTAATCTGTCTCAAACAGTTTGAACAGTTTCCTTCTCCATTCAATGGGGATGTAGGGAAACCAGGTCATTACCCAGCTTTCATCTGTTCTGCAACTTACTTTTTGGGAACTGGACAGTATCATCTACGTGGAGCATTTGTAGCAGGTGAGCTGCGTCTTCTTCCATGGTCTCCATCTTCACTATAAAGTCATAATGGATCTGGCATGGATGGCACAGACGAGCCGTCTGTCTCCAGTGCTCATCCAGCAGTTCATAACTGTCTGCTGGTAGGCTCAGTATATACTGAATGAAGTTGGAGAAAGATGGTGCAATACCAGCAGCGAGTGCTTCCTTTACAGATGCTGGTGGATTAGGAATTTTGCCAAATCTCTTCAGTATAGGGATGGCGTACTGCTTGTAAAATGGCTGATTTTCCTTTTGAAACTTGTCTCTGTAGGCTGAGATCAGTCTGATAAAAGGCTCTCTGATAAACATGAACTTCTTGTATTGTTGAGGTTTGTGTTTCATCACCGTCCTGTTTCCATGTATTAGTTCCACGGGTATATCTGACGGGTCTCTGTAAGGCACGCCACTCAGTACATGCAACTTTTGGGACGTAGCAATAGATTATTACATGCCGGTCATGTACAAGCAGGTTTGCTAGTCCCCAGTTAGGAATGTCATCAATTATCTGCCATTTCCCATTGAAGCCTAAGGTGCCATTACTGTCACACAGGTCATGAATGAGCTTCTTTTGGGGCGTACTGTCTGTGTTTGAGCTCCAGAGGAATCCAGCTTGAGTGGATCTTCCACTCACGTCTTCCATTCTCCAGCTGTGGGTCCTCAAGCTGGTCGTCCTCTTCATCTGTCTCTTTATCGATGCTTGCAAATCCTTTCCAGATCAGGTTGTAGTAGTTTGATCCAGTGAAGCTGCTACTGACAGTTTTTGACTGTGGTTCAGGATATCCATGTTCTGCTTTGAATAAAGAGGTGTAAGCTCTTTATTCAAGGTGGAGCTCTGTGAAATTCTTCTGCCTCACTTCTGTTTATGCAGTATCTGTTGACATAAAACATGACAAAAAAATCATAAGAATACTCTTCAGGATTAAAACGAAAGTAAACATATTTCAGCTTCTTAATTTTAGTTGGAGAGAACAAGAGATGAGTGTGAAGGTTATGAAACTGGAAAAACCTGAAAAGGGAGACCTATGTGGATATCAGCTCTTTAAGTGAACTCAGTGGTGACAGCCTTTCACACATTTCATTACCCACATTCATACCTTCACACGTCTGTGCAACCTTGTGTTTTGGATGATTATGTTTACATTGTCATGATTGATTTACGCAGAGAAGATACTGCGAGCTCACAGACGTCAGTAAGACGTCAGAACAAAGTTTAACAAAGTTTGAGTGCCCCAAGTTTTCTTGATTTTGCAATATTATAGGCAGTCCTATACTGAACAATGTTTTTAACCCGAGGCTGTGTTCAGGCTGAGTTCTTTGAAACTCTGGCAGAACAGGAAATTCTCTGACATTGTAGTATCACCTGTAAGGTGAAACCAAAGAGTAAATGCACCTCTGCTAATGCATTTTAGGTAAGTTAGAATCCAGATGCATCTTTATTGTTTTTTTCTACAATCAAATCAAACAAAGATCTGATTATTATAGCTCACTTTTTAAATTCAAGTGTCCAAGTGACGCTTGTTTCTCGTGTAAGGCAATATCTTTTTTTATCGTTGTACGTGCCACAAAAGAATTTCACATAGATTATATATGTCTAATCTCATACTGCACCACCCACAGTATGATCAGATTAGATTAGATCAGATTTCAGAACATAAAAAAAAATCTTTGTTTTTAATCTTTGTTTTCACAAGGAATCTTTAGACTAGACTTCCTGAATTTCAGGAAAGTATACTTCCAACATTGTGACAAAATTCTAAAATATATGGGTTGACACCTGTGAACTGTGTCCCTGTCAGTGAAATCTTGCTCTTTAGTCAAGTGTCTTATGTCTAGTGTAAAATGGGATCTACAACAAGAGTCTGCCTTTTCAACTCTTCTTGTCTACACTTTGGTTCGGTTAACATGGTTCAGAGCAGCTTCTCAGTTAATATTCACAGTCCATTTCTCCTGGGTGTGGAAATGTAAGGAATGCTAATAGAGCTCTGGCAGCTGCAGCTTGTCAGCCATAAATCTTGATGTGAATTTCTGTTATCATTTTCTGTTTCTACAATACAGCAGTTTGGCATCTGACAGACATTTCTGTGAGCCTTGTCTAAATAAAATGAATAAAACCTAATAGCTTCAAATAAAGAAGATGTCGTTAAATAAAACCTGACATCAGCTTTTGTTTAAAGACAAAATATGGCATCAGGTTTTATTTAAAGACAAAAGATGGCATCTAAAAGGCAAAATATGTTGCTCCAAAATGTGTTCAGTGTTAATGGTGCTTTCACAGATGTGCAGGTTACCCACTTATCCCCCCTCATGCCATTACTCACTGTGGATTTTGAACTTTATACTGGAAACAATTTGGATGGTCTTTTTCTTCTTTGGCCCACAGAACCATTATTTCCATAAACAATCTGAAAAAACTGACTCATCACCTCAGAACACATTTTTTCTTTTCATTCTGACTAGAGTCTCTCTAACTAGTCTAGAGTCAGAAACTCAAAACCAACAAGCCTGTCATCACAACAGTGAAGAGGTAGACCAGTGGAGACAATGAAAAGCTACAGGTATGTCTCTATTTGTTTTACATGTGCCTTGAACCTTTTGTCTGCTTTCTGGATTTTGCTCTTTTGGATTTGCCCTTCTGCTCTATTTGCCTGTATGTTTTGGTTATTCTGGTTTTTGACCTCTTTTTGGTTTTTGGATTACGATATTGGACTTGCCTTGAGATTGTGTTTTACTTGGATTGATAACTCTCTCATTAAACAGACTTCCATTTTTAAGATCCGGAAGCAGCTTCTTGTGTTTGTGTAGTTTAACAGTAAGACACATTGGTTAACAGCAGCTGACTATAAAGAAATGATCAAAATTGAAGTAAGGAAGTTGATAATAGCCATAAAAAATGAGGTTTAATTAGTTTTACATTTGTGTATGTACCTGATGCCTAGATGCAGTGAGTGAAGAAAATATAGCAGATCAAATACATGATAATCAGCATGTTTATCTAGATTTTAAATAATTTGAACATGTTAAACTAGCTGTCAAAGAATACATACCTTAAGAAAATACATACATAAATACATAAAATGTCAGAACTAATGGAACAGCTCAATCTGAAATCTGCAAGTAGCTTGTTACTGTTGAGGTCAAAGCGCATGCATCTGCCACTGTAAAGAGATCGCACAAATTTGACCTACATGGGAGGTGCGTCAGACTAAAATTTGCTAATTACTATTTATGCAAGGGATAGGACTTCTAAAATAACGTGATATGAACAGACAAGCTGTAGAGTTGTCTGACCACAATACCAGGAGGCCTGTTTGGTGAAAACCAAAGACAGCATTTGATCAGAAGAACCTAATACCACTTTTTAAAACATGGCGGTGGATATGTTATGGTTTGGGGCTGCTTTGCTGCATCAAGGCCTGGCCAACTTGCAATCACAGAATCGATTATGATTCCTTTTCCACATGAGTAGAATGTGGGGCCCTCTATTCAAAAGTTGAGACTGAAGACCTGGACCATCCACCAGGATAATGATCCCAAACGTACAAGTAAATCCACCGAGGATTGTCTCAAAAGTGAGAAATGGAGGACTATGAAATGGCATAGCCAATGCACTTAATGGCCATTTTAACTAGATATTAAATAATTAAATAAATGGTTTCTGACTTTTATACTGTAGTGTATACATAAAATAAATAGGTCTCACCTATGAAGTGCACCTTTCACACAGTATATTGCCAGACATGAGGGAATGAGAGCAGTATTACTTCAGGTTTTTAACCTGCTGTACACTGCTGTAGATTTACTCTTGGGTTGAATAATGCCTTTGTATATAACAGAGTCAGCCAAGCCAAACAGAGATACAGAGAACTGACGTTGTGTTCTTTAATCAAAATAGATGGTGCACTGTATATGGCCGGATCGTTGCCTGGTGACAGTAGCCATAGAAACTGAGAACCTTTGTGACATTCTACATATCCTCCTTTTTTGACCACACTATAGGTAAACTGGAACTGTCCTCTTTCCCTTCCTCTTCACCCTACTGCACAGAGACTTGCCACCTTCAGAAGTTTTCTGATGACTCTGCAATAGTTGGATGTCTCAGCAGGGGTGATGAGGACGAGTACAGGGCGACGGTGAAGGACTTTGTCGCATGGTGCGAGCTGAACCACCTGTAGATCAACAGGACAAAGACAAGTGAACTGGTGGTGGACCTGAGGAGGGACAAGGCACCGGTGACCCCTTTGTCCATCAGGGGGGTCAGTGTGGACACTGTGGAGGATTACAAATATCTGGGAGTGTATATTGACAATAAACTGGACTGGGCTAAGAACACTGAGGCCCTCTACAGGAAGGGCCAAAGTCATCTCTATTTTCTGAGGCGCCTGAGGTCCTTCAACATCTGCCGGACTATGCTCAGGATCGTCTAGGAGTCTGTGGTGGCGAGTGCTATGCTCTATGCTGTTGTATGCTGGGGAAGCAGGCTGAGGGTGGCAGACGCCAAAAGACTCAACAAACTGATCCACAAGGCCAGTGATGTTGTTGGTGTGGAGCTGGACTCACTGATGGCAGTGTCGGAGAGGAGGATGCTGTCTAAGCTGCAAGCTGTTATGGACAATGGCTCCCACCCACTCTACGACACAGTGATGAGATATAGGAGCACATTCAGTGCAAGACTCATTCTACCAAAATGCACCACACAGCACCACAGGAAGTCAAATCTATAACTCCTCCCTCAATGTGTCATGCTATGGCTTATCTGTGCAATACTCAATACCAAACTGTACTGTTCATATGTGTAATAATAATAACTATGCATGCAATAACTCAGAGGTGCAATAATTTGAACTGCTTTATACAAGATGTTTCATATTGATTATCACAGTCACTGCCAATTTACTGTGTTCATAAGAATTTAAATCTCGTGTACATATTACAAATTTCCCTTTTTCTTTTAAATTACTAAAGTGTTTATTCCTCTACATAAATGGTTGCAAATGTAATAACTGCAATTTCCCTCTGGGATCAATAAAGTATTCTAATTCTGATTCTGAAAAGGTAAAATATAGGACTGAGGATGATTGGCTGAAAGACGTTTTAGTGGCTAGGGAGAGAGAGTTTGACAGTTTTCCCAGCAAGCAAAATCATCTGGGCCTAATCCTACTTTACTGTTGGCACAGTTAGCAGAGTGTTAGATGCAGCCAGAAACCTGACTGTGCCATAGCTGGACTTGGCTAGTACTTGTAGGAAAGCCTCTGGCCCAAATCTGGTTGGATGGCTGTGGTTCTGCACCCACTTTCTGATTTACTGCCAGTGTAGCATTATGATAAAACTGATCATTTGTGCTGTGCCATTGTGCTGATCATTCGTCTGCCTTCACACGCATATGAATTTAAGTGAGATCCCATTTTTAATCCATAGGGTTTAATATGATGGCGGCGCACCCTTTGCAGCAATAACAGCTTCAACTCTTCTGGGAAGGCTTTCCACAAGGTTTAGGAGTGTGGTTATGGGAATTTCTGACCATTCTTCCAGAAGTGCATTTGTGACATCAGACACTGACGTTGGACGAGAAGGCCTGGCTCACAGTCTCCACTCTAATTAATCCCAAATGTGTTCTGTCAGGTTGAGGTCAGGACTCTGACCAGGCCAGTCAAGTTCTTCCACACCAAACTCGCTCATCCATGTCTTTGTGGAACTTGCTTTGTGCACTGGTGCGCAGTCATGTTGGAACAGGAAGAAGGCCCCCAAACTGTTCCCACAAAGTTGGGAGCAGGAAATTGTCCAAAGTCTCTTGATCTGCTGAAGCATCAAGAGTTCCTTTCACTGGAACTGAGGGGATGAGCCCAACTCCTGAAGAACAACCCTACACCATAATACCGTTCTCCTGGCAACCGCCAAACCCAGACTCGTCCATCGGATTGCCAGACGGAGAAGCATGATTCGTCATTCCAGAGAGCACATCTCCACTGCTCTAGAGTCCAGTGGAGGCGCTTTACACCACTGCATTCAATGCTTTGCATTGCGCTTGGTGATGTAAGCCTTGGATGCAGCTGCTCGGCTATGGAAACCCATTCCATGAGGCTCTCTATGCTGTTCTTGAGCTAATCTGAAGGCCACATGAAGTTTGGAGGTCTGTAGCGATTGACTCTGCAGAAAGTTGGTGACCTCTGTGCACTATGCGCCTCAGCGTGCGCTAACCCCGTTCTGTCATTTTACATTGTCTACCACTTCGTGGCTGAGCTGCTGTCGTTCCCAATCACTTACATTTTGTTATAATACCACTGACAGTTGACTGTGGAATATTTAGTAGTGCGGAAATTTCACGACTGGACTGACGTTGCACTGGTGGCATCCTATCCCGGTACCATGCTAGAATTCACTGAGCTCCTGAGAGTGACCCATTCTTTCACAAATGTTTGTAGAAGCAGTCTGCAGGCCTAGGGGCTTGGTTTTATAAACCTGTGGCCATAGAAGTGATTGGAACACCCGAATTCAGTGATTTGGATTGGTGAGTGAAAACATTTGGCAATATAGTGTACAATTTTAAATAACTGGCCTTCAAAATGAATTAATTTGAGTGATATTTGAGTGATATTGGTTTCATGAAAGGAAATATCCAGTAACAAGAATTAGTACCTAAATTAATCCATATTCAAATTAACTGAAAGTATTAAACCCTTATGCTGCGAAAGCTTCAAGTTTACACATATAAAAGATGTTTCCCTAACGAGGACACAGTTGGCCCCTATTTATTAAAAAAAGTTTTTTTAAAAATTAAAATATAAAAAGCTCACCTTTACTGGGTAAAAGACCCCCTTATTTCAAGAGCAGCTGATCAGACTATGAATTTGAAGGAAAGCTCAGAAAATGATGACCAAAGAGCATTCTAAGGAAATTAAAGCAATATACTGCAAGACAACCTGCTTCAGTAAATAAATAAGTACATAAATAAATGTAAAAAAGTATGTAGTTAAAATTCAAATATATGTGGCAATTTCTTAATGAGGGGGAAAAAAGGGGACATTTTGAATTTGATTGTATCTGACAGGCTAGTTCTCACTGCCCTATGCAGCTAGTCCAGATCCCTTCTTCAGTGGGTGATATTGTGATATTTCTCCAACATTCTGATCAGTTTTCAGCTTAGTGGCAACTTTCTCATGCTCATGGACATCAGCCTATCTTTGCGCCCTCAAAGGGAAGGACTGGATGCTCTCTCTGTGAGAGAGTTGAGTGGTTCTAGAAATGTCAACAAAGCTTTGACTACATGAGGACATTTGCCAACCAGCAACCAGGGAATGCAAGGTTATGAGTCACAACCCAGAGCTACAGGACACAGCAGCCCACATTTATTTGCTCAGTTCCCTGCATCAATATTGCTGCAATAAAACCATTTTGAACACTCACAAATGTTTTTAGGTGTGTATAAAGCAGGTGCTGTGCACAGAGTTGGACATGTATCACAAAAGGTCAGGTACATGTTTCAGATGTCCATATGTGTCAAATATAAGTTGGATTTAAGGGAAGCCTAAATATTATATGTCATATATTTGAAACCCATATATTTCCACGTATCAGATTTCTGGATGGGTTTGCACAGAGTTTCAAGTGCAGTTTGTGCCTCTTTTGAACATTGGGCCTCATTCAGAATCAGAATCAAGCTTTATTAGCCAGGTGTGCTTATACACATGTACAAAGAGTTTGGTTTTGGTTACAGGATCTCACAGTGCACAGTATCAGACAATGTAGTGAATAAAATACATATAAAATGAAATAAAACATGCAGTCCTATCATCACTCACTCATCACACACACACACACACACAGTCTGTAACGTTTACATTACAAGGTACCCACTTATGGAGTTTTTTTGAAGATTCGGACATTCACCAGTGTTTTCTTATTTGGGATCTGTTCTTAGGTAAGAACAGAATCTACACACACTCAAGAGCACAAAGGTGGGAACAATTCTGTGGTTTAAGAACAGATCAAGTATCTGACGTAGACTTTTTCTTAAAAAGACATTTAAGGAAACGTTTAGGAAGATATTGCTGTCCATTCTTTCCCAGGCCTGTCGATTCTTTTGGTGCTGTACACCCTTGTGCTGCTGTAAAAACAACAACAACAAAAAAACATGGGACTAAAACTGACCTCAGCTCGTAAATCACGTTTGGGTTTCATGTTTCTTTGATTGCTTTTGCCCATTGTGAGGTTCTATGGCTCAAATGCACTGTGTCCATTGTGTATGTCGGGCTTAATTTGTACTGTGCTGGCTTTGTGGACTTCAGGATCTCAGTGTTTAGGTACATTATGTACTCTACCAAAAACTTTGTCTGGTGAAGCATTGTTTATTCGCAGTCATTTTGTACGACATCCGATGAATTGCTGTTTTTTTAGCTGAGGAGCATAAAAGACAAGACAGGTTCACTGACCTCTACTTGAGCTCGAAAACAGCCAGTTTGTGAAGAGATGGTAAACGGATGCCAAGTGATGCTGAACACTTTATTTCAGTCAGCTTAAATGAGTAGAGCATAAAGGTGAGCTTAAACCTGGCTTTTATTGGCTTCCTGGCAGTATTTTATAGCAGCGCTCTGCTACGTGATGCTACACTGTGCGATGCTGTGCTATGCAACATGGTGTATCTGGTGTTCCGCAGACAGTTTAGCAATAAAGTAATTCCCAAATTGACACAGACACCCTATCTGACTGATTTGAGTAACCAGACTAACTTTCCAATAAATGTGATATAGTGGGCAATATAAAGTTTATTGCATGCCTAAAGGCTACATGAAGGTACTTGTGGACCCTCTTCACTCCCCCCCCCCGACAAAAGAGCTGATTATATCTTCTTATTTGTCTCTCAGGTGGTTGTGAAAAGTACAGGGAAATTGTATTTACAGTCATAGGCAAAAATAAGGGAACAAACTCAAATATGACCTTTTCTGTAAATATGAGAGCACAGTTTCTATTTGCTGAGTTTTTTATACTGGGGGAAAAAAAACAAAAGACAAAATATGAAATGCACCATAACTTTTGTACAAGCCTTTGTTTTGCTTTATTTTTTTACACCAATATGTTACATTTAGCAAATAAACAGTAATCGTGCATTACAGTGTGCAGTCATTTGTACTCTGCAGAGGGCGTGTAAACTTATTTTCACTCAACAAAAACCAGGGGTGCCCAAACTTATGCACACCACTGTAAATGTATGTTTGGGGATTTTTGGCAAAGTCATACATGAAGTGGAAATTCAGAACCAAAAAGATCCGGTGAAAGTCAGAAAGTTAGTACATTTAGCCCACTGTAATATATATACAAGTGAGAAACAAGTGCAGTTTTGTTTTGTTATTGCTTTGTTATTATATCTTGAGATGTGAAATATAATACCAAATTAACTTCAACATTTTTAGGGGTCCCTAAGAATAACCTTATTACGCTGTCTGTTAGGGAATAGCCCAAGATTTCAGCTAGATTCAAGTCACGTGAATTTCCTTGCCTGGTTTTGTCTGTATCTGCTATGTCTACATCCAAACAGTACCTGCTGTGCGGGGGGTCCTGACCACTGAGGAACAGGGTTAAAAGGGGCTAACAAAGTATCAGAGAAACAGATGCACTACAGTCTGTAATTGTAGAACTACAAAGGGCACCTAAAGAGTAAGTGGAGCTGATAAAATGGACAATGAGCAAAGAAACAAGGAGGTGCTCATCATGTTACGCCTTATACAGATGAAAAAAGGTCACCTGACTGTCTGTTACAAGCTTCATTTGTCTGCAGTCCTGGTGTGGACAAAAACATTGTTGTTAGCTTGATGCTATCATATAGAGGAGAATCCAATTTCCACGCTAGTAGAATTAGCATTCCCATTGCGAGTGCATAAACAGAGGCTATTGTTATATAATAACTGGTACGGCATGTTCATAATGACTAAACGATACGGCTCAATAAATATGCCTTTTATATGTTACTATGGAGCCAAAGTTTGTTCCGGGCTTTATTTTATGTATTTTACAGCTCTTGACAAAGGCAAGGTTTCAGTGTGTTATGGCAGGTTCTCAACTCCAGACATATTTCACACTTATACTCATATTTTTGGTAAAAAACCTACTACCTCCATATTGGTTTTATGTCGTGAACAGAAATATAGAAAACCTTGAATCCATACCTTTGAAAAGTGATTCCGAATTTTAAGGTAATGTACGTTTATTAGTTCAATAGTTGTTACTGAAAAATTCCTAGTCTTAGGGTAAATAAAAGAATACGAAGCCTGGAGTTTAAGACAGCAACTAATCATTCATATCAACAACACAGAATGGGCCTAAACCAAAAAGTCATGTAGTGCCATACATTTACATTCTAAAAGGAAAATCACGTATTTGTACTCATGCATAGTAACTACTACATGAATGAAGAAAGTAATGTTAATAAAACACTCCACCCAATTATGCTGTTTGTGAAAATGTTTCATGGCTGTAGAAGATATTCAGGAACTTGGTATCCAAATAATTTGTAGTCTGTCTCAAACAGTTTGAACAGTTTCCTTCTCGAGTCAGCAGTGATGGTGGGAAACCAGGTCTTCATCCAGTTTTCATCTGTTGTGCTACTTTTGATCTTTGGGAACTGGACGATATTATCGACGCGGAGCATTCGCAGCAGGTGAGCTGCGTCTTCTTCCATTGTCTCCATCTTCCCTATAAAGTCATAATGGATCTGGCATGGATGGCACAGACGAGCCGTCTGTCTCCAGTGCTCATCCAGCAGTTCATAACTGTCTGCTGGTAGGCTCAGTATATACTGAATGAAGGTGGAGAAAGATGGTGCAATACCAGCAGCGAGTGCTTCCTTTACAGATGCTGGTGGATTAGGGATTTTGCCGATTCTCTTCAGTATAGGGATCCCGTACTGCTGGTAATATTGCTCATTTTCCTTTTGAAACTTGTCTCTGTAGGCTGAGATCAGTCTGATAAAAGGCTCTCTGACAAACATGAACTTCTTGTATTGTTGAAGTTTCTGTTTCATCACCGTCCTGTTGTACCTGTTAAGGTACCGGGTGCTGTTTCCATGTATTAGTTCCACGGGAATATCTGACGGGTCTCTGTAAGGCACACCGTTCACCTTAAGGCTCTCACTCAGAACAATCATGAGCCGCTTCCACTCAGTGCATGCAACTTTTGGGACGTAGCAATAGATTATTCCGTGCCGGTCATCTACAAGCAGGTTTGCTAGTTCCCAGCTAGGAATGTCATCAATTGTCTGCCATTTCCCATTGAAGCCTAAGGTGCCGTTACTGTCACACAGGTCATGAATGAGCTTCTTTCGGGCGTACTGTCTGTGTTTGAGCTCCAGAGGAATCGGGCTTGAGTGGATCTTCCACTCACATTTTCTGTTCTCCAGCTGTGGGTCCTCAAGCAGGTCATCCTCTTCATCGGTCTCCTTATTGAAGTATCCAAATCCATTCCAGATCAGGTTGTAGTAGTTTGATTCGTTGGAGGTCCTATTGACAGTTCTCAAATGTGGTTCAGAATATCCAAGTTCTGGTTCGAACAAAGAGGTGGAAAGTGGAGGAGCTCTGTGAAATTCTTCTGCCTCATTTCTGTCCGTCCAGTGTCTGTTGCCATAATACATCAGAAGAACGCCCCCCAGGATTAAAACAAAGTAAAAATGTCTCAGTTTCTTCATGTCAGCCGGAGAGAAAATGAGTGCGAGGGTTATTAAGCTCAAAAAGTCTGAGAAGCAGATGGGGTGGAGATGAGCCGTCAGCAAAGTGGTGATTGCTACCGTCCGCTCTCTTACTTGTTTTTAATTACCAGGCCAGAGGCAAGAGAGGACATAACATGAAACAAGCAAGTTAGCAACAACCAAAAACAGGAAGACCTCCCCTCCCCTGCTCTCTCTCTCTCTCTCTCTCTCTCTCCTTTATTCCAGCATGGGCCACCTTTGAACCAGAAGCCCCACCTTCACTACAGCAACAGCTCCTTTCATTGGTCAGACACAGGGGCTGCTGTAGATCACCTGAAACAGGACAGGATTAAGAGAGCAGGGAAAAAGTGGTGTGACGAGGAAAAAAAACTGACAGCCTTTCTGACATGTAACACACCCTCCCAAAAGACAGCAAGCATTCTTTCGTGATTTATACGCCACATCCTAAAAACAGACAGCCTTTCTGCCATGTAACAGTGATGTGTAGTGCTTTGCGATAGAACACCATAAAGTTCCCTAATGTGTCACAGATTGCATACTAGAATGGGCCACATTCATTTTAACATACATCTCAAACTAATACCTCACCACAACCTGTAGTCTGTGAAACTGTCACTTTAAAAGGTTGCGCTTTCAGATTTGAACTACCTATCTGTTTTCCTTTTGCCTGCATGAGCTGTACAAAAGCATCACCATATCACTGCGCAGGTCAAGGGTAAGCTAATTGATCAGCAAAGATAAAATGGAGATGTTTTCCTTTTACTGCACAGTAACTGCAGATAACGTTGACAGTGAGCAGGATTCTCAAGCTAATGGTGTAAATGATTTATGAACTAACTGTTAACCATCCAATAAGCAGTTGTTCCTTCAGTGCTATTGGTTATTGGTTTTACTCAGTGGTTCCACCAGTTGATTCATGATCAGTTCCCACTCTGTAAATAGATCTCGCCATATTACGTGGAACCTGGGCTGTAGCTTTGATCCAATTTTGCTGAAATTTGACCTGCGTCTCACAATGAATGAACTTAATGCCGAATGTACTATACTGCTTTTTACTTTAGGTTTTTTTAGGTTTAACTTACTAGTTTTTACTTTAGGTTTTTTTTTTTAATGCTGAATGTACTATACTGCTTTTTATTTTAGGTTTTTTTAGGTTTAACTTACTAGTTTTTACTTTAGGTTTTTTTAATGCTGAATGTACTATACTGCTTTTTATTTTAGGTTTTTTAGGTTTAACTTACTAGTTTTTACTTTAGGTTTTTTTTTATGCTGAATGTACTATACTGCTTTTTACTTTAGGTTTTTTTAGGTTTAACTTACTAGTTTTTACTTTAGTTTTTTTTTTAATGCTGAATGTACTATACTGCTTTTTATTTTAGGTTTTTTAGGTTTAACTTACTAGTTTTTACTTTAGGTTTTTTTTTTATGCTGAATGTACTATACTGCTTTTTACTTTAGGTTTTTTTTAGGTTTAACTTACTAGTTTTTACTTTAGGTTTTTTTTTAATGCTGAATGTACTATACTGCTTTTTATTTTAGGTTTTTTAGGTTTAACTTACTAGTTTTTACTTTAGGTTTTTTTAATGCTGAATGCACTATACTGCTTTTTACTTTAGGTTTTTTAGGTTTAACTTACTAGTTTATTTTACTTTAGGTTTTTTTAATGTCGAATGTACTATACTGCTTTTTACTTTAGGTTTTTTTAGGTTTAACTTACTAGTTTTTACTTTAGGTTTTTTTTTTTAATGCTGAATGTACTATACTGCTTTTTATTTTAGGTTTTTTAGGTTTAACTTACTAGTTTTTACTTTAGGTTTTTTTAATGCTGAATGCACTATACTGCTTTTTACTTTAGGTTTTTTAGGTTTAACTTACTAGTTTTTACTTTAGATTTTTTTTAATGCTGAATGTACTATACTGCTTTTTACTTTAGGTTTTTTTAGGTTTAACTTACTAGTTTTTACTTTAGGTTTTTTTTTTTAATGCTGAATGTACTATACTGCTTTTTATTTTAGGTTTTTTAGGTTTAACTTACTAGTTTTTACTTTAGGTTTTTTTAATGCTGAATGCACTATACTGCTTTTTACTTTAGGTTTTTTAGGTTTAACTTACTAGTTTTTACTTTAGGTTTTTTTAATGCTGAATGTACTATACTGCTTTTTACTTTAGGTTTTTTTAGGTTTAACTTACTAGTTTATTTTACTTTAGGTTTTTTTTTAATGCTGAATGTACTATACTGCTTTTTATTTTAGGTTTTTTAGGTTTAACTTACTAGTTTTTACTTTAGGTTTTTTTAATGCTGAATGCACTATACTGCTTTTTACTTTAGGTTTTTTAGGTTTAACTTACTAGTTTTTACTTTAGATTTTTTTTAATGCTGAATGTACTATACTGCTTTTTACTTTAGGTTTTTTTTAGGTTTAACTTACTAGTTTTTACTTTAGGTTTTTTTTTAATGCTGAATGTACTATACTGCTTTTTATTTTAGGTTTTTTAGGTTTAACTTACTAGTTTTTACTTTAGGTTTTTTTAATGCTGAATGCACTATACTGCTTTTTACTTTAGGTTTTTTAGGTTTAACTTACTAGTTTTTACTTTAGATTTTTTTT
Source organism: Pygocentrus nattereri (assembly GCF_015220715.1). Lineage (NCBI taxonomy): Eukaryota > Metazoa > Chordata > Actinopteri > Characiformes > Serrasalmidae > Pygocentrus > Pygocentrus nattereri. The sequence goes on along the minus strand of NC_051214.1, from coordinate 11,550,526 downwards.
AATGCTGAATGTACTATACTGCTTTTTACTTTAGGTTTTTTTAGGTTTAACTTACTAGTTTTTACTTTAGGTTTTTTTTTTTAATGCTGAATGTACTATACTGCTTTTTATTTTAGGTTTTTTAGGTTTAACTTACTAGTTTTTACTTTAGGTTTTTTTAATGCTGAATGCACTATACTGCTTTTTACTTTAGGTTTTTTAGGTTTAACTTACTAGTTTTTACTTTAGGTTTTTTTAATGCTGAATGTACTATACTGCTTTTTACTTTAGGTTTTTTTAGGTTTAACTTACTAGTTTATTTTACTTTAGGTTTTTTTAATGTCGAATGTACTATACTGCTTTTTACTTTAGGTTTTTTTAGGTTTAACTTACTAGTTTTTACTTTAGGTTTTTTTTTTTAATGCTGAATGTACTATACTGCTTTTTATTTTAGGTTTTTTTAGGTTTAACTTACTAGTTTTTACTTTAGGTTTTTTTAATGCTGAATGTACTATACTGCTTTTTATTTTAGGTTTTTTAGGTTTAACTTACTAGTTTTTACTTTAGGTTTTTTTTTATGCTGAATGTACTATACTGCTTTTTACTTTAGGTTTTTTTAGGTTTAACTTACTAGTTTTTACTTTAGGTTTTTTTTTAATGCTGAATGTACTATACTGCTTTTTATTTTAGGTTTTTTAGGTTTAACTTACTAGTTTTTACTTTAAGTTTTTTTTTTATGCTGAATGTACTATACTGCTTTTTACTTTAGGTTTTTTTTAGGTTTAACTTACTAGTTTTTACTTTAGGTTTTTTTTAATGCTGAATGTACTATACTGCTTTTTATTTTAGGTTTTTTAGGTTTAACTTACTAGTTTTTACTTTAGGTTTTTTTAATGCTGAATGCACTATACTGCTTTTTACTTTAGGTTTTTTAGGTTTAACTTACTAGTTTTTACTTTAGATTTTTTTTAATGCTGAATGTACTATACTGCTTTTTACTTTAGGTTTTTTTAGGTTTAACTTACTAGTTTTTACTTTAGGTTTTTTTTTTTAATGCTGAATGTACTATACTGCTTTTTATTTTAGGTTTTTTAGGTTTAACTTACTAGTTTTTACTTTAGGTTTTTTTAATGCTGAATGCACTATACTGCTTTTTACTTTAGGTTTTTTAGGTTTAACTTACTAGTTTTTACTTTAGGTTTTTTTAATGCTGAATGTACTATACTGCTTTTTACTTTAGGTTTTTTTAGGTTTAACTTACTAGTTTATTTTACTTTAGGTTTTTTTAATGTCGAATGTACTATACTGCTTTTTACTTTAGGTTTTTTTAGGTTTAACTTACTAGTTTTTACTTTAGGTTTTTTTTCATGTCGAATGTACTATACTGCTTTTTACTTTAGGTTTTTTTTAGGTTTAACTTACTAGTTTTTACTTTAGGTTTTTTTTTTTTTTTTTTTTAACGAAATAATTGCTCCTTTTCCTTTCATTTGCCCATCCCCCACGCCTACGCCAGATATTGAACTGCTGACAATTTCACTCCACCCTCATTCTTTGCCTCGTGAGGTTCAACAGGAATTTTTCACACTGGTGTATATACACCCGCGAGCTAATGCATCGGTATCTGCCCTGCCCATTGCCGATGTCATGCACAGGGTACACTTCATTTGTCCGGATGCCCCCAAGTTTATTCATGGTGATTTTAACCATTGCAAACTGGACAAAACTCTTATCAATATGTGAGTTTTACTACTACACGAAGAAACTCCATCGTCGATCTTTGTTATGGTTCTCTGACTGGTGCTTATAAATCAATAGTGTGTATCTGATTCCCATATATAAACCTTCCTTCAGACGCCTTGAGCATAAGAGAGAACAGTAAAGATTTTCTATGTTTCTATGATGCTTGTGTGGTTGGTTAGTGTAGTGGGTAACACCTCTGCCTTCTATGCTGTAGACTGGGGTTCAATCCCCACCTGAGTAAACACACTATACCAATAAGAGTCCTTGGGCAAGACTCCTAACACCACCTTGGCCTACCTGTGTAAAATGATCAAACTGTAAGTCGCTCTGGATAAGAGCGTCTGCCAAAAATGTGATGATATTAATGAACTAGCTGACACGGTTTCATCTTACATTACATTTTGAGTTGACATTACTATTCCAACGAAAAAGGTTGTTATTTATCCAAATAATAAACCTTGGGTAACGAAAGAGCTCAAAACGATACTCAATAAAAAGAAAAGGTTTTTTTTTTTACCGGAAATGCTCTGGAGAAAAAGTTTATCTCCAGAGAGGTACGAAACGAAATTAGGAGGGCAAAAATGAACGGAGTGGTTGTGTCTGAAATATCAAATGTTTTTAATACGTTTTTGTCTGAGAACGTGTCTAAGCTTAGAGGGTCCTTTGGGTCTCGTGTATCTCTGGATGAGATGGTGATAACTCAGGAATGTGTTGCAGATTTGTTTAGGAGGGTGAATATGAACAAAGCTGCCGGTCCTGATGCCATTTGTGGGCACACTTTGCGTCATTGTGCTGACCAGGTCAGGTTTTCACAAGACTCTTCCACTTGTGTATCAATTGTGGTCAGATACCTTCAATTTGGAAAACATCCACGATAATACCTATTCCAAAACTGAGAAATGCTAGGGAATTAAGTGAGTTTAGACCAGTTGCACTCACATGCCTAGTTATGAAAAATTTTGACAAGATTTTAAAACATAAAATTGTCTTTTATTGGTAACAAATTAGATCACTTGCAGTTTGCTTATCAAGCTGGTAAAGGTGTAGAAGATGCAAAACGTTTTATTTCTGATAGGGTGTATAAGCACCTTGAGAGACCCCACTCTCATGTGAGACTTTTATCTGCTGATTTTTCCTCGGCTTTTAATAAGATGCAGCCTCACACTTTGATCGAGGGGCTGGCTTCTTATTTTAAAATCCATGATCAGCTGCTGGTGTTACTTTTAGATTTTTTGACTGATAGAATTCAACAAGTTTGGGTGAATGGCCGTATGTCTAGTTCTATGGTCTCGAACACGGGCGCACCTCAGGGTTGTGTCCTTTCTCCTTTGCTTTTTATTATGTATACAGACCGCTGCCGGGGTTCTAGGGAGGGCAGCTGTCTTGTAAAATTTTCTGACAACACTGTATTATTATCTTTTCTTCAGGGTTCAGAGTCAGATCATGGTTGTGCTCTTCCGGCTTTTGTTACGTGGTGTGATGAGCACTTTCTTGACCTTAATGTGTCAAAAACTAAGGAATTAATCATTGATTTCAGGCAAAACAAAAAGGAACCAAAAGCTAGTATCATACATGGAAAAGAGGTACAAATTGTGGACACATATAAGTATCTAGGGACAGTATTCGATTCCCAACTTAAATTTGATGCGAATACAGAGCTGGTTGTTAAGAAGGGTCAACAAAGAGCTCATTTATTGCGTAAGCTGAATTCTTTTCATGTTTGTCATGCAGTGTTGTGTCGTTTCTACCAGGCTTTTATTGAAAGTGTCTTAACTTTGTCATTTATTTGTTGATTTAATGGGCTGTCGCTGAGGGACAAGAATAGCCTGAAAGGCATTGTAAAAATTTGTTCAAAGATAATTGGAGTTGGACAGAGAGACTTGGTCTCCCTGTGGGAGGAACGAGTGGCTCAGAAAGCAAAAGGAATCATCACTCAGTGTGATCATGTTTTGTCCAGTGAATTTACGGTAATGCCGTCAGGTCAGCGTTATATTTGGCCCTTCAGTAGAACAAATCGCTATTCCAAATCTTTTATGAAGCAGCAAAACTTTGATAGAGAGTAGACCACTGGCGTCCCCTTGTGGGAGGAAATGTTCTACTCTACCCTCTCTTTCTCACTACATATCGCTGATAATGTGGTGTACAGGGGTAATGATAACTATGCAGCACCACATGAACTGTAAATTATTAGCACATAGCTTTCTGAAGGGGCCACGTCAAGAGGTGTTGCTTTGTGGGTGCACTGTGCTTCATTTGTAAGGTCAAGAGTTTATGCTTTATTCACAATTTCACTGTTAACGTGATCATTTGTACGCTACCTTCGTTACAAGCAGATTCTTGTTATACTAAAAAATGATACTATATACTATACCAAATTTCTCACACTCTGAGAAAAAAAAACACTCAGTTGTGCTTTTAAAATGTATACGGTTTGCCAGAGGGCCAAAGTCTTGCCCCCTTGTACTCACAGACCTGGAGAGAATGATGGCACAGGAATTTAGTAGATGTTGTTGCCATAAGAGATCCTGATTTAAGTCCTCAAAGCTCCTACCTGGGGTTTTTCTACCTTTTCCTGCATGTATCCTGGGCTGTTAGTACATATGACATGTGTATTGTAACATTGTCCCATTATTGTTGAATTTTTGAACTCCAGTTTTGGGAAGTTCTGTTTTTTTTCCATTCCTTATACAAATGGATTATCTTATATATAACATCCACAGATATATCTCCTGAAAATAAATAGCTTGTATTCCAAGGCTGTTTTGACTGGAAATGAAATGGTGGTCCCTGCCCTTTTTGCACATGTATATACTGTATCTCAAAGCAAATATGAATGTTTCTTAAATACAAAACATAAAAACATTAATGCATGCCATATTTTAGTGTGTGTGTGTTGTTGTATGGTGGAAATGGTCTATTTTTATAAAGTTTGTTTCTTTACCAAAGTATTAAAAAGCATTGAAACGTTTCCTTGTCTGGAGCACTTCAAACAAACACATTATAATTGGGAAAAGAACAAGCACATGTGCACTAAGAAGATGTTTATAAGGAAATCTGTGCTTTCCTTTGGGAAAAGTTCAGTAAAATTGTGTTCTGTAAAATTCATAAGAGCTTATTTAAGCAAATATATACAAAAAAGGGAGGAACTTAAGTTGCATAAGATAATAATGCTTCAAAAGTAAAAAGTAGCCTTTTTTATAGCTCCATTGAGTCCAGGTAGTTGCAATGGTGTTGCTACGATGTTGCTAAGGTATTTCAGCTTGTTGTCACAAAGTTGCTTGGCTGCTGTTAAAATGTTGCTATGCTGTTGCTGTGGTATTCCAGGTAGTTGTTAAGGTGTTGCTACACCGTCGCTACAGGTGGTGCCTAAAGGTTTGCTAGGCCATTGATATGGTGTCCCATGTGGTTGCCAAATTGCTACGGTATTCCATGTAAATGTGAAAGCATTGCTAGATTTAGCAACCCCTTACCAAACACCTAGTATCCCAGGTAGTTAAGGGGTTGTTAGACAGCCACTATGGTAAATAAGGTGTTTCTAGGCCATTGCCAGGGTATACCAAGTGGTTATTAAGGTGCTGCTATATCTAGCAATGCTTTACTAACTAGATTAGGAATTTCTCTGCTATCACAGGTGGTTGCTAAACTGTTTCTCGGCTACAGCCATGATATTCTAGGTGGTTGCTAAAGTGTTGTTAAGCCATTTCATTTAGTAGCCCAGGTGGTTGCTAAACTATTTCCACTGCTAAGAAATGTTGGTAAGCTGTGAATGTAGTATTCCAAGTGATAGGCTGTCACTTTGTTATCACAGTTGATTGCTAAGGTTTCGCAACTCCATTGCTATGCTATCCCAGTCAGTTACAGTCTCCCAGTATTGTTTGAGATATCTGAATTGGCTTTTTTTCATGTTCTAAGTAGGTTAAAATAAAACACCAACAGCTACAGTTCTGAAAGGACATAGTGCTATCACTGGGCGACTTCTAGAAGAGTATTCGAGTTTCCCAGGCCCAGAAAAAAGGACCTTGCTACATAGTGAACACCTGCTGTATGAAATGGCTTGTGGGCTTTTCTGTCCCTTGTAGAGGCCCCTGACCTGCTGTTTGATACTGCTATAAAATCACAGTATGTGTTGATCCTCTAGGGGGAGACATAACCTTATCAATAAACCACAGCATGTCTGTATCCCCAAGTGTGCCTTCAGCCATAGCAAACATACATAAGCCAAATAACGTAAATATGGATAGTGTTTAAGACCACATAAAACAGCATATATGGATCATTCTACTAAAGTTCAAAGTCAGAGTTGAAAACATTTATGACTTTTAGCTGAGTTGGACTTCCTATTGCTTTGAGTGACCTTATACTTATAATTATGCTGATTTCATTAAAATGACTGAATATTGCATTTTGTCGCAACAAAATAATCTTAACACTTAAAGATACTTTACCAAATGTTTCAGTACTGACAAAATGGAATGTTCAGTCATTGGTTTTAATAAACATAATGAAGGTATAGGCTCAGTCAAAGCAAAAGGACTGTAGTCTAAAGTTCAAGTCAATTCAGAAGACTACTGAAATAAACATTTCAGTAGTGACATACATGACTAGCAAACACAGCTTTAAACAGTTGTACACACACACACACACACACACATTTTCTAAGCCACTTATCCTTCTGGGTCAATGGGGGAGCTGGAGCTTATCCCAGTGGTCAGTGGGTGGAACGCAGGAAACACCTTGGACAGGTCAGTTGTACACACACAAAATGATATTATTATTAATATTATTAAAACACCAAAATTGACTAAATTGCAGGAAATATGTATTTCGGTAGTGACATTTCCTAATGTTACGTACTTTTCAGACTGTGGGACACATTTCCTTCAAAACAATGGGACCTAACTGCTTAGCATGTGGAAACGAGGGTCAGGGATGCAGTCTCACTTCCTGCTCTAAAATGCAGGGGTGTGGCTAAAAAATGTCTATGAACGAAAATTGTGTTTCAGTGGTGAAATGTCAGGGTTTTTTTTATTCAAGTTTATTTAAAAATAAACTTTCAACTTCACTTAAAAAGAAATTAAAAGGATTTTTAAAACAAAGCAAAAAAAAAAAAATAAGCGTAAATTTAGAGGCTAGGGTTTGGGACAGCCACCTCACAATAGGTAGTACAGTGTAAATTATGAATTTGTATATATTTAGCTTTACAACTTGGGTTTAAATAGATCACAATATAATCATTGTAAATATTTAAGGTCTGAATGCTTGTGAATAATTGTTTTTATAAATAATGAATTTTCTGTGGGAACTCTTTAACTAATTTAGCAGCAATGTGTGTGAGCATAATTTAAGTTCATGGCTCCAGAGCAGTGCAACTGTCCGGAGGACAATTCTGTTGCTTAATCAGCACTCCATTACAGCTCAGGAGCCTTAATGGTGATCTCTGTAAATTTCCATGAGAAATAGCAGTAGACAGAAATGAAATATGAGATACAGGAGTCCTGTGGGTAGTAATGAATGTTATCATCTTGGCAAATCTGAGCATGATGTGTGACTTTATTTCAATCTCTACTAAAACTGAAGAGGAGACGTGAGGCACACCTGAGCAAAATACTCATAAATCTGACTGCTCGTGTATCCCTTCACCACTAATGGATTAAAATAAATGGATGTCAATGGGTCAGGCAGCATATATCTAATCATTTCATGTAATAACTTTCTGCGAGGGACCTTATACATATATATATATATATATATATATATATATATATATAAATATATATATATATATATATATATACACACACACCTTGTACAGACACACACACACACACACATATATATATATGGGATGGGCTCCAGAGCCCTCCCCCCCCGTGACCCTCAGGGAGAAGCGGCTTAGAAAATATGTGTGTGTGTGTGTGTGTGTGTATGTTTCATCATCCATGTCTTTATGGACTTTGCTTTGCGCACTGGTATGAAGTCATGTTGAAACAGGAAGGGGCCGTCCCCAAACTGTTGCCACAAAGTTGGGAGCACGAAATTGTCCAAAATCTCTTTGTCTGCTGAAGTGTTAAGAGTTCCTCTCACTGGAACTAAGGGGCCGAGCTCAACTCCTGAAAAACAACCCCACACAATAATCCCCCCTCTACCAAACTTTACACTTGGCACAAAACAATCAGACAAGTATCGTTTTCCTGGCTAACCCAGAGTCCAGTGGCGGCGCGTTACACCACTGCATTCGACACTTTGCATTGCGCTTGGTGATGTAAGGCTTGGATGCAGCTACTCAGCCATGGAAATCCATTCCATGAAGCTCTCTGTGCTGTTCTTGAGCTAATCTGAAGGCCACATGAAGTTTGGAGGTCTGGAGTCATTGACACTGCAGAAAGTTGGTGACCTCTGCGCACTATGCGCCTCAGCAATTCTCTTTAACTACTTTTAGGACTTTTGTGAAAATCTGATGATGTTTTAGGTCACATTTATGCAGAAATATAGAAAATTCTAAAAGGTTCACAAACTTTCAAGCACCACTGTGCTATATAGGCAATATATATGCTATGACAATTAACGGTCCAAAACTTAAGCTGATGCATGAACAGTTACATTAGCCAGCAGTATATCCACCAGCCTGCTGTTATAGCAAGCAACTACTAGCTTTTACCTGACTCAGTAGTATTTTTTCAAAGCCAAATCTGTTAGCCAATTAAATCCACTCTTTCAAACTCCTACTGTCTTTGTGCAATATGTTTGTCCTACACTGCTTAAAACTGATTGGGTGGGTGTCCATTCAATCAGCCCAAAGTAGCTAATGCCTTTAAAATTCTATTCATCAGTCACCAAAGCAATTCAGAAAATGTGCAATATGCAAAAAGTGTGGGGTGCAGAGTCACTTGACCATGAGGATACGGGGGTCATGTTCCCTGTGGCCCCCACGTCTGCTATGCCCTTGTCTTATGCCTTAGGGAAGGGATCACCAACCCCATCCACAAAGGTGCTTGTGCGGCTGCAGATTTTCATTCCAAGCAAACAGGAGCTCACCTCCAACAAGTAACTATTGAAAGAACATTTAAACAATTCCGGTGAGCTCATGTTTGTTTGGAATGAAAACCTGCAGCCGCACCAGCCCTTTGTGGATGAGATTGATGGGTTAGATCCAAAATCTGTAACACTTTACTGCCACATAATAATAAGGAAACCATGCCATAGACATGTCATGGCAGATGTCATACGCTGTCATGAGTGAATATAACAGCGTAATGTTACCAACAATCGTCACGACAGTTGCACTGCTGTTTGATATCACTTGATGACAGCTTATGTCACAAGCAAATTTTTGCCAAATACACGGTATTTAGCCATCATGACGTCAAACATGATGACCTCCCATGACAATTAATGAAACAGATAAATTGACAGTTGAATATCTTTTGAATGCCTGGTTGCCTTGGTGCATTGCTTTCCTAAACCTAACCTTTTGCTTCTTAGAAAATTTACAGAAGCTATCCATTCAGATGTTGTCCTCTCCCTTCTACTTCCATGTTGCTGAGTGATTTAAAATCCATATAGACTCATGCACCTTGGCCAATGAATTCTGCTCATTGTTAAATTGTAGAAATTACCACTTGTTTTTTTCCAGTCTCGATACTAATATTGACACCTTGAATATCTGCCGATGCCGGAACTAGTCCAATATTTTTTTTTTTTTCCAAAAATAGTAATCACTCCTAATAATACCTGCCCACAGCATGAAATCCATGGCTCAAGGATTGAGATTGGTCCAAGAATAGACAGCATTCTGAATAGAGGTTCTCCACTGAAAGGAAAATACAGTTTTAATCCCTGTCAAACCGACCCAATGCCATAGAAGAACACTTTTGGTTCCCTGAAGGATTATGTTGGAAAAAGACATTTGTGATGCTGGATTCACACGCTTGCATTGAAAAAATGGTCATTCCACAGTTCATAGCAGTATGCCGCCGACAGCAGCACAAAGCCATGTGATGATAGATGATTATGTGAAGGGAGCTTTAGCAGTGTAGATTGTTTATTTAAGGTGGAAAAAGCAGGTAGACGCTTTGTACTCTTTTATTTTGTGTTCTGTAATACTATGTTTGTCTGGAGCTCAACAGCAAGATCTTTGGCATCCATGGCTCCATAAAAAAGCAAAATCCAGTTTAATCCAGCATGTCAATGCAGGATTAGTGTGAAGAACCTTCTAAACGTTTAAAGTAGGACTGGGCAATATGACAATATATATCGTTATTGTGATAAATTATGTCACATTACAATAATGTGCATATCGTCAGTATGTAAGACACTGACCAACTGCATGTTTCATTGGAAAGAGAGCAAAATTAGTCCCATTTTACTGAATTTAGTGCATCACAGTATTGAATAACAAGCATTGTGTGCACAGTTTTGATACTATTTTATTATTCTATATTAAAATGAGGCACTACTGGTTCTCCATGCCAACTGATAAGATGTTTGAAAAAAATAATATTGAGACATATCAGACTGTAAAATTTCTTAAAGTATGGCAATGTTACACAAACCCAATGAAGGAAGACAAAGGGAGGAGCCTGGAGAGTGTGGAACAAGACAGAGGAACATATTGGTGACTGGGACATTAATCTCTTTGAGCAGTTACATATCATGTTCATAACCAGTTAGGTCAGCCACAGACCCCACATATTATTTACAAGTGAACTTGAAACTATATGTTGCCGAGTCTCCCTTTTACCGCTCATAGATTTCCAATGCATGGTGAAGCGATGAACATGCCAAGATTTTTACAGCTGTTATTTATGGTGTCTTTCTCATTGGCATTTGTGTATTTTTGGTGTTTAGGTGTTTCTCTCAACTCTAAGCATGGGACCAGACTACAACCGTGTTCCAATCAGGCTGAAGACCAGCTTTCTTCCACTTATGGTCAGGACTGCTCCAGACATGGAACTCTTAGCAGGGAGCCCAGTGGACCTGCAGCACCAAATGAGGATTTGGAGGGTGTTGATGCCTCAAGGTATGAACGGCTGAAGCTGCTGGATCTGCAGCACAGACAGTACACCAGAAAGAAGTTGATTCATGACATGTGTAGACATAATGGTGCCTTACGTTTTTCGGAAAAAGCCACCTTCAGTGGCTTTCCAAATGAGCAGCTGGCAAACCTTATCGTGGATGACCAGCATGGGATAATCTACTGTTATGTTCCAAAGGTGGCATGCACAGAGTGGAAAAGCATCATGATATTCCTCAGTGAGAGTCTAAAGATAAACGGCACTCCCTTCAAAAATCATTCAGACATTCCCAGAGACCTCATCCACAGCAACAGTGTTGTGTATCTCAACAGGTCCCACAGGAACTTGATGAAGTGGAAGATTAGGAAGTATAAAAAGTTTCTGTTTGTCAGGAATCCTTTGGTCAGACTCATTTCCGCCTACCGGGACAAATTCGAAAAGAAGAATGATTACTTTTATAAGTTTCTGGCGGTCCCCATCATGAGGAGGTACAAGAACCTGTTTCCACCGACCAGCGCAGAGCATGCTTACATGAACGGCATACGGCCATCCTTCTCTGACTTCATCCAGTACATTCTGGACCTTCCAGATGATGATGGCAGCTCCTTTGAAGAGCACTGGAGACAGGTTTATCACTTGTGCCATCCATGCCAGATTGAGTATGACTTCATTGGGAAAATGGAGACCATGTATGAGGATGCCCAGTACCTGCTGCGTATTCTTAAAGTCGACCACATCGTCCATTTTCCCCCGGGAACCAGCAACAGAACGGAGGAGAGTTGGATAAAGACTTGGTTTACCAGCATCCCCATCGAATGGAGGAAAAAACTCTACCAAATTTATGAGCCCGACTTCCAGCTCTTTGGATACTCTCTCCCTGAAAACTTCTACAACAATCCTGCTCCTATTCGTAGCACTCTTGACATAAGGAGGAATGGTTAAAGTGCTATAACACTTCACAGTGCCACAAATGAGGAACCTATGGAACCTACACTCACCGGCCACTTTATTAGGTACACTTTATTAGGTATATTGTTCAATTGCTTGTTAACACAAATAGCTAATCAGCCAGTCACATGGCCACATCTCAATGCATTTAGGCATGTAGAGGTGGTCAAGACAACTTGCAGTGCAGACCGAGCATCAGAATGGGGAAGAAAGGTGATTTAAGTGACTTTGAACGTGTCATGGTTGTTGGTGCCAGACGGGCCAGTCTGAATATTTCAGAAACTGCTGATCTACTGGCATTTTCACGCATAGCCATCTCTAGGGCTTACAGAGAACGGTCCGAAAAAGAGAAAATATCCAGTGAGGCGAAAATGCCTTGTTGATGTGAGAGGTCAGAGGAGAATGGGCAGACTGATTCAAGATGATAGAAAGGCAACAGCAACACAAATAACCAACCAAAATCTCTGAGGAATGTTTCCAACACCTTGCTGAAAGTATGCCATGAAGAATTAAGGCAGTTCTGAAGGTAAAAGGGGGTCCAATATTTTACTAGCAAGGTGTAACTAATAAAGTGGCCGGTGACTGTATGTGTCCTCTAAGATACAAGACTCTATCGCATTATGCTGAAATACATTTATTCTAATAGCATTTGCATTCCTGTAATAATACATCTGTGAGGAACAGTGATCCAAAACAATGCCATCTAAGAAAGTTCTGCAGTTTTTCAATTAGAATTTTGCTTTTTATAGGTGTTACTTTTCATAGAGATTTCTTACTCACAATGGTCATAGGTTTTATTCTTTATGCTAGTACACCAGCAGACATGAACGTTCCAACATTTGCAGTTGGCCTTAAAATGTTCCCAAAGTGTGGCCCACAGGCCAAAGCTGGCCCATGAGGACGTTTGTTTTAGCCCTTCCAGAAAATTGCCATATCTCCATCCCCTTATTTTCCTTCTAGTAATTTTAGTAACAAAGTTGGTTGGAGAAATCTGAAGATAGATTTGAAACTTACCTACCTTCTTTATTTGTATATTGTGTTCTCTTTTTGGCCCCCGGCGCACCACAAATATTGCACTTTGGCTCTCCAAGACAAAAGGTTTGGGCACCCCTGTTCTAGATTCTCCCAAAAATCAAACTCAGACATGGCACACCAAGCAATCTCAGCTATCTCTGTTCAATTGTAATTACATCATAATACTCAACAGATCATAATATTCCCTTTAGAATTATAGAAAGACATTACAATGAAGGTCTATGTCTGTCTTTAATGTCATCACAATGCTATGCTAGATATGAGCATCAAATGGAAATGATAACCCAGTTTTCCTTTTTTTCCTTTGATTGAAACTCTTATTGTAGTCTTGGCAGCATCTCAGGTATCTAGCTTTCTTTGGAGTAACCTTGTCTTCTCTCTCTCTGTTGCTCAGGCCATTTTGCTGAATGACGGCATGTAGAATGTGATATGGTATTACGTTAAAAGGTCAAATCCTTTACATAAACAGGGGACATATCTTTTTACCGGCATTTGAACTCTCCCAAGTGTTACAGTGACTGGAAAGTGTTTCATTTCATTGGTCTTCTAAGAAAATTGTAATAAAATATGGAAGTGAAAGTGCTTTTTACCAGTTTTAGTGTGTACCTGCCTGTTGTTCAGACAATTGTCAGTGACCATCAAATGTAATTAAATGTGTTGCAATTGTGACTAGAGCAAAATCAGAGACCCTTTATTTATTTATTTCATTTCCAGTCAGAAGTATTTTTCATCACCACAAAAAAGCAAAATACATTTATGTAACAGAAAATGAAGAGAAGCCTCAACAGTCAAATATAATTTACATTTGTTCAGTATTTAGTGTGTCCACTCTTTGCCTTTATTACAACTTCCATTCTTTTTCTGAGACTTGCTTTAAGTTCTTCAAAGAAATCTACATGGATATTTTTCCACACCTCCAAAGTTCAGTCTTGGAAGTCGGTTGCATTTTCTGCTTCACACGATCCAAGTCATCCCAAATACACTCACTGATGTTGAGGTCTGGACTCTGGGGTGGTCAGTCCATTGTTCTGAGAAAACCAGCAGCTTCTTTTGATTTGCAAACATTCTTTTTCCTTTTCTCAGTAAAGGCTTCTTGGGAGCTACACATCATGTCAGACCCATAGCACTGAGCTGTGTTTTCACAGTGGAAGGATGAAACACTTGTAAAGACAGAAGCTTTAAATACTCTTTATCTGAAGGGGACAGTTTTGGCGGTCTACCAGATTGTGGATGGTTATTAGGAGTCCCATTTTCTCTGTATTCTCTGTTTCTCTGCTCCAGTCTGGGAAAATCCTGTTTTCCCCTTATTTTCTTTTGGTATTCCCTTTTCTTAGGAAAGTGGACAATCTTCTGTCTAATCTCTCCTGAAATATCACCTGAAAATTTAATAACTTGCACTTAGTGGCCATTTCGACTGGAAATTAAATCAGTGATGGGTGGTCTCTGACTTTTGCACTGTATGCCTAGTGGAAGGTTACAGACAGCACTCTCAGATGCAACTAGGAGCCACATAGGCAACTTATCCAACGCAAAAGAAAACAGGCCTGAGGATACTGGAGATGAACTTACAAAACCGCAGTCACTCATTGAGATACATAAAAGGCTGTGCTATAATGATGAAAATGGGCAGGGACGACTTTGCCCGCAGCACCACAGTGCTGGCCATCTTGACTGTTATTCCGTTCAATTCAATATGTTTGTTGTGGACTATGTTACAGCAAACATTGTAACAATGGAGATTTAGAAAAACCTCATGGAAGATACATTACCAGGAACAGGAATCCAACCTCCTATGGATAACACGGAACAGTAAAGTTACGGATAAAATTTCCATAAGTAGGATTAGAAAGAAATCACTCTATGAGGTAATGTCCAGAGCAAAATGGGACGTTAAGGCCAAGTTAAGGGGTTATGAGTGTATATTCAAAAAATATTCTTCAAGGGTTTTTAGTAAACAAATTTGTTCTACATAGGAACCCTTTGCATGATTTAAGGGCTCTTTGCATCATGCAAGAGCTTTTCAGATTGATGGAGAATGTGCCATAGATGGTTCTATATATAGAACATTGTAACAATAGAAAAACCCTTCATGATGCCATATAAAAAGGGTCCTATATAGAAGCATCTAAAGCACATTCTCCATCAATCTGTGTTCATTGTTTCTATATTGAACCATTTTCTTTACTAAAGAACCCTTGAAGAACCATCATTTTTAGGAATATACGGTGCAAATATAGTTATTAGTTTTTAGTAATTATTCATTTATGTATTCAAAACAAGTTAACCCACATGTGTCATGACTTTTATGTGCAATGTTGATAGTTCCATAAAGTGATAAATCT
The DNA here is from genome assembly GCF_015220715.1 of Pygocentrus nattereri. Taxonomy (NCBI): domain Eukaryota; kingdom Metazoa; phylum Chordata; class Actinopteri; order Characiformes; family Serrasalmidae; genus Pygocentrus; species Pygocentrus nattereri. Next base: position 11,535,468 of record NC_051214.1, on the reverse strand, counting down.
TAGAAAAAAAAGTATTTTAAAAAATATGTTTTAGGCCAAAACTTCTGTCTGTCTGGTTCCTATCACCACCATGAACAATTCTGACTCTGCAAGTTTCTCTAGAATTGAGTCTTCCAAATCAAACCTTTCTAAATGACTTTGTTGTATATCTTAACAAATAATTTATATGGAAATTTTGGAAAATCTGGAACATGGAAGTCTGCATGCAGTAAATGGTACCAGATCTGTGAAAAAGTGAAAAGTTCTGACTTGATACGTTTCTCTAGAATAGAAAACAACAAACGTCTTTGTTTACACCTTAATGATGTAACTTTGGAGGATCTTGCTTTACATAGAAAAAATAGGACAGACCAGCATTCCTGGTCATCAGCAAAACCAGCATATCGGCATATCAGAACAAAATGGTAACTTTACAGGAGACTGAAAAAACATACTTTAATTTTAATGTAAGGCAATGGAACCAGAAGTCATTTTGTGCAGTTTCTTATGATCCTACCATCGTGAAATGTACGTGCAATATAAAGGGCAACAGTTCAAATTACAAAAGAAACTGAATAACGTCAAAAATTGAGATATGAGGTTTTGTTCTGACAGCAGCGATATCTTGTATTTTGGATGCTGGTACTCTGGCTTTAGCAGGAACTTCAGTGTTTGTAAAGTAGCTGTTAATTTTAGGCTCTCTTTAGAATTATTAAAATGAACACGTTTGCTACATGTTGTGTGATGATTCTAACCTAGTTTGTAAATAAGCATTGATGGAAGCATTGATGGAAGCATTGATGGAAGCATTGATGGAAGCATTGATGGAAGCATTGATGGAAGCATTCTATTTAGAGGGAAAGTATTCTAAAAGTATTGTCCTACAAATGAACTATTCTGAATACTGCCTTTACAAAATGTAACCTGGACTGAATACATATTCCCAATACATGCATTCCATTACACCTCAACTCTGCATATATACAGCAGGCACATATGAGAGAAACAAGCAACAAATATAAGCAGCTATGCGTTTTTTTTCCCCCATCAACTAAATGTTTTAAAAATTGGTGAAATTTCTCTTTAGTAGTGCCCAATCACAGGTTGTGGTGGTATAAGTTTATCTATGGAATGACAGTCATCCTCAGCTGACAACTGATGACGGAGGTCTATGTTAAATAAAGGATTTTAAAAGGGCACGTCCAAAAATAGCCTAAATACAATCAGATTTGGACCACTGTGAACTTTTACTGTGGGTACAGAGAACAGCTTAAATGAAACTCGCTTCTCTAGAGCCATCTAGTGAAGGAAATCTCCAGCTGCAGTCTGTGCAAGAGCAGCGGACAGACAGACAAGCAGGGCTTAATAGATATTGGTAATATGGCTCATCAATGAGAATGAAAACTCAAGCATCCCTCTGGGAATCTGGGTTCCGGGGCTCTGTTAACGTAAATTCTTGAGGATGTCCGTAATCAGAGTGTACGTTATGTCTGGAAGGCTATAATATTTGATGTGAGAAAGACATACAAGTGAAAATGCATAATTCTCTATCAAAAACAGTCACGTCTAACACCGCAGACGCTGGAAACGAACAGTTGGTTGAAACGGCTACTGATTATTTACTTTCAACTGGCGTACGATATAGAGATTTGGTTATATTTATCAACCACGAACTTATTTGAAAGTGAGCAGAAAACGGGCTGCAATTATATAGCCAGCTTGGAGTTATAAAAACTAAAATAGTGACAGTTTTTTTCTTCTTGAAATCCCACTGTTGACGACGCTGCGTCCCCCTGCTTCTTCTTGAGGTGGCCACAGCTCTTTCCCCTCAGCAGAGAGACAAAACAGCCTAAGCCCGATGATGACAACATGGAATAAACATGGCCCACAAGAAGAGCCTTTTTATTGAAGGTCAGTAGTTCTGCTGGAAGACGTTGTCCGCTGTCTAATTCATATGCCAGATATTAGGTAGTCAGTGTCCAGCCGTATAAATTTATTCGCATTTAAAAGAACACGCGTCGTTGCTGGCAGAGTGAGGGCTTATGTTGTGTAGTTAGCCGTTTCGGCTAACCGTGCGGGTAGATAGCGTTAGCCTGTTAGCTCGCTGGCCGAGTTCTCAACGCTTTGCGAACATGGCTAGTCAGCAGGGTGGCCATTGATTTGTTTGCTTGCCTGCTGCTTCGAATGGGGTTATAAAAACGCGCATTTAACCTCGCCAAATAAATATGAACAAATTGTATTTGCTGAGATTTGCGCATTAAACAATTACCTCACGCAGCCTAAAGCGCTCATATGTGTTTGACGCTTGCGTTCCGGCTAGCGCGGTTAGCCAGCAGCCTGGCGCCCTTGTTTGGACTTCATAGAAATGTGCACCAATAGATTTGAATTTTAATTTCAATTTCGTTTTTAAGAGCCGTGTCTTTTTTCAGCACAATATTCACACGGCTGCACGAAAACTGCCTTAGCGAGAGAGTTTATTCGTTGCTGGCTAAAGCTAAAGCTGCAAGGAGCTGGAATAACGTTAGCTACAGGCCTTCAGCACAGCAAGAGAGAAATGTCTTGTTTTACACCAAAATACTTCTCCCTGACGAGTTATATAAGCCAGAATTGCTGTAAAGGAAAATGATGAACGTATCGTGTATTGCAAGTCGTTATTTGAACGTTTTCAGAGTCAAGAAAGCTGTACATTGTGCATGTAGGTTAAATGCATACGAACTGCAGCTTTGTCTACGAGCCTTGTTAGCTACAGGCACACATTGCTAGACTTTCAGAGCCTTTTCCTCAAAATGCATAGTGCGATTAAGTACACTGTGTTTACAATGTAGCTTCGGATCGGTAACTTAAGTGAATGGACATTTATAGCTTCGGACCGGGAACTTACGCTCATCCCTGTTGGTTTCTTTAACCTAAGGTTGTAGCCCATGCTTTAACTTGGCCCCCAAATCCATGTTGTCTACACAACTGGCGATGTTTACGTGCTTAAATCTATGCGACTGTGTTGTGATACTGATTTAGCTGTGGATAGTTAGAGGAGAGTCAAGTCTACACAAAGGTGTGGAATGTAGCATCTGGTTAGACGATGAGGCCTTTAGTAGAAGAAACAAATCCAGTGTATATGTTACCAAACCAAATACCGATAGCCTGGTATGCGAAACATGCGGGTTGTACTCCTGATGGTTCATGCTCATGTATAGGGTCAAGTTTTTGCAATGAAAATGTAGCTTAACTCACTGGTTGGAGTGAAAATACGTGTAAAGGGCAATTCCACCAATTTTTCAAAAATTTCTGAATGATACTCATGCCCTTGAGATGTAAACAGAGTCCTTCAGATTGGTCTGACATGAGAGAGAAACTTAAGACTCTGATACTTCTGTACAGTATTGGTGACGGGAACAAGAGGTTGCCATGTATACAACACAAATATAGTCATTGTGTTTACTATCCAGAATCACCAATGAGTACACACACGTCTTCTGAGTTCTGGATGGATTTGAATGGATTAAAATAAAGGGCTTCTGATGCATCAAAACATCATCACAAAACTGTCATAAAATAATGTGCAAGACATCAGGCAGTAGATCTCTAACCATATCATTTATTTTCGTTCTGTGAGGGAGATTTCAGAGGCATTAGACCCTTCAGACGTCTGGTTCCTAACAACACTGAACAATTCTGTCAGGAGCATTTCACATCAGAGCCATCTGAATGGCTTTGTTTACATCTCTGTGAATTTAGCTGCTTTAAGGTGCACCCATTGCTGATGACAGGTGTTCAGTTTTGCACTAACAGCTTGTATCTCCACAGAAAAGCTTTGCCAGTAGATTGTGATGCTCTGGTGCACCTACACATAGGCCTGAGGTCAACATGCCCAGTGCCAAGTATTGGCCACAAGGGTATAAATCCCCCCTGCGCTGGGCTGTGGAACTGTGTTCTCTGGAGTAACAGAGCTCCATCCAGCACTTTTGGGATGAGTTGGAATGATCTCGAACTTCTAGTGTATAGCCTTCCTTGAAGAGTAGAGGCTGTTGGTGTATCAAAGAAGAGACATATGCCGTAGTAATACCTGTAAGGTGTCTGCAAATTAGGGCCAGTCTTAATCTTAGTTTAGGCTTAATGTGGGTCTAGGAAACTGTGGCCCCTTAGTGTATGATCAGTAAATCCTAATGTCAAATTTGAACTGAGACAGACTATGATGGTTTGTGTGATGGCACAGTCAGTGAGTTGGAATGGTCCCAGACATTCATTACCATATCATGCAGGTTGGTATTTAAGTCACTTTTTCCCACCCTTTTTCTTCCCTCACAGAACTACCATTTAAATGCATGATCGGTAAGTGTTAGGTAAGTTCAGGCTACAATCATAGGCTCGCAGTAGCTGACTGTCTTGGACACGGCTGAGCCAGCATTCGTTAACTATTGGTCAAGGTTTAAATTAGGGGTATGATTTAGGGCCTTCTTATGAGCTAGGTTTAGCCAGCTTCACTTCATAAGTGGAACAAGCAATCATGAAGAAATAAGCAACACAGTCTGTTCTACAAAGTCAGCTTCTTTTCACGTTCAAAGCAGAAATGATAATGTATCAGATCCCATTCATTTTAAAAATGCATTTGTATTACAGAAGTACAAAGACTGCAGTGGAAACAATGCATTAAAGTGACACTTTGGCCAAAGTGAAAAATTGAACCATCACTACATTTGTTGTAAACATGTTTACTTGCTGCAGGAGAGCAGTGGGCTCCAACCCTGGTCATGGAAAGCTATCTCACATCAGAGCTTAGTTTCAATCTGTATCTATAGACTGCCGTGCCCCTTATCTAACTCTAATACTTCTGATCCAGCCAATCAGGTACTTGGGAAGAGGTTGGTTAACTGGAGCAGGTGTTAAAAATTGCGGTTGGATTTAGGCTCTGCAAGAAGGTGGCTTTCCAGGATCAGGCTTGGAGACCACTGCTCTGGAATGTGATTTTCTGGTGAAGACTAGAAAGCCCCCTTTTGATGCTATATCTTAAAGGTGGGAGGAACGTTTGGAAAAACTCAATTTTTAAAAATTTATTTATTTTATTTTATTTTTTTGTTAGCTGGTGAAAGCAGAAGAAAGACAGATTCTTTGTTACTCCTAAAAATCTGAATGTCTTAATGCAGCCATGTAACTGTTTTAACTGTGTTCATTAGAGTGGTGAGACTGGATTAATGATAGACTCACTACACAGGGAAAGAATAAGCTAAAAGTTAGTAAGGGAGCTGCCTGGTTATCTAGGTGCTTTCTTTTCTTAGACTTAAGGATAAAATCAAGAATAAAAAGATAAAACTGAAAACAGTCACTATTTTCTTAATGATTTTGTTTAATGACTGAAGTAACAATTACACCAATGCTAGTTTTATTGGTTTTTGTTTTTTAGTCTATAGATCAGGATCTAGGCTAGCAGTCAGGATTGGTTAACACCGCAGGGATTCCCTTTGATTGTATAATGTATTTCCGTAGTGCATACTGGGCACTGTAGTAAAAGAACATTGTTTTCATGGTTTCGTTTATTGATCTATTGAAAATTCTAATTGTGAATTGGGTCAAACCGATGATGCTGTGCCATCTTGCTGTGCTACAAAGTACTGCATAACATGACAAATAACACATAATATAACAAACTCTAGCTTTCAGGCTGATTGCCCGTTTAGTTGAATCATCAGATTAAACCACAGTCATATGTTAATCATGCCTGTTATCTGGTGCACAAGCCACTGTCAGCCACACCTTTTTGGTATCTAAACTGTGTCAAATGTAAGAGTATTTTTAATTTAGATTTTTTTTAAAGAAATTAGAAACTTCTGTGGCTAATGTTTCTGACTTTTACAAAAGAAGAAGTTACATTGGCATTGCAGATGTTTTTGGACGGTCGCATTGTAAAATGGTCTAAAAGAGAGCATGTACATAATGCTCTTGTTCATGTTTGAGAACATGCACATCATATTGAGACACCACCATTGGACTAGGTCTTGTGTGGCTGCATGTCTGTGCTCTCACTATGCAGTAAGGTGTTTTTTTTTTTTTTTTCTTTCATCTGTTTAAGCTCTAGATAGATCAGAGGCCAGGAGAGATGGAGGGTTCAAGCAGAGCTGGAGCTTTTCTCTCTCCGATGTCAGTGAAGAGGAGAGGAGAAATGAGTAAGCACTTCTCTGAAGCTTGTTTCAGCATTCAGAACTGCCGCAGCTTTGCTCTTGCCCGCTTTTCATAACCCATGAGCGGTCCGTTCCATCAAAAGTCACTGTGGAGAGCCACCGTTCCGCTCACTAAAGCGTGGAAGTACATGGCCAGGTCTCTGCATGCACAGGAGAAAGCTGCAGTCTCAGGACAATTGACAGTGCAATCACCATGTTGGATTCTGTATTCATTTTAGCTTTTTGCCTGTTTAATAATAGTTACTTTATGGCATGATATCCGTTAAGCCAGGTTTGCAGATGCTGCAGTTTAGGATGGCAGTAGGCAGGGTGAAAGACAGTATCCTTCAGAGGTAGATGTGTAGCTCCAGGCTTTGCTTCTATTGAGTTATCAGCACACCCTGTTCAGCCCATTAAACAGGCCGGTGTCATCAGCAGATGGGTTTTGGTTGCCAAAAGCATCAGGGCACAGTGATCATCTTGGAGTTAGAAGTAGGGATGTATCAGTACTGTTACTAGTATTGGGTATCAGCCTGATACCATGCTCATGTACTCATGCTTGTATTAATGGTATTGATCATTCCAAGGCCGAGCTGTCTGTAGAGGCTGCGTTTCACGTAGCTTGTCAGTGGGACCGAGCACTTTTGTGAGCATGAAAAATATAGTCTTTGTCAGAACTCAGTGGTCTGTTTAAGCATGGTGCGAGTTACCAAAGGACAATGTTTGTGAAACCACATAGTGTATGTTTGGCTTTAGAGAACATACAACTATAGCTCAACTAGCCAACCAGCCAACCAAAAGACTCCAACGAGATGTTAAAACTCAAAAGCCTCGAATGTGATTCCTCCTTTACTTTGCTACAGAGGCTGTTGTTGAAAGAGACAGATGAGGATCAAAACTATGAAATGTGCTTTACTTAAAGCTGTACAGGAGTGCTTTTCTGATGGGGAGCGAAACCCTCTTTTTCCCACTACAATGCTACTCAGATAAATAATGAAACATAGCTCACTATTACACTTCGTTTAAAATCGGCTAGATTTTAATGTTTTGACTGTTAAGTTACATTGCCTTCATTTATTCTAATGACTAGTTAATTGTAAGTAGGTTACTCACAGTATCGATGTCGGCAAGTACTGAAAAAATATATGCTCGTATTCAGTCTGAAAAAAGTGGTACTAATGCATCCCTGCTTGTAAAACAAGGAAGACTTCACCTAAAGAGCTGGCCTCTGAAAATGACTGTAATCTATTGCTAAAGTCTTAAAACCAGACTGGCCATTGTAATCACTGGTAGGTACAATACTAGGTGGTCAGTTAGACGTGTCGAGTTAGGAAGCACTAGGCTAGTACTGGTACATGAAGGCTGCTTTTCAGTCTTCAGTCACATACATTCGACATGGCCTGTGTAGGCTGTACTGACCTTTCATGGCTTACTAACACAAGCAGTACAACATGGTTAAATCTCGCATTTAAAACATTAACATTTCATTGCGAATTCTGTAGCATCTCGCCCACACTCAGCTGTTTCCTGCTGTTTTTCAGTTTTTAAGTTGTACATGAAAGATTGCACATTCTAAAAGTTTTTGAAGGACACACTTGTTCAGTTCTTCGATTTCTCAGAAAATAAGGGTGCATTTCTTGGCTGCAATCGGAGGATCCTACAAAATGAGCCTTCGAGTGACTTAACGGCAGAGATATGCAGCCTTCCTCGGGTGCATTTTCGGCTAGGCATGGCTAGTTACATCGACAGCTCTTTTATATTCATCCAGTGAATATAAAATCCAGAATTCAAGGTCTGAGGTTAAATGCCTCACTTCTAGATAGTATAGTTCTTCTGGGAAACGTGCAATGCTTTAATTTAGTGATAGTTTTGTCTATTATGGTACTGGAAGGTTAAGCAAATGAGATTCTTAGAATGGTGTTAGATCAGAGATTGAAGGCCAACAATAAACATCTCTATGCTGGCATAATGTGTTGGGTCTTTTCACACACATACATAAATATGAAATCCCAACGTAGGTATTTTGTTCTAACTCTTGAGTTGCAGGACCACAGCACTTAAAAGTTGCTTGTTAGGTCTTGCATATGGCAGCAGTGAGGTGATCAAATCTCAGATGATCATCTCACTATTTCATGTATTAAATGGTGAGCTTCTCCTGGCCTAGTTCAGGGATCAGGGGCCATATTATAGAAACATAGAAAGATGTTCAGTAGAAAGATGTTCAGATGTTCAGTTAGCACTGAATTTGGGCAAACCCCAGGTCTGTCTTAACTTCTGTTTTGTACAACAGTTAGTTCCGGCCACGCAAGCTGATTGGGTTGGAGGCGTTCTAACCGCGCTGATATTTCGCCATAACATCCCAACACTGAATCGCTCCGCTGAGACGCCATTGCTAAGCAACAACTTTGTTAGGACACGCTCAAGCTATTTGAACGTTTTTACTAATTACATTCCCACAAACAGAAAATGGGCACTTTTAAGATCACATTTGACCGACAGCCGATTTGGTTAGACTCTGAAGATGGGACTACACTAAATTCCTAAACTGCCAGTTGGTCTGTGTGGAGCTGGAGAACGAACTGCTGGCTGTTCAGCAACTGAGCGGAGTTCGTTACTCTGGTGTAGCAACAAGCTGCTTGTTAAGGAACTATAATTAGGCGGAAGGAACTGCGAACATTAAAACATGTTAAATGCCACGTTCACAGCCCAATTTAATAATCAAATCACAGCCGTGATGTTTTTTCACGATAACACACTCCCTCTCGTGTTCTATTGCTTAATTAACCGTCTGTTTCTAGTGTTCTATTGTGTATCTTATGTGTGATTGTGCTGTGACAGATAGCACAGTTCACTATTAACCAGCACAATGGCGCTACGTTTATCTACATTAAAAATGCTTTGACTTGTGAGGTTTTTTTTTTCCAACAGCGTGTTAAAACCCCAGACGCTGCACACATAATTCCACCGTCCAATCTTGGTTTTTGGCTGTTAATGTTGATGAAAACCCGTCAGATAAAATATTACAGTGATGGTGGTGAAACATGAGACAGAGCTGAACATGGATTAGGAGGAGTGACGTTAGCATGCTTGGCTATATCGTTTGGAAATGAAACTGGAGCGGCAGTTCTCTGATTAACAGCACAAAGCGCTGACACAATATTCTTGACTTTCAGTTAATCTCGCTTTAGTTTAACGTTTTTTTTAATCTCAGTAACGGTAACTAATGTTAGCTGTCTGGCTAACTAACTTGATTAACTAGGTTACCATTTTACGTTTCATTTGCGCGCATATGGTCGGTTGTTAGATAACAGACATGACCGTTGATTGTCGACTTCGATCAAGTAAGTTGAGACTTCTTGACAGCTGTAAGATAAGATTTGCTTCTTTAATGCAGATTTGTGAAAAATCTTATCTTGACCTGATATTAGGTTAAGACGAAAAGATGGGAAGTTGGGAAGGTTCCAAAACACTGCAGAGCAACAAAGTGATTAGTTGCTTTATCATTTTGTGTTGATCTTTGTGCTGCAGTTCTGAACCAGGTTTGGTCTTTGAGTGGAAGTTCAAGTATGGAACAATCCTCACTGAATAAGACCACACACTACTAGCCTTCAACACTGTGGGGACCAAAATGAACTCACTAGATCCAAGCTGACGTTCCCTCATGCAGTTGTTTGCCTAGCAAACCCATTTTGCTGTAATTTGAGTTCAGTCTATGTGGTTTGTTTCATTAACGTTTGTCTGCCTCCTTTTGCCTTTCAGCACATCCCTGGTGACCATGGATCAAGTGGGTGGTCGGCAGGAACTTTCCCCTGAAGGGATGAAGGTACTCCCCCACACACAGTCTTTCTCTCTGTCTCTCTGTCTCTGTCCCCATTTATTTTTCAGTACTCTCTCTTCTGGCTCTTGCTTCATCACTTGAATTACTGGAATTGTTTCCACATTTTTGTGCTTGTTGGTACTTTGCACCTTATCTGCACACTGTCGGTGGCTCTTACTGTGGGCAAATTGCACCGTATTCTGTCCTCACTGATGCCTCGCTGGGCATTTAGCAAAGCTAACAAGTTCCAGTAATTTACAGAGAGAGTTGTTGGGTTTAAATTTGTACTAAAGGGGTCACCATCCAAAGTAAAGGCTGAGTTGCTTGAATGCCTGTAATGTGCTTCAAATATCTGCAGTTTATCTAAAGAGTTGCTATAAAATGTCCAAATTCACCTCCATTAGCATGATGCTAACATGACAAGCAAATCCCTACTACCAGGCTAGCAAAAATTAGCATTGTCGTAGCATGGCTAACACTTTACAAAAGCTACTTTCAAAGCAAATGTGGCTGGCACATGATTTTGTAACTGTGCCTGATCTTTTAGTGCCAACAAGCTTAAAAAGTCTGATCTGGTTGGTCTCTGTGTGCTCTGCAGCAGCCGTTGAGGAGCTCAGTACAGAATCACACCCCCTGCTCTGTCCCCTCTACAGAGACAGCCAGAGAGAGCAGCACTCATTAATATACAGAAACAATATATTTAACAAGATAAAGTGCATCATAAGAAGACAATTAAAATGTTACGTTTCATACTTTTCACAGTCGTCTTTCAAAGAGCATAGAGAACTGAATTAAATTAGAAAACAGTAAAATGGCCATTTTAAGGAAGTAATGGTTTCAGTACAACGTAAAAAAATTGAATAGTATAGAACTGTATAGTTGACAATAGTTAAATTTCCATCAATTTTCTTCAGAAATTGCAAGCAATAAAATGAAAATGTGTTAAATAAATGTTAACAAAAGTAAACATGCTGCTGGGTTAAGTGATAAAAATTCTTAATACTGTCACTGTTGGAACAAAACCAAAAAAATCTCCAAAATGGTGACTTTAGAGGGAAAAGAAAAACATGCTTATGTTGTAATGGAAGTTAATATAAATGGCCATACACGGTTTTTGTGACAGTGACGGCATAATGATGCCACACTGGCGCACAGGCGCATTATTTGTGCTTTTCCTTCTGAAGGTATTTATAAATTCTAGTTTAGATTGTTTAAGGGCTTATTTTGTTAGAGAGCAAGAAGGCATTGAAAAACTCTGCGAACGCTTATTCATCTGAGCCAAACTAATCTGTGTAGTGTATAATCCGAGCTCTGCAGGGAAATAATGTATTAAAACATCACAAAAAAAAAAAAAAAAAATCCTGTCTGATATAAAAACGTGTGTCGTTAAGTCAGAGATGGTAAATGAAAACTGGTTGAGAATAAATCGTGATTTGTTTCAGTTTGCGTTTATATTTAGTTCACTTCTGCAGTTACTAGAACCTGATAAATTCTTAATAACCTAAGAACAGGAACGCAGCACATTATTTGAGAGGCTCTGTCAGCTATGCAGTCCCCCCCTCAGGTTTAGGGAATATGGCTGCTGAAGTTGCTGAATAGGTGCATTCAGCACAGGAGCTGAGTTTGCTTTATCCTCTTATCCTTCATCTTCTTTTTTCCCTTCACACATGCTTATTTCTCTCTCTCTCTCTCTGCCTGTCCCCTCCCCTACACTGCCCCCCCCCCCCCCCCCTCCCCCTCCCAGCAGGCTCCCCCACTGAGGCACTTTGGCCCTATGGAGCCTGTGAAGACTTATGAAAGACGGCCAAATCATTTCAAGCCCCTCAACAGAATGGCAACAGGCAAGCCCAGGTATCGCTTCACATGCCTTATGGCTCAGCTGACTGGCTTGCTAAAACTGGTTCCTAGCTAGCTTTATATATTTCACGGGTTCTATAGTCCTGTTGAATTGTATATAACAGTTGAGTTGGTTTTCCTGTCGTCCTTACTTATTTGTTATTGTTTTTTGAATAAAATCTGAATTAAATTTTCTAAATACGTTTTGATGTATTCGCATAACCAGCTGCCGTTTCTGTAGGTTGTGATTAGTTTCGAATGATAGGATTAGGCATGACGTAGCATGACTTCCGCCCCAGCATATGAGTTACAATGAAATAGAAGCAATTAGCTGTTGTCAGAGGGCTAAAAGAATTAAGCCTAATGCCCCAAATGTCTGCTTTCCAGTGAAGCACCACACCCAATGGCAATCTCCCCACTACCCAACAGAACCAATTATTTAATTGTGAGTCCAGCGCCCTCTCAAGGAGTGGTAGTTCAAGGGAGACTGTTTCAGCACACTCATCTCCCCAGTCCTGTTAGGAAGCCAGTCCAAAGGTAAGCCGGTTTGCATGCTTACCGTTATGATTTCTATTTGGTTGTACATTCTGCGCTGTTGAACAAATAGACGCATAGTTGGATTTATACTTTCCTGGATCTGAAGTGTTTTTGGCTTATTGTTGGCAAATTGTCTTGTAGTGGTAGGAAATTATTTTCCAGGCATCAATTATGTGCCTAAACTAGAGATTTCTATGGTATTATTTGGACAGGATTAATTTTTCATAGACGGTGCAGTAATGTAATTTTCCCACAGAATGTCTGTAATGTTTATGAGCAATTTACACTGTATAGAAAATCTCTGTATAAATTACAGAGATGGGAGCAGCCACTCAATTTATATACTGCCATGACACACAATATTTAATATAGTTCCAAATATGAAATTTAATAGTAATTTAGCTTACTCTTAACCATCTCCCTACATGTCTTAAGTGATTGCAGCGTGTTATCAGCATTGTTGCCAGCAATCCTTGTCGTCTTTTTGCAAATTTTATTGTTGGGCGATGTATACTTGTGGTAGGACACTACATGTTGGCTTCGTTTGGGCCACAAAGAATACAAGAAAATGTTTCTTCAGGTGCCTCAGTGCTTAAGAAAACCAAAGAACTCAACAGGATCTCGTTTAATATTTACAGTCATGGCAATTCTCATGGATTAGAGTGGGATGCAAATCAACACTGGTGACAGTTACATTACACCACCTACCCATGTAAAACTAATCCTGTCAGAGTTGTACTTTTGTAATAAAGTAAATTTAACTGTACGGAAATGGTGCTTAATTACCGAATGGACGTGGGCACTGATATGCAGTAATTGAACATAGATTGTACATCTTAAATAATACCTTGATTAATTCAGCATTTTCTACAAAAAGAACATTGACCACAGTGTAACTCTGTTATTCACATTCTTTCTTCATGCAAAGCAATCTTGACTTGAAAGAAAGGTAAGTTTTAGCCTGTTCGGCCTACCAGTGTCTGTGTGGTCTGCTGCTTTAGAAAATGTAGTAATTCAGCGTAATGTTAGCATTTGCAGCTGCATTCACTGTCTTGGCTATCGCCTTCCCTTTAGTGAGCCTTTTTTTGGTTATAAATGTATGTAAATGCATCGCGAAATAGTTTGCATGCTCTAAGCAGCATTTCGATGACGTGCGACTGTACCTTGTATTGTGAATTAGTTTTATGCTCTGTGTTATTTAAATGTGTGTACTTGGTCTTTTGCAAATGTATGTGCTTTTTTTCATCCTGTAGACCTGACTTCACCACCCAGCCAATCCAAAGAGTAGAACTAGACAACATTATTCTCACCTGTCCAGAGATATCAGGTAAGCCTAATCATGTACCTGGGTTGGGTTGCATCAGTAATGCATAAGGCCCCCCCCCACGTCCCAAGTTTGTGCAAAGTTCTAGCTGAAACTGTTTAGCATCGAACTATTCCCTTAATATTTTAACTACTAACAACTGATTTATGCATATACAGTGACGAACACTACATCATCGCTGTAACATGATGAGAAATTCAGAACCAATTAATTAACGTGAGGCCATGGAAAACAGGGCACAGCTTGTGTTGATTTTATGCACTCCATGGAAAAAATAATTAAAAAGAACAATGGGCAACCATTAGCGAGAGGTCTTCCTCTTGTTTTTGGAGCTGAAAGGTAGACTAATGTCCTGTTTGGAGCTTGAAGTAAAACCACAGATCACAACATTTCATGTAACACACCTGTACAAAAAAGTGGGTCATGTTTTGGTCTTCTTTGTGATGTCTGTGTGGTTCCTGTTGGTTTCATGAGCACTTGCACCTGTTTAGGGATGGGTATGAATATTTAGTAACTAAGCTCCACCATTTGTGGTGCAAACTCTTTCAGTTTAGTAATGTATAAACCTGACCCTAACAAACACTAACTTGCCTACGTTCACAGACCTACTGAATTGCTATAGATTGGACCCGTTTCAGTGAAGTATTGGTAGTAGTAGTATTGGCCAAGTTCTACAGTGACTTCTGGGTTTGGTACAATTTGCTTCAAGTCTGATTGATGGTGTACAGTAAATGCTGCCGTCTGTGGGTCTTTGATTCACTAGTTTAAACAGCAGGGCTGTGGTATTGCTTGAACAGTCTGGAAATCAAGGCCGGAGCTGCCCAACTGTGGATCAGTGCTCAAGGACGATGTGATATTTCAGTCAGACCGTTCTGCATTTCCTCAGGATTGGGTCGAGTTGCATTTTTGTGCTGGAATAGGGTTTGCTGTCCTTACCGAACATCATACCATGGCAAGCCTGGCCTTTGTTCGTCATAAAATGGCACCTACTCTTAACATCCATTTCTGTAGCCTCATTTTGCCTGCAGGTGCCTGCTGACTCTGTCTCGCTCTGCTGTCTCTGCTTAATGGGAACGCCGTGTTCGTTCGCTGTTGATGTGCTTTTGCATGACTGAGAGAATGGAGGAAGGAACACAGTGTATCATGGTTGTGTTCTGTCCAAGATAGCGCAGCATGTGGGGAGGGGAGGAGTGTGTGCGCGCGTTCCTGATGATTGAGGCAAAGCTCCATGCTGGTGTGTGTGTCTGCATCTCTGCACGCCAGAGGGGATTGCTGGCCTCTGATTAATCGGTGTGTCTCCCAGGAGGGGAGCAAGTACGAGAGAGAAGGATAGAGAAGAGAAAAGGAGACGGAGGCAGACAGCACCTCAGTCCTCAGCAAAGAGGATTTCAAAAGATATGTCCTGTTGCCGTGGCAATGTCTGAATAGAATGCATAAATGGTCTCGAAAATGTGCAGTTAAATAACCCTTCAGAAGGAGTGAGTCACATCTCTTGGTCTGGGAGGTTTTGCCTCCTGCCTCTGAGTTTCTGTGTGGTGGTTTCATAAGGCTTACATGTTCTTAATGTTGTGGTGATTTATCATATAAAGGATTTTTGGATTGGATTAATTCTGTTTTCTTTGTGTAATGTTAAATGTACACCGATCCAGCTCCACTTACTACATAGTTGCACTTTGTAGTTCTACAGTTACAGACTGTAGTCCATTTGTTTCTCTGCATACTTTTTTAGCCCCCTTTTACCCTGTATTTCAGAGGACAGGACCCCCATGGACCCTTGCAGAGCAGGTACTATTTGGGAGGTGGATCATTCTCAGCACTACAGTGACACTGATGTGGTGGTGGTGTGTTAGTGTGTTTTGCACTGGTCTGAGTGGATGCACTGTTCCTGCATATTGATAATCTATTACATTTTGTATAGGTGTTTGAGTACATAGCTGTACTCTATTTGTATAACAATGGAACGATATGGGGAAGAAACTGGTCTCCTGCCATCGAATGGGGGGCTTCATGCTTCCCAGATGAGCTGCTGAAGCACTCATATTCAACTTAAGAAGCTTTTTTCTTAGTGTTGTGCAGAATCCTGCGTGTTTGACTGTTTCTGTGTAAATTGTGTTTTTTTTTTTTCTTCATGACAAACAGCACAACAAGACCTAAAGCCAAGCACATAGTGTCTCAGTGAGAGTTTAATTATTTAATGTAATGAAGGCATTGGTTGTTGGTGCAGCACTTGTAGTATTGCATGTGTTTCAGTTGTAATAAGTATTGTAGGAGACACTATAGAGGCCATGATTCTGCTACAAGAAGTGTTTCTTATTTACACAATCAGAAAAGGCACATACAAAAGGCCCATTAGCAGGGAAGGTCACTTCTCACCTGCTTCACCGTAGACAGTTAACCCAACTAACTATACCCACATCCCCACTCAAAATAACACACACACACACATTTATACTAACAGAACCACAACATTAAACCACAACAATGTTTCTTCTATGGTGCAGCTGTGCATAACGCACCTCCTAAAGCTCCTTTCCCAAAAGCAGAGCCACAGTATTATAAGAACACTGATCACAGGATGGCGCACATCTTACAGGTTTAGTTCTCAACTACGAAGCAATAACGCAATTTATCTGACAATGTAACATTTACAGTAACATTTTTCTCTTCATTATTTGGAAAC
The DNA here is from genome assembly GCF_015220715.1 of Pygocentrus nattereri. NCBI lineage: Eukaryota > Metazoa > Chordata > Actinopteri > Characiformes > Serrasalmidae > Pygocentrus > Pygocentrus nattereri. Next base: position 11,519,143 of record NC_051214.1, on the reverse strand, counting down.
ACTTTAATTTCTTCTTCATTTTGCTGTTAAATGGCAGGAGTCTCTTAGTGGAGTCTCTTCCCCAATATGGATAAATTTTTATTGGTGATGGAACAAAGCTACATCAGATATACAAATGCCTATAAAAATATATTATAGTCTCGCAAATTGATTGATTTCTGAGCTTCTACGGCCAAATTTGCATTCTACATGCTTATATTTGGTTGAATTTGGTTGAAATTTTGAATTTGTATAAGTAAAATATGCCTATGTATTCCATTGTTTTTAGTTTTGAGTTTATAATTAGTATGTGATACAATAGATTTTCCACTAACAGGAACAGGACACAAAAAAAAGCTTCAGTACTGTTTTTGGAATGAAGATTGAATGACCAAGAGAGACACGAACCTGTTGCACATGCTTCTTATTTACTGATGTTTCCCTCATACTCTCTCATATGTGCCTCTCTTGCTTGTGCTCTGCCCAGCACTCTGGAGTCAACCACACCTGAAATATGTCACAGAAACATTTATTTTCATTTATCCACTGTGTGACAAGAAGGAGCATTCTTGTGAACTCTGCCTTTTCTCTGGTGATGAAACGAAACAGGGTTCCAGCACAGCACAATTCAGCTATTGCTTGTCAAAGAGATGTTACTGAAAATTAGTAGTATGGAGCTTCGGCTCTTACAGTGACTAGGGTAAGTCATTCTAAGGTGTTTTATGCTTTCATGTAATTGTAGAATTGTGTAGTTTTCCATATTAAGGAAGAGCAGTGCTGACTCCATTGTGTTTTGGCAAATGGTGTTGAAATGCAGCACTTTTTTGCTTTTCGATGCTGTCTGTGCTGCCTGCACAGTTATCACTGTAGTAACATGTCTTGGGTTTATCTACATCTGCTTTGGAGATTGTCTGGAGCATGCCATGTTTAAATTTATGTCAAGGTTAGGAGTTTGTGTTGGGGTATTTTTTTTTTCTTATTGAAACTAGTAGTGGGGTTAGTTGTCGTCGTCGTCGTTGTTGTGGCTGTCGTCGTCATCACTACACATTTCTGAGCATACAGATACTTTTAGCATTTAAAGAACACTCTAACCACGTTTCATTACAAAGTGAACATAACTACTCCTGTTAAATTGGAGTTAGTGCAGTGCAGTTTGTAAAACAGAGTAAAAATCATTAGTTTTTATAATTTATTATTATTATTATTATTATTATTATGTAGTAGTAGTGGTGGTGGTGGTGGTGGTGGTGGTGGTGGTGGTGGTGGTGGTAATTGTGACAGAAGGATCGCAGCAAGAGTGAAAGGGAAGGTTTACAAGACAGTAGTGCGTCCTGCTATGATGTATGGTTTGGAGACTGTGGCTCTGTCTAAAAGACAGGAGGCTGAGCTGGAGGTGGCGGAGATGAAGATGCTGAGATTTTTGTTGGGAGTGACAAGGCTGGACAAGATTAGAAATGAGCAGATCAGAGGGACAGTGAAGGTGGAGCAGTTTGGAGATAAAGCCAGAGAGGCCAGGTTGAGATGGTTTGGACATGTGTTGAGGAGGAATAGTGGATATATTGGTCAAAGAATGTTGGAGATGGAGCTGCCGGGTAGAAGGAGAAGAGGTAGACCTCAGAGAAGGTTTATGGATGTAGTGAAGGTGGACATGGAGATGGTTGGTGTGAAAGTAGAGCAGGCAATGGATAGGGCAAGATGGAGGCAGATGATCCGCTGTGGCGACCCCTAAAGGGAGCAGCCGAATGACGAAGAAGAAGAAGTAGTAGTAGTAGTGGTAATATGTTTGTGAGACTACAGGTTTGATTTTTTTTTTTTTTTTTTTTTTTTTAATTGTTGTTGTTCCAACTTAATAAATCTTAGAAAAATTATTGCGATGCTTATCGGATGTTGTGAATATACTTGGCTGTATTTTGATATATTTTTGTCTAGTCACCCACCTGTTTGAAACTGATTTATGTAATGAACTGGGGTTTAATTTCTGTGTTGCTGTTTCTGTTTTCATTTTTCTTTAGAACCAGGCACCAATGTTTCAGTGAGCTCTTTATATTATACATTGTAATGGTGGCAGGATTCAGGCCTTATACAGTATGCACGAGTGTTTTGGGAAACATCAGTACTAAATGTAAAACAGTCTTCCCCTTTAGAAGCTCTTGTTTTCTAGGCTTCTTCTCTTCATTATCTAACTGGAAAGTCCCAGTGTGTGGTCTTGGAGACCTTCCCTGTTTTATTCTACTTTTGGGCGTGGTTGAAAATAAACTTTTATGTTGTGTTTTTTTTTTGTGGTACTTGTCCAAGTCTGTCTCCCTTTTGCTAAAGGAGAGAACTTTGATTTTGATAACATTCAGCATTTCTACAAGTATTAATCAGAACTAGGTGTGTATTGTCATTACGTCATAAACGTGTTTGGTATATTAAGGGGTTAATTTTGTGATGCTAAATGTCATGTATCCTGGCTCTATATGCAGGTGTATATGTTTAAGGAGTGAACAGAAGGTTTAATCTCTGAGGGGTGTGGTACTTTAAAAAAGGTTTATCATATCACAAGCTATAACTAAAGCTTACACGGTCAGTTAGACCAGAGAACATCATGGTTCATGAATGTGTTTGTGTGGGTGTGGTTTGTTCATTTGTTTAGGTTCAATGTCAAATGTCAGACTGAACGCTGAAGTGAACCAGAACTAAACTGCAACCATCTATTGTTTTCTGCTTTGGTCTGTAGGAAGGCAGCCAAACTACAAATCTAAATGCACCCTCAGGAATGAAGCCTGATGAATAAACCAGTTTTTGCCAGTTTTAATTTTCATGAAGCATTAATTTTTAATAATGTTTGGAGACTTCTTGTTCTGTATTGTGGATGTTTGAAAGGCTGTATTTTTTTTTCTTATGCACATAAGTGTATTATTATTATTTGACCATTTAAAAAGAGCTTTTGGTTGTCAAAATAATTGCTTGCTTATTCAGTGACTAATAATCACTAGTGATAAAATAAGCTTGCATGGTAAGTGAAAGGGAGCGCTAACAACAAACCTTGAGCTCAGGAAATGCCTTTCTTTCTTACAGTGGTCTGGGAGACACTGCAGACTGTTTAATATTCAGAAGTCGTGACTGGCCATGTGGCCAGCTTTGTGACTAGGAGCAAACATGCCCCGTGCACCTGAGACAAAGTGCAAAAAGATCATTTATTGTCCTTTGAATGAGGAACTGTAAAGCATTACATGTTCTCAAGGCTACAACATGACTTGTGTCATTTGTCTCTTGAAACAACCTGTGCCTGCATGTATTTTCCTTTCTCCTCTTGTGTCCTGCAGACTCGGAGGATCTGACCATAAAGAGGTGTGTCCAGCAGAAACGGCGGTCAGTGTTTGAGGGCATGGGCACAGTTCCTTCTTCCGACACAGCAGTGGAGGTGAGGGCTGTTTTAACAGAGACTGACCAGTAAAGAACTGATAACCCTGGACAGTTTGGTTCATTTTGCCCTGATAGATCTGCATTGAAGAGATGAACAGGTTACTTTAAACATGAACATTGGTGTAATTTCTTCTCTTCTAAGAGCTTTTGACCGTATACTGCTGGTACTGCTGTGATTAGATGAAGAAACCTGGGAATAACCATGGTGAAATGTAACCAGAACAATTATTTTTCACAGTTTTTACCTTTCACAAATGTTAATTCTGCAAGAAACTGATTTGGGTACATTTTCATATGTTGGGTTGATGCAAAGATATGTAAATTAAGGAAAAGAGAAAATGCATTTATCTTTGCCTTTCAGAACAAACTGCATTAAGAACCGACACAGAAAAAAAGACAGTTTATGTAAAATAAACATAATAAAATCATTATAGTGTGTTGCATTATGTGCCACAAATCAAATATTCTCAAAAAAAGATCATTTGTTCATCAAATGCAATGAATTCCATTATTTATTTTTTTTTAGGTTATAATTTTCAGTTTGGTTGTCCGTGAATTTTTGTGTTATTTAAAAAACTTAGGCTGCAGATGGCAAGATTTGTTTAAGTCATGGGCTGGAGGTTAGGGAACCAGCCCTGTAACCGGAAGGTTGCCAGTTCGATCCCGGGCTGCCCTCTGCTCCGCGCTGGGGTGCTCACTGCCCCCTAGTGTGTGTGTTCACTAGTGTGCATGTATGTGGGTGTTTCACTGCACGGATGGGTTAAATGCAGAGGTCTAATTTCACAGTGTGCAAACACAGTGACAAAAATTGTTCTTAAAAAAAATTAATTAAGTGGTATCAAACCTGTAGTGTAGAATTTCTTTGGTGCTGTTTCCCCTCTTGATGCACAGAATAAACTGTGATTATAAATTGCTTGTCTAATGACCGTAAAAGAGTTTTACACAGCCTTTGTTTTCTGTGTTGATCTCCTGCTGCTCAGACTATTCAGACACGTCTATGCTCATAGACTTTGTTTGCTAACCTAATTTTCCTTAAATGGTGCACCAGAATGTAACCACTGCGCCATTTTAAGGGTCAATAGGTAAACACTTATTTTCATAGCCTTTTAGAGTTGTTTTAATAGGTAAGATTTTGACTTTGTTTTAGGTCTATTTAAGCCTGTTTTGTTTGTTAGTCTGTTTTCAGCCAATTTTCATTCCAAAGTTTGTTGCATCCTTAATGCAGGCCTGATTCCATCTTGGATCTATCAAAGCTTGCTGTAGTGACACCCTGATTGTTGTGAGTAGGCAAGTGTTTCAATTAGGGATGCCCGTTAATCACACTTGTCAAATTGCAGGCCTCCAGATAACATGACTCACGTTCTGACGCCTCACCAGTGTTAGTCCAGTGGAAGCACTGTGATGTGCAAACTTCTGCTGCTGTTGTGGAGCAGGCTTCGACATGTCTAACAATTATTAACCAGTTAAGTGTGGGGAAAATTGTTAGGACCCTACCAAATACTCCAGAGTGTCACGTTCATTCACTGTTAGCCGTGTCAGCCAAGTGTGATTGAACCTTCAAGAGCATTGCTTCTGCAATACTAGTGTGTATATTCAGAGTAAACATTTATTTTTTTTCTTAGATATTTATATATATATATTTTTGTATTTAAATTCTATAAGGAAGCTATGCACCTAGGATTTCACTCACTGTCCACCTGTGTAAATGTGATTTGACAAACATGATTTGATTGTGAAGTCTAAAGTGAACTGTTAACAGTAATTTTTGCCATTGACCTTTGCCAAGCAGTGAGCTTTTTGTTCTCTCTCTCTCTCTCTCTCTCTCTCTCTCTCTCTCTCTCTCTCTCTCTCTCTCTCTCTCTCTCTCTCTCTCTCTCTCTGTCTCTGTCTCTGTCTCTGTCTCTCAGCCTCTGCAGCCAGATGAGTACTTCACTGTGTGTGGAAACTGTGGCCAGCAAAGTGAAGACCACATCAAGTGCGATAACTGTGGGAACTCCCTGCCTGCAGAGGCGCACCTCCTTCCCACCGTCCCGTCGACCCCTGCTCCTCGACCCCCTATCCGTTCCCAGAACTCTCCTGGCCCTACCAACATGCAGCTCAGCAAGAACTTCTACAGCCCCGCCTCTGGGGCACGCTCTCCCCAGGTGGACATTGTTATGAACCCACCCGCACGGATCACACGGGGGAGCCTGCTGCTCCCACACAACGGCAGGCCCTCTGCCACTTCGGCTGGGAACTCTGGGTCATACGTAGCCAAGCTAACCAAGGGCAAGAGACAGCCTCTCGCCAAACAGCATGAACTTAATGACCCCAGTGAGTGACATCAGTGCTAATCAGATGCAGTGTTGTTTGTGGTATTTGCTAAACAAATGTTACACTAATGCAGCTGCAACTAATGGTGTCATATATTTAATGTGTCCTGTTTTAATTGATTAGTCGACTAATCAAATTTTTTTTCAGTGTCTTCACTTCCTGTTCCTTTACCGTGCTATTTTTTAATTAATGAACTCTGCCAATAATTTCTCAGCTACTTAATTTGCTTAACTATGCATTGCAACACGGGTTGTAACTGCGTCAGTTTCAGAGTGTGTCATGGCGTATGATGGCATGATTACCCGACTGTTGGCTTTTTCAAGATTCTGATTAAAATGCATTTTTGTTTGTTCCTGCATGTGAGGGATAGTTCCATAAAACAGTGGTTCCTTGCCTATTTTAACCCCTTCCGTCACGTTTTGCTTTGCACATGGGAAAGGGACGTCTTAGCGCTTGTAGACTGGCTCTGTAGTCTGTATTTGTTGTAGTCCATATTTGTTGTAATTACATGCTACTTTGGTAGTAAGTAATATCACACAACATGGTTACTAAACAAAGGGAAAACATGGTGCTGTTAGTCATAAGTACAACCCCAATTCCAATGAAGTTGGGACGTTGTGTAAAACAGAATACGATGATTTGCAAATCTTTTTCAACCTATGTTCAATTGAATACACTACAAAGACAAGATATTTATATGTTCAAACGGATAAACTTTATTGTTTTTTTTTTTGCAAATATTCACTCATTTTGAATTTGATGCCTGCAACATGTTCCAAAGAAGTCGGGACAGGGGCAACAAAATACTGGGAAAGTTGAGGAATGCTCAAAAAACACCTGTTTGGAACATTCATCAGGTGAACAGGTTAATTGGAAACAAGCAACGTTTACAAGCAACGATGGGGTGAGGTTCACCACTTTGTGAACAACTGCGTGAGCAAATAGTCCAACAGTTTAAGAACAAGAACGAGGGATTTCATCATCTACAGTCCATAATATCATCAAAAGATTCAGAGAATCTGGAGAAATTCTGCAAGTAAGCAGCAAGGCAGAAAACCAACATTGAATGTGGATTTTACCACATGGGCTCAGGAACACTTCAGAAAACCACTGTCAGTGAACACAGTTCGTCCATCTACAAGTGCAAGTTAAAACTGCCATGCAAAGCGAAAGCCATATATCATCAACACCCAGAAACACCGCCGGCTTCTCTGGGCCTGAGCTCATCTAAAATAAAAAAACAAAGCTTCAACAATTAGTGTCATCAGTTCCCAAACGCTTATTGAGTGTTGTTAAAGGTAAAGTGATGTAACACAGTGGTAAACACGGCCCTGTCTGAACTTCTTTGGAACGTGTTGCAGGCATCAAATTCAAAAGGAGTGAATAGTTGGAAAAACAATAAAGTTTATCCATTTGAACATTAAATATCTTGTCTTTGTAGTGTATTCAATTGAATATAGGTTGAAAAGGATTTGCAAATCATCGTATTCTGTTTTTATTTATGTTTTACACAACGTCCCAACTTCATTGGAATTGGGGTGTAAACCACACAACAACTTTGAGCTGAGGAAGAGTTTTACTGTTCAGTAAAAATGCAGCTCTCCTGTTGAAAACACCCACAAAAATGCATCTGTGCTCCATTGTACCCTGAAGTTTTTCTGTCTGTGTATATTTGCAGTCGTGTTGTCCAGTGATGAAGATGAGGAGGCAGACAATGCCAGCACAGGCAGTGTCAGTCGTCTGGACAGCGTCTCTCCGAGGCCGGCTGACTCGGCCCACTCGTCTCCGGCGCCCTCTGGTGGTAGGGTGGAAGCAGCAGTTAAAGCTGTTGTAGAACATGAAGAGCATGCATGTGATTTTTTCACAGACATGGACCACAGGAACATGGTGCCCAGGAGGAACCGCATGAAAGATCCAGTAAGGGCCTGATAATGCAAAATATATATAGTGAATTTTAGTTATTATCTTTTATGGAAGCATATCAATATCAAAATTAAAATGAGAAACATGATAAATGACAGTTTATTCTTGTGTTTGAGTTAAAATTTCTCACATGAAATTTTGGACTAACTGAAAATTCTAATTCAGTTTTACCATTTTTCCTTGCAGTTCGGTGCACTAGTATTGACATTGCATTTCCATGTTGGAGCTGGTGTAATGGTGTGGATAATGTATTTTTTTGGTTCACTTTGGGCCAAAATCCAAAATTGCATATATAAAGCATAAACATAAATGCAAACACAAGATTGTACTTTACAAAATGACAATATATTCATTTAACTTTTACTACTGATATGGAGTACACATGGACTGTGCCCAGTTTACTGTTTTACTTTGCTCCAAGATTCATGATGCCATTCGGTAGTAGATTATCAAGTCCAGTCTGCTGTTCCTGTGTAATAAGCAATAGAGAATTCAGTTACAGCTTTGAAGCTTGGAGTTTTTTACAATTTCAGATCCTAAAATAAGCATTAAATAACTGTATTAATGGGTTTAACCTTATTCTCCAGGGTATATTTTGGTTTGTCCATCTGAGTTTACAAGACCAAATAATAAGGCAAATACATAAGGTATTCACTAACTGCATGAAATAAATATATATCTTTGTTTTATTTATTTTTTTTGTAGAAGCTCCCCTGAAATGAACAGAAATGGGTTTTATGATCACACATCCCTTTGTTTTATTTTATTTTTTTTTAATAAGTCCACATTTGTGGAAAAATGGGTTGACTTTCAGTAGAAAGTCATAATTTATTATAAGGGTTTAAACATTACCCATATATTTGACTGGGAAAAAACACTTGCTTTTTGAATGTAGCTTATGAAATATGAAAGTTACGAAGAATATGATGAAATGTGTTTTGGAACCACCGGTGGTCTCAAGGAGTTTGGGGTTAACAAATGTTTTTGTTTTTGTGCAGTACAGTATACACAGCCTGAGCATGTGTTTCATGTCCCTGCAGTTTGGGAATGCCTTGTGTGAGGACCCATCTCCATCTAAGAAGCGTAAGGTGGGCCAGCCGCAGAAGCTGGAGAGCATTATTCTGGACTGCAGGAGTGTACGGATTGGAAGTCTGCGCAGGATGGTTACCAAGCCAGTCATTGTAAGATTCCTTATTTTTTTTATTTCTTTACTCAGTGAATGTCTTGTTCTTGTCTTTTTAAGTTTAATGCGCAAGATCTAATTGATGTCAACATTTATGATTTGACTCTAACTTGACAACCGTCAGAGAAGGATTAGCTGGGACAGTCACTGGCAACTCAGTTAATCTTGGTATTAAATTTTATGCTAAAGACCATCACACAGTTTAGCAGTGATGCAGGTATTTATCATGTTTCTGTTTATGGAAAACAGTATCAGAAATTACTGTCAGTCAGCAGATGTTTTTGAGCTGAAATCATGTGCTCTGCAACATTATGATTACAGTGATTTGTCACTATTGAAGAGTAGACAGACTGCATGAATATAATCTGTCAAAACAGGCCCAGAACATCTGGTTTATATATTACTCAGTAAACTTGCATGTGTGCAACATGACAACTGGGAATTTGGTGAAGAATATTAAGTGTGTTTTTCTTTCATTTTTTTAGTTCACAGTAGAATACATACAGCTTGAGACAGAAGGTAAGTTACTTCAGTTGTGCTTTCTTTGAAAAGCTTTAAACAGGTTTAGTGCTGTGAGTTTTTCAATTGAGGTGCACTCAGCTACTTTAAAAATAATAAACACAACCCTCCTACCACGTCCTCCATAAGTCTTGCTTGTTGGCTCTAAAGCTCCCTCCCCAGGAGCTTTAACGGTTAAATCTGTGTGTAGGTCAAGAGGTGGACGTACTGGAGAAAGTGCGTCTGAGGTCATCCGAGCTGACGAAGTGCGAGTGGTGCAGCGTGAGGAAACTGCCTGTACTCTTCTTCCAGACCAGCGACAGCGAGTGCCAGCGCCTACGCACCCAACTCCAGATGACACAGGAGAGTGGTGGCCTTTGGTATGACTGCAACGGCAACAGTGAGTAGCAGACCTTTGCTCAGTGTTGCAGTTATGGATTTAGCTTGCTTAGACAGCATGACTGTCTTTTTAATATGCATCTTCTCTTCCTTTCCCCTAGATGTGGATGAGAAATACATAGTGTTAATTTTTGAGAACGGACTGTCAATGCAGGAGCAGATGATTTTAGAAGACATTTTGGTGGAGATTGGCCGAAACAATAACCTTTCAGGCTTTCCTGCCAGACTGCCCTTTGATGAGGCCAACATTAGACTGGTTCAGTATAATAAAGCTTCAAAAGAAAAGGAGAAAGTGAGTGTTGTTTTTCTATACATACAAGTTTAAACATATTTTTTTTTCCATTCACAGATGTGAATGGGATTACAATTGTCTGAAGTTATATGCTCTGAATATACTATCCTAAATTTTGAATAATGGAATACTACGAAAAATAGCTAGTGAAATGCATATCTTTATATGGTGGTTAAGACATATGAAAGATTTTTTTTTGTGTGTGTGTGTAAATTTTAGGTAAAAGCAGAGAAAACCAAAACAGTTTTGCCTTCAACAACGACGTCAACAGCCACAACAACAGTCACCGCCTCAGTCACCACAGCCACAGCAACAGTTACTGCAGTAACAGCAAATACAGTAACGCCGACTCCCACTGCTTCAACAGAGACGACGGTCAGGACGCGATTGTCTGCTCAGCTCCATGCTTTCTTCGATGAAGAAGATGATGAAGATATGGCAGAACTGCATCCTACTTTTACAGGCCCCGTCATCAAGTAAGAACTGCCTGATGATGCGTTTGTTTTACATAATACATGTCGCTGCATCCCAAACCGTAACTCAGATAAGGTGGGAAACGCCTGCATTGGTTGTGCCAGATACTGTATATCACCTATTTTCATTAAATGCAAGAAATTTAAAAGGGAGGTTTTAGTTATTTTCACTAATTGGGCTGGTTTGGGGGTGAGTATTGGCCATTACTAAACTGGGTGGGGTTGGTGGGGTTGTCATGTTTCACAGTGCTTACGTACAATTTATGCTGAATACTGATGGATGGATGGATGGATGGATGGATGGATGGATGGATGGATGGATGGATGGATGGAACTTTATTGATCACAGAGGGAAATTGCAGTGTTTCAGTAGCAAGACATATAATTATACATAAGCTTACATAAACTATGCAGAAAAATACAAAATAGAAATAAATCTAGACATATGTTAAAGTACAAGAGAAATAAAGTATAAAAGTATAACTATTTAAATATTCACATGGCATATGAGACATTCGCTGTATTTACAAGACAGCAGGCACTGAGTGGTATGAGAGAGTCTAAGAGCACATATTAAAGACATGGCTAACTGAGTTGCATCAGTATTGTAGTATGAAGTGCATAGTGAAAAGTGTCAATTCAGTAATAGTTGTGATATATTGCACAGTGTGAATTAAAGGAGATACAGTGATGTGGTTCAGCACAGTTGAGACAGCAGACGATCAGTACTTTCTCTGCAGTAAGGAGAAATGTTGTAGAGCCTTATAGCAGTAGGTAAGAAAGATGTCACACGGCGCTCTAACACAGCGCAGCTGTAACAGACGGCCACTGAATGAGTTTCTCCGTTTATCCAGTGTAGCTTGCTGAGGGTGTGAGGTGTTGTCCAAGTTGGCTAGCAGCTTGTTGAGCATCCTCTGTTCTGCTACAACCTCCAAAGAGTCCAGCTTGACTCCTACAGCAGAGCCAGCCTTCTTAATAAGTTTGTTGATTTTGTGCTGAGCACTTTTGTTAATGCTGCTGCCCCAGCACACAGCAGCATAGAATAGAGCACTCGCTACAACAGACTGAATGTCCGGAGGAGCTTAGTACACACACCGAAAGACCTCAGCCTCCTCAGGTACACCATAAGTGTTGCAGCTCCAGTCCAGCTTGTTGTTCAAGTGCACACCAGATATTTGTTGGTCCCGACCACCTCAATATCAACACCATCAATCGTGACTACTGACAAGACAGGTTTGGCTGTCCAGCACCATCTCCTTAGTCTTACTGATGTTTAGCTGCAATTGGTTCAGCTTACACCAGTCAAAAAGTCCTTCACCAGCTTCCTGTGTTCCTCCTGTCCATTCCTTGTGCACCCCACAATGGCCGTGTCATCCAAGAATTTCTGCAGCTGACACAACTGTGTTGTACCTGAAGTCAGAGGTGTGCAGGTTGAACAGGAATGGAGCTAACACAGTCCCCTAGGGTGCCCCAACGCTGCTCACAGCCCTGTCTGAGACACAGCCCTGCAGTCGCACATACTGAGGTCATCCAGTCAGATAGTCCATTGTCCATGAGATGATGGATTCATCCACCTGCATCAGCCGTAGTTTCTCCCCTAACAGCATAGGCTGTATGGTGTTGAATGCACTGGAGAAATTGAAGAACATGATCCTCACAGTGCTGCCTGATGTGTCCAAGTGAGAGTAAGTAGATAACTGCATCGTCCACTCCAGTGCCATACTGGTATGCAAACTGCAGAGGGTCAAGAGCTGTTTTGACCAGAGGTCTCAGATGAGCTAGCATCAGCCTTTCAAATGTCTTCATTAAGTGGGATGTCAGTGCAACCGGTCGATCATCATTCAGTCCTGTCGGTTGCCTTTTCTTGGGGACAGGAACCACAAGATGTTTCCCACATAGCTGGGACTCTCTTCAGGCTGCAGCTCAGATTGAAGATGTGCTGAAGAATTCCACACCTCTGCTCTGCACCCAGGTTCACTACCCTGGGTTTAATGCCATCTTTTCCCGCTGCTTTGCTCTGCTTGAGTTTTTTCAGTTCACCCTTCACCTGATTAGCAGTGAATGTAATTTCACTGCGCATTCCAGTTGTGGGGAGAGGGTGAGAGGTGTCCATTGCAGAGAGTTGTTGCTGATGGTCACAGGTGTGAATGGCTGTGGTGGAGGAAGGTGAGGCTGTAGATGGCCCATAGTGTAGTTGTGTAGGAGTGTTAATTTGCATAGGAGACGGACACAACAGACCAGAAGAGGAGCCGTTGTCAAACTGCACAAAGAACTGGTTCAACTCATTTGCCCATTCATGCTTTCCCTCTGCTGGAATAGGGCTGTGTTGGCTGAAGCCAGTGATGTATTTTAGGCCTCTTCAGACATCACGAGTGTTATTCAGCTCTAGTTTGTTTTCCAGCTTGGACTTGTACTCCTCTTTGGCCTTCTTAATTGAGGTTTTAAGCTTGTTGAGGTTAAGCTCATATGAGGTTTTAAGCTCATATTTACCTCCATTTGGTTTGCTGTGTGGTTTCTTTTGTGGAAAAATATGTTGAATATGTTGTACAATGAAAGCTCACTGGCAAATTAGTCTAGCTGTTTGTTGCTCTTATGTGGAGCCACACACTTAGGTGAACCAGGAGAGTGGAAGAATTTTCACTGAGAAGTATTCAGGAGAAATACTATGCAATATTATTATTGTTATAAATAATGTTTATTGTATTCTGCTTTCATATTTGAAACGACTAACTTGGAATTGTTGAAACAGTGGCTGAAGGCAAAATGCATTCTTGTGGTGGTGTTTTGTTGTTTTTTTTTGTTTTGTTTTGTTTTTGTTTTTTTACTTTGTTGGTTTGTGGTCCAAATTACAAATACATTTGACTCCTGGTTCCTGCTCCACTGTCATGCATTTAACAATTACTTGTATTCTTACTTCTTTTTAGGTTAATGGTGTATCCCCCTCCCCCCGCTAAAGGGGGAATCTCTGTGACAAATGAAGACCTTCACTGTTTAAATGATGGAGAGTTCCTCAACGATGTAATCATCGACTTTTACTTAAAGTTAGTATGGCCGATTCTTTTTTTTTTTTTTTTTTTTTTTTTGTTTATTTTTTTCCTCCATTTACACTTGTCGAAAATGCTAAACATAAAAAAAATCACACCAGTACCTAAATCACATGACATTTTGAGCACAGCTAAACACCCCTCATTTTCCTCAATTTTGCTAGTGGCAGGAACAAGGACTTCTGAGCATTGCAAGGCTGGACATGTAATCCAATTCTGTTGACGATACAAAGTGCTGTATAACTGCCTCTGTTGCTGTATTGTGTTTGAGGCGTGACGTTAGTAGCAGGGAGAAAATGTCATTGCTGATCATAAATGTATTTTGTCAGATAGTTTGTAGCTTTGTTAGTAAATAGCACATAATGATCATGCCTATAAAAAGTAGCAGTTAGTGAAGATGTTGCAGTTACAGTGGCCTTTTATTTGCCCTTATTTTTCCTGTGTGTGCATGCTGTCAATAAGCTTTTTGACCCCGCACACACACTCAGGGTCACAGGGGGTGCTGGAGCCCATCCCAGTGGCCATCAGGCAGAAAGCAGGACACACCCTAGACAGGCCGCCAGTCCATCGCAGGGCAGACAGACATGCATACACATTCACACACGCACTCACAGCTTTTTGTCCAGTCATATTTAACTGATTTTTAATCCATTTTCAAAAGTGGATAAATGGTCACTTTTTCTTATGGAACATGTCAGAGAATAAAAGGCTACAACAATGAATAGTATGTTGGTCAATTTTACAGAGCTTATCCCACTGTTTCAGAATGTTTTAAAGTATCTTTATATATATATATATATATATATATATATATATATATATATATATATAATTTCTTTTTTTTTTTTTGGCTGCTTACAGGTATTTGTTTATAGAGAAGTTGAAAAAGGAAGATGCCCACAAAAGCCATGTTTTCAGCTCCTTCTTCTACAAGAGACTCAACCAGAGAGAGAGAAGAAATGCACAAGACACAACCAACCTACCGTAAGTTTCTTTGACAGTCATGACCAGTCTGACAAGTTTTAATTTAAGCATTTTTAGGATTGCAGCTCTAATTTTCTTAATTGAACACGCGTCTTGTGTGACCATGCCTAGGATACAGAAGAGGAAGCACAACCGCGTTAAAACGTGGACGCGGCACGTGGATCTTTTTCAGAAGGACTTTATCTTTGTCCCCATCAATGAGTCGTAAGCCATTGTTTTCTAATCAGTAACTGGGGTTGCCTTGTGTGACCTATTATGCAAACTTTAGGCTTTTGAACATTGTTGTGTAAAGGAGAAAAAAAAAGACAGTATAGCTACAGCTCTGGTTTTTCTTTGTCTTCTTTTACTTGATCAGAGCCCACTGGTATCTTGCAGTGATCTGCTTCCCAGGTCTAGAGAGGGTTCAAGTGGAGGCCAACCCTCTATACCAGCCTCAGCCCCCATCTCAGCCCCGGGGGAATGCCCCACCCTCAGCCCAGCTCGGGGGCTCTGTCATGGGGGATGGAGGCCTAGAGGAACCCTCTCCACATACGGAACCAATCTCCTTCAATCAGTTTGAGGTTAACACAGAAGGAGAAGCTCTTTGTGAGCACCCTGCAAGCATGCCTCCCTGTGCCCACAAACCAGAGCACTCCTGTGCCCATGGGATGAACGGACAGGTCAAAGTTCAGCCACAATACACAGGTGAGTCGCAGCAGATTCTGAGGCACCATTATTTGGAGGAGCCTGTCTGACAGTGTATTAATAAAGACAACAGTTGTTGGTGGTATTATTATTATTATTATTATTATTATTATTGTCATTGTTTATTATTAAATCTGCATCTCTAAATGTTTTCTTGTTGGCTTTGAAGATGCTTTGCACAGAATCAGTGTGTGTTATAGCACCGATGACACTGGCACATTCTCTGATGACCAAAGTTCATGTCATGTAAGTGTTTTTGTGGATATTTAGTCCAACAGTTATTTGATGTCATGTTCACGTGCTTCTGCAGGTAGTTAGGCTCCAGAGTTGAATGCTGCAATGTGTATACACTATGGCCAAAAGTATTCGCTCATCTGCCTTCACACTCAGATGAACTTGAGTGACATCCCATTCTTAATCCATAGGGTCTATGATGTTGGCCTACCCTTTACAGCTTATAACAGCTTCAACTCTTCTGAGATGGCTTTCCACAAGGGTTAGGAGTGTGTTATGGGAATTTTTGACCATTCTTCCAGAAAAAATTTGACCATTCTTTCATTGAGTTCATTTCACTAGAACTAAGGGGCCGAGCCCAACTTCTGAAAAACAACTTCTCCACCAAACTTTACACTCGGCGGAATGCAGTCAGACAAGTACTGTTCTCCTGGCAGCCGCCAAACCCAGACTCGCCAATCAGATTGACAGATGAAGAAGCGTGATTAGTCACTCCAGAGAACACGTCTCCACTGCTCTAGAGTCCAGTTGCAGCACTTTACACCACTGTATTCTGCGCTTTGCATTGCGCTTGGTGATGTAAGGCTTGGATGCAGCTGCTCGGCCATGGAAACCCATTCCATGAAACTCTACGTTGTTCTTGAACTAATCTGAAGGGCACATGAAGTTTGGAGGTCTGTAGCGATTGACTGTGCAGAAAGTTGGTGACCTCTGCGCACAATGCGCCTCAGCATCCACTGACCCTGGCTCGTCATTTTAAGTGGCTGACAATTTTGTGGCTTAGTTGCTGTCGTTCCCAGTCGCTTCCACTTTGTTGTTATAATACCACTGACTGTTGACTGTGGAATATTGAGTACTTGAGCTCCTGAGAGCGGCCCATTCTTCTACAAATGTTTGTAGAAGCAGTTTGCATGACTAGGTGCTTGGTTTAATACACCTGTGGCCATGGAAGTGATTGGAACACCTGCATTCAATGATTTGGATGGGTGAGTGAATACTTTTGGCAATATAGTGTGTATAACTTGGGCCAGGTTTAAAGAGGAATTTCACCCTCTTTCCAAAATTTATAAAATTTATTTATAAAATTATTCAGAGTAGTTTGATGTGAATAGTTAAATTCTAGAGAAACTAGTCAGAATCACAGTGGTGATGATGGGAACCAAATATCTGAAGAGTTTAATGCCTTTAAAAAGTACTTTTAGTATTGATTACTTTGCCTGATGCCTGAGACATTTGTTTTGCTATAGTTTTGAGCAGACTTTGACCTAAAATGACTTTTGTCAAAGTGATGCATGTAAGGCAAAATAGTATCCAAAGTAAATGTACTTCCACAGGGTCTCCTCTGTTTTAACATAAATTAGCATAATTTACCCTAATCACCATTACATTCTAGGTGGATACACGCAGTGTGTTTTCGGGCAGTGTAGTTCCCAAATAAATGTTACCCTTTTCTGATTTACCACTATTTTTCCATTATCAATCAATGCTTGTTTGGACAGTGTATAAAATACTGTGTAATACGTTACGGCCCCCATCACCACCACTAAAGACGTTTTTGAGTTGGCAGGTTAGTGTAGATTGCAATTATGGAGAAATGTAGAAAAATGCTTTTTAAAGTAGTGTTGGCTTGAACAAAGCAACTTGGGCAACACTTCTATGCCATAGTCTATTAGTGTTTCACTGTCTCGCTGCCTGTGTCAGGATGAGTGCAGTGAGGATGGAACACTGGCAGATGACACTGGAGCCTCAGAGAGTATGGAGTGGACTTCCAGACCCACCATCTGCAAACAGTGAGGATGCACCTTAATCGCTGGTTATTAAGTATATTGGAATATGATTATTTGCCACTAGGTGGCAGTATAGTTTTAAGCAGAGTTTGTGGGTTTGATTGGACGATGTGTAATGCATGTAGTACATATAGGAAGTGAATAATGTCAAACTATATCAGAATCTGGTCTACATTACATTTCAGTGGTAATATATAATGAATGTTTATTTTATATCACGATGAAAGAGGGGTTATGATGAACTTTGAAGGTACCTTTACTTCCTTGTTGTGCTTTCCTCATTTTCCAGGCCCTGTATTCTCATCATGGACTCCTTGCGTGGACCTGCAAGATCAACTGTGGTGAAAACATTGCGAGAGTAGGTCACCCATTGGTTTGCTGTTTAGCCTGTGATTTTAGCTGTCAGATTAATTGATCTTAATGTTTTAGCTGTCACTACAACTGACTACCTTAAATACACTTATTTAATACTCGATGATGGGATTATGTTCCCAGTTGGAAGATATAGGCCTGTGATTGTATTGGATTTCCCTTAGGATATGGGGAAAGTATAAACATTGTTGCTTTACATTTGCCCAGAACCGTATGTACACTTTTTAAAATGGGTATTTGTGCATGACTGTGTTTATACTTAGGTATCTGGAGGTGGAGTGGGAGGTGAAGAAGGGCTCTCGGAGGAGTTTTGGGAAGGATGTGATGAAGGGCTCCAGCCCACGTGTGCCTCAGCAGGACAACTTCAGCGACTGTGGAGTCTATGTCCTGCAATATGTCGAGAGCTTCTTCGAGGTACAGTTGAAAAAAATTTGAGTCGTGACCAGTATTTCGGGGCTCATGTACTGACTTAGTGTCTCTATCATCTATACTAGTGTTTTTTTATTGGTGTGGTAGATAACGAGCATCACATCTGTGGTAGAGGGCTGCATGGACATGAAATTGTCCGAACCTGACCTGTACTCATGATTTTGAGACCATGTCCTGCCAACACTGCTACATTTGAAACCTGACCAAACCCGATCACACACAAGAACAGATGAATTATCACGCACCCGGTTTCACAGCGCTTTCCTTTAGTGTGAGTTGATCAACAGAAAATGTCTAGCTGAGAGAAACTGTTTTCCACACTACAGTGCATCCGGAAAGTATTCACAGCGCTTCACTTTTTCCACATTTTGTTTTGTTACAGCCTTATTCCAAATTGAATTAAATTAATCTTTTTCCTCTAAATTCTACACAAAATACCCCATTGTGACCATGTGAAAAACGTTTTCTCGAGAGTTTTGAAAATTTATTAAAATTAAAAAACAAAGAAATCATATTTACATAAGTATTCACAGCCTTTGCTTAATACTTTGTAGAACCACCTTTGGCAGCAACTACAGCCTCAAGTCTTTTTGAATATGATGCCACAAGCTTGGCACACCTATCTTTAGGCAGTTTTGCCCATTCTTCTTTGCAGTACCTCTGAAGCTCCATCAGGTTGGATGGGAGACGTCTGTGCACAGCCATTTTCAGATCTCTCCAGAGATGTTCAATCGGATTCAAGTCTGGGCTCTGGCTGGGCCACTCCAGGACATTCACAGAGTGGTCCTGAAGCCACTGCTTTGAGATCTTGGCTGTGTGCTTCGGATCGTTGTCCTGCTGAAAAATGAACCGTCGCCCCAGTCTGAGGTCAAGAGCGCTCTGGAGCAGGTTTTTATCCAGGATGTCTCTGTACATTGCGGCATTCATCTTTCCCTCTATCCTGACTAGTCTGCCAGTTCCTGCTGCTGAGAAACATCCCCATAGCATGATGCTGCCACCACCATGCTTGACTGTAGGGATGGTATTGGCCTCGTGATGAGCAGTGCCTGGTTTCCTCCAAACATGACGCCTGGCATTCACACCAAAGAGTTCAATCTTTGTCTCATCAGACCAGAGAATTTTGTTTCTCATGGTCTGAGAGTCCTTCAGGTGCCTTTTTGCAAATTCCAGACGGGCTGCCTTGTGCCTTTTACTAAGGAGTGGCTTTCGCCTGGCCACTCTGCCATACAGGCCTGATTGGTGGATTGCTGCAGAGATGGTTGTCCTTCTGCAAGGTTCTCCTCTCTCCACGGAGGAACGCTGGAGCTCTGACAGAGTGATCATTGGGTTCTTGGTCACCTCCCTGACCAAGGCCCTTCTCCCCCGATCGCTCAATTTAGACGGCCGGCCAGCTCTAGGAAGAGTCCTGGTGGTTCCGAACTTCTTCCATTTACGAATGATGGAGGCCACTGTGCTCATTGGGACCTTCAACGCAGCAGTAATTTTTCTGTATCCTTCCCCAGATTTGTGCCTCGAGACAATTTTGTCTCGGAGGTCTACAGACAATTCCTTTGACTTCATGCTTGGTGTTTGCGCTCTGACATGCAGTCAACTGTGGGACCTTATCTAGACAGGTGTGTGCCTTTCCAAATCATGTCCAATCAACCACAGGTGGACTCCATTTAAGCTGTAGAAACATCTCAAGGATGATCAGTGGAAACAGGATGCACCTGAGCTCAATTTTGAGCTTCATGGCAAAGGCTGTGAATACTTATGTAAATATGATTTCTTTGTTTTTTAATTTTAATACATTTTCAAAACTCTCGAGAAAACTTTTTTCACATGGTCACAATGGGGTATTTTGTGTAGAATTTTGAGGAAAAAGATTAATATAATTAAATTTGGAATAAGGCTGTAACAAAACAAAATGTGGAAAAAGTGAAGCGCTGTGAATACTTTCCGGATGCACTGTATCTCCCTCAGCTGTCAGCTCCACTGCACTAAACTTCCTATTGCAGGAATGCTTAACACACTTTAGGTGAGCTGAACAAGCAAGGGGAAAGATCTGCTGTTACCTTTCTGCCAACTAAACACATTCCTCTCATTATCCATTGTGTGACTGCTACTGATTTCATTCAGAGCCTTAATTCAGGAGCCATTCCAAACGCAGCTATAGGCTGTAATGTTATGAGAGAGTGAGTCTGTGTCTGAGAGTGGGCAAAATTAACATGGGCACAACCCTTCAAATAAAAACATCTTGAATTTTGAAAAATTTGATCCCAAAGGGTCCCATCGGGTTCGGCTTGGGTACCAGATAAGGATGTGCATTCTGACTAATTTTGATATTGAGGTTCACGATTGGGCATTTGGTACAGAAAAACGGCAAAGGGGGGAAGAAAAAAAATCATACTTTGGCCAAAATATGCAGGCCTGTAGGCTTACCCTTTTAAGTGACAGCACTGGTGTTGCACAAAAATATAGTAGCACACAGAGGAATATACTTGAAAGCGTGTTTTGTACTATCATTCAGAAATTGCCAAGGGAAATCAGTAGGTTTTGGTGATGAAAAATTCAGATAAGCTATGAGCTAACAGACCTAACCACTGTCCTGTTAATGCTGATGATGACTTGCAGTCTTAGTTTCTCCTCAGTGGATGATGTACCAGCGTGTTGTCTGTTGGAGAAGTATATTGTCATGTTTCTGGACCTGGCTAACATCTAGAGTAGTTAAGCTGGTTAGAGATGCAGCCATAGTATCTCGGCCTTCTCGGCCACACTGTTGACACGCTCTCACGTTCAGGCATGTGTATTTCAGTTTCACAAATTTTTTTTCTGTATGGTTTCTGTCTTCCCATGACGAAGTGTAAAGAACACCCAAACTGTGTTCGAATACTTCCACTTTAAATGGTTAAGAGTACTGGAGTACCCCTGCACATCTTTAATAACAAACTTCTAATCCAGAGTGACATGCTACACTATAAAATGTGTCCCTATTGTCATGTTGGTAGAAATACTCTGTAGGGTTACTTGCAGTGCAATTTCAGCATAGAGTACCAGAGTATACATTAATTCAATACCACTCACATATACATCAAGTACTGAGATATGATAGTGTATATATTGAAAACATTGAGAGAGTAAAATTTACTAATACTCACAAGCATTTCAGAGGCGATGTATCAAGACCTGTTCTTAGTCTTTTAAACAAAGGTTTTTGCTATAGTGTATGTAAGGGCAGGTATCTGCTTATGATTTATCAGAAGGTCCTAAAGCTTTAATAAAACCATCTAATAAAACATTGAAGAACAGGTACATGGTGCACATTTTTGAGTTGTATTTTTTTTTTTCTGTTTGTAAAACAATGCTACTAGCCTGTAATAGAGAGGCGTATTTTTTAGAAATATTTGAATATGCTAATTATAGTAAATGTTTTTTTTTTTTTTTGTTTTGTTTTTGCCTGTTCACAGACCTTTTTAATGTTTCTAAATATGGGTTTCTTTTTTGTCTATTTAATAGAATCCTATACCAAGTTTTCATCTCCCCATGAACTTATTGGACTGGTTCCCCCAGCAACGGATGAAAACTAAACGTGATGAGATTAAGGATCTCATTCTGAAGATTCAGTCTGAACAGCAACTAGACAGGGAAAACTCTGGGCAGGCGGACTCGTGTGACAGCCCCTGCGAAGACTTGGACGTTGGAGACGCCTTAGAGTCAGCTGATCTAATTCCACCAATCAGCTCTTGAGCTCCACCTCATGCTGCTATGCTCTTACTATAATGTGGTCCTGCTGGCCCCACCTCGCGAAAAGCCGGCAGCCAGCCGGGGTCCTCTGTGATTGTACGCTGCTGGACAACTCCGCCGTTAAATCTTCTGAAAACTGTTTCCGTTCCTCCCTCATTAACAAAAGAGCAAGAACACTTTTTAATTTGTATTAAATAAAATGTACATGTACATACGCTGGAAGTTTTTTTTTTTTTTTCAGTTTGTTTTTGTTTTTCTTTAGTTTTCTTTTTGGGGGTTTTATTGCCGCCTTTGTGGAACTGACGTCTTATCATCTCACGTCTCACTCTTGCGCCATCAGTGGGGTTAAAAAAAAAAAAAGTATTCGTTAATGTGATGACTTCATGAGGGTCACAGATGGCCTTGGTCACTCCGTAAGCCTGCAGGATTAGCTACAGTACTGTTTAATGTTCTGTTCTGTTTGTACTTCAACCCATGCTTCTGACTGTAGAAAGCAGTTTGCTGTTGTTTGTAGACTAAATATCCAACACAATCCGGAATTATTATTATTTTTTTTTTTTATAAACATCTGATTCCTCATGGCATAACACAGTTGCTAGTCAGTGCCTGTCGAAGCTTTTTACGATGTGACCACACGTAGGTGGACTTCATTTTCAATATTAAACTATTTGAGATGCAAGAGTGCACATCTGCCTTAGTTCATACAAATACAAGCATTTGAAGTGTCCGTAACGAGTGCTCTTTTCTATTCTTTATTCGTCTGCAATAATTAATTGTTATATATAAGTTTTAAGTACGTAATAAATAAGAAAATAATTACGGTACTGGGGAAAAAAGCTCAGACGAATTCAATATTTCTTGTATGACTTTTCTTGGCGATCAGCGATCCTTCACGAGAACCATTCTGGTTCTTCACTGTAGCTACCCAACAGTTAGCCATCCCAGTGATGACTGTATGAAGTGTTTGTGCGAAACATGAACACTGCTGCTTACCTTAATGTTTACTATATACCTTTAAAAGGGACGTGACCATTTGTGAACTGTGAAAAGATCTCTGTCCTTGAGGACAACTTTAAGGATGTCTGTCTGCTTATGGAGATGGCCTGATGCTGATACTGAAACCTTGAGATACAGTGGCCTTGGAAATATTCAGACTCTAATCATTGGTAATCTTTAATGATGTTTTTTTTAGGAGACTAGTTCAACCAGACTGCACTGAAGCTACCATAAAGTTGGAAACAAGTCTGGGACTGGTTTTTTTTTTTTTTTTTTTAACAGTGGCTTTGGTGAGCTTGTGTTCACTGATTGAGTCATGAAGCGTACAAAGCCATTTTGGATTCAAACCAGCAGAGCCCACAGACGACCCAAAACAATGTGGAACTCACCAGCTGCCTTTTGAATTGAAGAATGCTGCTGAAGAGAAAATGACAGCGTTTGAATGGTCAACAATTGTCCTTGGGACACAAGTGTCCATACTTTTTGGCGCTACTGTACTTTTAATTGGTACATGTTGCTGAAGTAGACTATCGTGCCACTTAAACGCTAATGCTGCCCCATGGATTCGTCCAAATTACAGCATAATTCAATCACTGAGATGTAAACAAATTCATTCTGAGTAGTTTGATGTGAACTGGTTCGGGGGGATAACTTCCTGATCCAGATTTCTGTACAGTGGTGATGATAAACAGGGGTCACTTTGTCTACATAACACCATTTCAGGACAGATTTGTTACAGGATTGGATCAGATTTTTTTCCCTGTTTTAATATCCAAACCAGACTTTTCTGCGGATATCAGCCTGATACTTGCCTAATATCACATTATTGCCGTCTCTGTTTATGGACAAATATCGTGCTTCTAGTGCTGTTGTAAAAACATCTAACATTTCATATTGACCAGTTTTATTTTTTTTATATATTCATCCTCCTCAGGGCATCAGAGTTGCTAGTCGGTGCCTGTTGAAGATGTAATCAGACACGCAAAGCCACTGTAGAGAAGCTCATGTTGATCTCATTGTGAACCTGATTCATTTATAACAGAGCAGCTTATTTAGAGGCAGTGAATTGAGGAATTTCTCAGCGTTTGGTTGCTTGAAACAACGAATACTGAGGTCTTGCTTAGAGCTTTATATTCACAGCTCTGATCCTTTTTCTGACTGAAGGTCGGAAAGGCCGTGAGGCAGTTATAATTCTCGGGATTGTTATCTTGAGATCACAAGATAGTTATCTTGACGGTCTTTGTGAATATAACCCTTGTCTTGATCACAAAACAACTCGTTTATCCCAAGATAATAACGAGCAAACTATTTTGTGAGCTCAAAATAACTCCTATCTTGATATAACAGGTTCATTGTGATCTCAATGTAAGTTATCTTGAGAAGTTAACTAGTGATTTCAAGATAAAGTCTTGATAAGATAATTAACTCGTCATCTCAAGATAACAAGAAAATTATAGCAACGGCTGGCCTCTCTGAACTTCTGTACAGATGCAATACTGCCCGTCCTCGGTTCACTGCAGGACTCGAGTCTCTATTTGCGCCATATAATAATTAGGTGCCATCCATGATCTGTATGTTAAAGACGCAGTCCGGCCACAGTGGCAACTTAAGCATCTCTGGATCGGTTGTAAATAGACCGAGTGAGATTTTCCCGTTTAAAGACCAGGAAGACCCCCTTCTGATGATGCACCTTGGAGGTGAGGTGTATTTTGAGTTGAACGCCGGGAGGAAGGCAGACAGCCCGCGTTAGTGCTCCTACTGGGAGGTGGAATGACTTACTGCAGCTGTTTAACAGAAGCAGCTGTCTTCAGTTTGTCATTACAGTGAACTGATATCTGAGGAGGAGGACGAAGCTTAAAGCTACTGTTAGCAAAGTAGCTACCTGGCTAGACACGGTGCCTTTTGGCGTCGTTTCTCTGGCTGAAATGGTTTCAGGTGTCATTCAAGCTAAAAGTTCAAAAAGTAGCTACCTGGCTATACATTATCTTAGTATTCTCTGCCTGAAAGGGTAATAAACCTGTCCCTGCTGTCCATTTTGTGCTGAGTAACGATATAAATGCCCTTCTTTGTGATTTTGCTCGTCAACAAAGGTAAGAATTAGGCTAAAGCTAGCTTTGTGGTATTTATTAGCCGATAGCTCAATGGCTAGGCCAGCAGTCAGGGCATGATGCATGCTGGGTATTGTAGTGAGAAAACACTGGTAAACTACAACTTCATTTCTGTCCAGCCGATACAGCTGAGCGATATAAGCTGCGCAGTGGAATATTTACAAGAGATACCATTAAAATGTAATTCTAGTATCTATGATATGCTGAGCTTAATATGGCCAGGTTTTTAAGTATATAAAAAAAAGATTTATTTTTATTTCAGGGCGATTTTAAAAGGGAATTTCATTGGTTTGCCAAACTTTCTGAATAATTCAGTTACTGACATGTAAACAGTCATTCAGAGAGTTTTGATGTGAAATGGTTCATTATACAAAAACTGACAGACTCATCTCTTTACAGTGGTGCTGATAGGAACCAGGGGTGACTTCTGATGATGTATCTTCAAGGTGGGAGCAACTCGAAAACCGCAACTGTTTTAGGGTGGATTTTTGGGGGTGGGCTGCAGTCAGAGCTAACATTACTGCCGGATGTCTTACTGCAGCTGTATTACTGCAGTCTTCCATTCAGCGTTGCAGTGCAGAGAATAGATTACTTGAATAACTTGTACTAGCAATTTTGATTTCTGGATGATTGTAAAAGGCAGTTCCAATGATTTCAGCATGATTACATCACTGAGGTGTAAACAAAGTGGTTTGAAATGAAATGGCTCTTTGTAGAGAAACTTAAGAGACTCTGATTTCTTTACAGTGGTGGTGACAGTAACTAGAGGCTCAATGTCTACAACACAAATATAGCAAATATTTATTTACTATTCAAACTGACCAGTGAAATCTGAAAATAGTTGCTTTATAACGGCCTGCATGAGCCTCTCCACCATGACTGGATTTGACTGAATCGGTGTCCCAGACGTCATGCAGCGTTACCCATTACCATTGTGGTTTAGAATGTTCTGTGAGGGAGCTTTTAGAGGCATTAAACTCTTCAGACGTCTGGTTCCCTTCACCACCACTGTGAACAATTCTCCACAGAGAAGAGAAGAGTTTCTCTAGAACAAACAAATCTGAATTTTGACCTGAAATTTGTTTACATCCTAACTGTTTAATTATGCAGAGCTTTTCACCTGTTTTTTTGAGTTCTGCCACTAAACTGCTGTCTAACTGAAAAAAGAGGCAAATAATCCCTTTGCTAAACAGGTTTAAACACTTTCTAATGATTTTCAGTACACCAGGCAAATGTTCGTGGCAGATGATAACCCCCATAAAGCTGCAGAGACTTGGTGTTCTGTGATTGTAGGCATCATTTATAGAGCAGGGAAAGGAACAGAACGTTCCTGAAGGTGGCCCGGATGAAATGGTCCATTTCGATGTACCTGGCAAATAAAGCTAAGCTGCTGATGTGCCCAGCGTTCGCCGCAATAATGGACACAGTCGACAGTGTAAATATTTTAAAAGCTTTCGTCGGATCAGTGGGATCCAGCATCACCCGGCTTAGATAAACACCGCTGGCCTTCCTCGGGCCCTGAAAAAGTCAAGTGCCCCCGTTTCCACGTCCGCTGTGCGATTATAATTTGTCAATGCTTCCGTCAGAGAAGAGAAAAGCTGTTTGTGCAGCTTGTGCAGCTTGTGCAGTTGCGCCATGATGCTCAGTGAAGATGGACCAATATGAACTGTCTCTGCAGCATCACTGAAAACAAAGGGGCTTTCTTCTCTCTTTCTGTTTGGAAAAGCACTGCTGGAAAAAAAAAGCATTAATTCCGTTCTGGTCAAAGCTGATTTAGCTGGTCACCCAATATGGGCATGCTGGTTGACCAGCATATCAGCATTCAAAACACAACACAGACAGTTTTGCCAGTGATCGGCATAATGCTGTCCATTCTGGCTGACCAGCATCTAAAATGCACCATCTGCTGGTTTTGCTGGTGAAAAGCCGTTCTGGCGTGTGCTGTTCTTCTAGAAGGGAGGGCAGACAGAAGACACAGCAGCAGAGGAAGGAGCCACGTCCTGACCCCGTTACACTCGGTTGCAGATGTCTCCACTCTGACATGCATGACCTAATGAGCTTCAGTGCGGATCAGCTTTCGGCCTTGCATAAGAGGACTTTCTGGGGTGAAAGCAAGAGCGACGGGCGGCGTAGGATTACCAGATCGCTTAAAAATTGATGATCAATAAGTGTTTGAGAGAGTGAACCCACGGGGATTACCCCAGCTCCTGAAAACACACTGAGTCCCAGCACTGGATCCTGAGAGCAGTTATTGTGGGATTTGTATCTAGAATAGCATTTCACAGATAGTTTAGCGTTCCATCATTAGCTAAAGCCCTGAAGCCCTTCTGGAGCTCAATTAGGTGTGTTAGAGCAGGAAGAACCTCAGCACTGTAGAGCTGCAGTCATGGTGTAGGTGGCCTGCACTAAGCCATATCTGGGCCCCTGAAACAAACTGAAAGGGCCCCCCCTCTGCCTGAAGTCAGATCAAGATTGTCATAAGAAATGGGTTTTACAGTCATAAAATGATTGAAACAAAGAAAATCTAACAAGTACAGTGATTCAAATTGAATCCCACTGTAGTTTTGTTTAAATAACTGCTTTCATAGTGCCTTTCATTTTCATTTATGGACCAATTTTATTGACTGGCCTGATGATTCAGCTGTCATTCTGAAATGCTGCAGTAAAATCAGTTTTGATACTGTTTTGTTTTTTTGATATACGCTTGGAAGTATCTGCCCTTTTATTAAGTATCACTTAAGCATCACTTAATAAAAGAACTTAAAACAAGTAAATACCTACAAACGTGTTAAATAAAATCAAAATCTCAAAATAAGACATTAGATACATTATCTGGCCAAAAGTATGTGGACATATGACCATCACACCTATATGAGCTGCTTGGAAATCCCATTCTAAAACCATGCGCATTAGTACAGTATTGGCCACCTTTGCAGCTACAACTGTTCTGGGAAGGCTTTTTAAAGTGGATTTTGGGGTGTGTTTGATGAAATTTGTGCCCATTCAGTCAAAAGAGTTGGTGAGGTCAGGAACTGATGGAGGCTTGACATGTAATCAACATTCAAATTCATCCCAAAGGTGTTCAGTGGGGTTGAGATCAGGGCTCAGATTTCTGCAACAAAGTTGGAAGCATGTCATTGTCTAAAATGTATTTGTATGCTGAATGCCTCAGCCTAAACACTAAAAATAGCACCAGCCCATTATCCCTCCTCCACCAAACTCTACTGCTGGTGCTCTGCGTTCTGATAGGTTGCACTCTCCCGCAATTGGCCAAACCCGATTCTTCCATGAGACTATCAGATAGTGAAGCATGATTTGTCACTGCACAGAACGTTTCCACTGCTCCAGACTGCAGTAATGATGTGCTTTATACCACTTCAGCAGATGACTGGCATTGCACAGTGATTGTGCAGCTGCTCAGCTATGAAAACCCATTTCAGGCATATGATAAGCAGTTTTTTGTGTGCTATATGCTTCAGCACATGTCATCCCCACTCTGTGAGTTTGCAAGGTCTACCACTTGGTGGCTCCTAGATGCTTGGTGGTCCCCTGTTTCTGCTCCCGCGTCAAGCTGCGGTGTTAGAGACCATCACACAACATTACAGGAAGAAATGATCAGCGTTTCAGCACCCTCACATTAATATGCACCTAATCTATAGATCTATTGAACTCTCTCGCCATTTGACCTCATCCTACATGAATTTCTGTGTGTGTTTCTATTTGCAATTGTTGAAATGTCAATGCTCCCTGCGATGGACTGGTGACCTGTCCAGGGTGTATCCTGCCTTTCGCCCAATGACAGCTGGGATAGGCTCCAGCACCCCTCGCGACCCAGAAAAAGAAGCGGCTTAGGAGATGTGGGTGTGTGAAACGTCACTGCTGATCATTTTTTCCTGTAATTGTGTGATGATCTCTTAACACTGGGAGCAGAAGCAACGCTAAGTGGCTGCGCTGCGCCTGTATCTCTGTTAAATATGATCATTAGAAAGCGCAGTTTAGTGAAGATTGTGGTTGTAGTTTGTTGTCTTCCTTCATTTCAACACCAAACTGCAACTACACTAAAACTAAACTGCAGCTACACTAAAAGCTACACTACTTCTCTGTGAGGAGGAGATAGAGATCAACCTGATGAGCATCTCCATCCTTTCATAAGTGTAACGCATCAAAATCCGTCAGATAGTGTATCTACTACACTTGTTAGTACATGAATAAAAAAGAAAAAAAAAAACGAGAAAGAATTAAGTAATCATGATCACAAATTAAAAAAAAACACGTACCCACGAAGTAAAGAAAACGTGCACACGATTAAAAGAAAACCAGAGAATGAAATGTTAATAGTGGGAATGAATCAGGAAATCATGACGATGAATAAAAGAAAACGTGCGCACTGCAAAATGTTCACTCCAATTCATTTTTATTATTACCTTTGTCCCCCCTGGGGCCCCATAGAATCCACTTGCACAAGGATGAAAAAAGTAGTTTGAAGGAGTTTGGAGTTCAAAATATGATAGATATGGACAAAATGGGACTCCTAACAACCACCTGCAACACCCGGCAGACCTGCAAAACTGCCCCCTTCAGATAAACAGCACTTAAAGCTCTCGCCTTTTGTTGGTATTTATGCCAGGCAACTGAGTTTCCATATATGGTCTGCATTGTTTGATATACAGTGGTGCTTGAAAGTTTGTGAACCCTTTAGAATTTTCTATATTTCTGCATAAATATGACCTAAAACATCATCAGATTCTCACACAAGTCCTAAAAGTAGATAAAGAGAACCCAGTTAAACAAATGACACAAAAATATTATCCTTGGCCATTTGTTTATTGAGGAAAATTATCCAATATTACATAATTGTGAGTGGCAAAAGTATGTGAACCTATGCTTTCAGAATCTGGTGTGACCCCCCCCTGTGCAGCAATAACTGCAACTAAATGTTTCCGGTAACTGTAGATCAGTCCTGCACACCGGCTTGGAGGAATTTTAGCCCATTCCTCCGTAGAGAACAGCTTCAACTCTGGGATGTTGGTGGGTTTCCTCACATTAACTGCTCGCTTCAGGTCCTTCCACAACATTTCGATGGGACTAAGGTCAAGACTTTGACTTGGCTATTCCAAAACATTAACTTTATTCTTCTTTAACCATTCTTTGGTAGAACGACTTGTGTGCTTAGGGTCGTTGAGATTCAGTTCATGGACAGATGTGCTGATATTTTCCTTTAGAATTCTCTGATATAATTCAGAATTCATTGTTCCATCAGTGCTGGCAAGCCGTCCTGGCCCAGATGCAGCAAAACAGGCCCAAACCACGATACTACCACCACCATGTTTCACAGATGGGATAAGGTTCCTATGCAGGAATGCAGTGTTTTCCTTTCTCCAAACGTAACGCTTTTCATTTAAACCGAAAAGTTCTGTTTTGGTCTCATCGGTGCACAAAACATTCTTTCAATAACCTTCTGGCTTGTCCACGTGATCTTTAGCAAACTGCAGACGAGCAGCAATGTTCTTTCTGGAGAGCGGTGGCTTTCTCCTTGCAACCCTGCCATGCACACCATTGTTGTTCAGTGTTCTCCTGATGGTGGACTCATGAACATTAACATTAGCAAATGTGAAAGAGGCCTTCAGTTGCTTAGAAGTTACTCTGGGGTCCTTTGTGACCTCGCCGACTATTACACGCCTTGCTCTTGGAGTGATCTTTGTTAGTCGACCACTCCTGGGGAGGGAAACTGGTCTTGAATTTCCTCCATTTGTACACAATCTGTCTGACTGTGGATTGGTGGAGTCCAAACTCTTTAGAGATGGTTTTGTAACCTTTTCCAGCCTGATGAGCATCAACAACTCTTTTTCTGAGGTCCTCAGAAAGCTCCTTTGTTCGGGCGATGATACACTTCCACAAACATGTTGTGAAGAGCAGACTTTGATAGATCCCTGTTCTTTAAATAAAACAGGGTTCCCACTCACACCTGATGGTCATCCCATTGAAAACACCTGACTCTTAATTTCACCTTCAAATTAACTGATAATCCTATAGGTTCACATAATTTTGCCACTCACAAATATGTAATATTGGATCATTTTCCTCAATAAACAAATGACCAAGTATAATATTTGTGTGTCATTTGTTTAACTGGGTTCTCTTGATCTACTTTTAGGACCTCTCTCTCTCTCTCTCTCTCTCGCTCTCTCTCTCTTTCTCTATCTTTCTCTGTCTCTCTCTATCTCTCTTTCTCTCTCTGTATGTATATATATATATGTATATATATATATATATATATATATATATATATATATATATATATATATATATATATGTGTATATATATATATATATATATATTCTCGTCTCATATTTTATACAGTCTGTACTAATCCGAGTCCGCGTGCACGACGATGCGAGCGAGCGCGCGCCCTATTGGTGACGCAACCGCGCCGGTGCGCGGCCCCGCGCCTGACGTCACGGCGCTCCATTGGCCCAGGACTTCGGTTGTGGCTTCGTGCGGTTGTGTGGGAAGGAGAGCGAGAGGGAGACAGGGAGAGAGGTAGAAAGAGGGAGAGATCACGACCCCCCTCCCCGAAATAACCCACAAACTTTCACCGTTCATGTGAATCCGCGCGCGCACTCCTCACGGGATAAGCAGTGGACCGAGGTAAGCGCGTTCATGCGGTGCGGAGCGCCGGACTCTGTGTTATTTCTCCCACTGCTGAACGCAGGAGTCGGTGTGGACGCCGGCGGCGACGGGGATCACCGTTTGTCCTCCCTCGAGCTCCGTTGTGGTTGTTTTGGTTTGTTTGTGCGATCCAGTGTTGGGACGAGAGCAATGGCTGCTGAGAGAGTGAGAGAGAGAGAGAGAGAGAGAGAGAGAGAAATAGACAGAGAGAGAGAGAGATGCTCGTTCCCACGCTGCTGTGGGCAGCAGGGCTGAGTGCACGGCAGCGTAGCAGATTAGACCCCAGCAGCTGATGCTGCCTTGTTTTCGCTGCAGCAGCCTTCCCTCCTTCCTTCCCTCCCCCATCCATCTATCCATCCAGCTAGCATGCATGCAGCCCATACGTAGCGAGGAGTTGCAGATGCACCTGAGGGCCAGGTTCCTGCACTGCCCTGCCTTGCCTGTGGAAAACAGCATGAAGAGCTTGGATGGATCTCCAAGCAAGGCCTTCATCCGAGTTGTGTTTCGAGATCACTTGGGTTTGGTGCTCATCACCTGGTTTGTGTGCCTGGGGTAGCTGCCCTGAGAGGAGTTTGCTTCATTGGACTTGTGTGCTTGAAAGAAGTTCTCTTAACCTGAATAGCAGGTTTCGGTTAGCTTCTCTGGGATGAGTTCATTTTTCCTGAGTAGTGTGCTTGGGATCAGTGCCCTTCAGCCCCCTTGTGTGCTTAAGATGGCTAAGTTGAGATGGGTTCACTTCTCACTTCTGTGCTTGAGAGAAGTGCGTTTCACCCGAGAAGTGTGCTTGGGATGAGCTCCCTTCAGCTCCCTTGTGTGCTCGAGATAAATACCTTAAGAGTAGTTCACTTGACTTGTGTGCTTTGAAATGCTACTTGTGACTGACTGGCCAGTTTGAGATGCCTAACTTGAGATGAGTTAATTTGTGTGCTTACGATGGCACAGAAGTGAACTTCTGTGCACCTGAATAGTGTTGGAAGCTTGGTGATGAGTACATTTTCCCTGAGTAGTGTGCTTGGGATGAGTTCACTCCAACTCAGTTGTGTGCTTGAGAGAAGTTCTCTTCACCTTGAATTAGTTACTCTGGGATGAGTCCAGTTTCCCCGAGTAGTGCACTTGGGATGAGTTCCCTTCAGCAGACGTTTGTGCTTGAGATACATTAAGATGACTTCATGTGTGCTTGAGATTGCCGCCTTGGCATAAGTTCTGCATTAGAAGTAATGTGGGTTGATTTTGCGACAGTGGATTGCATGTTGAGTTTGGAGCTGAGCTGCTGTCTGCTTTTTTGTTTGTAAGTTGTTGTAAATGGACTGGTCAAGTGTTCAGTTGTCAAAAAATGTCTGGTCAAGCACCTTCCCTCATAGTAATGTCTCAAAGCTCACATAATGTTTGTTAGAACATGAGGTCAGTGATTTTAGAATGAGTCGGCGGCCTGTTTGAACTGACGTACAGTCACTTTTTAATGATTTAACCCGTCTTCCAGAGCCGCAACCTTTGTCCCGGGAGTTTGCATGGCTGTTTTTTATGGGTGCGAGGACATGCAGGTTGCGGTCATTACGGCAGGGTTTGCTGTTCCTGTCTCTCCAGGTCGTTGTAAAAGTAACAAAGGAGCAAAGGGCGCCGAAGACTTATACATCCTCGGGTTTGACACTTGTAGATTCTGGCTTGCTGTAAAGTTGTTTTGTAGGAAATGATGCAGTCCAGTCTTAAACTGAGCTGAGCAAAGTAGCCTCGGGTTCACCTCGGCAGGAGCTAAATGTGGACCAGTTAGATGGCTCACACATTCATTCAGCTTCAAACTGCACGTCTGACCCGTGTGTGGGGTAATTGGCAGTCATGTTGGAGCCGTTGTACTCAGGATTATGTTACAGTCTGTGTTTTGCCTTCCACAGACAGTGGCAGCGTGTGGTCTTAATATGAGGCTGTCAGGCTAAGTGTGTCACCTTACCCTGTTTGACCACCACGACACGCCTACAGGTGTGGTTACCTAGGCATCATGACTCACCTGTTCAGCTGAAGGCTGGTTGTGAAGGCAGGCCAACGCATGTGGGGAAGTCAGGTGCTAAAAACGTCTATTTTATATGCAAGATCAGGTTTCATAAAGCCTGCTAGTGCTGCATTTGCTTATTTAAGGCTCTACAGCAGGAGTGCACAACTCTAGTCCTAGAGGGCCGGCATCCAGCACAATTTGATGATTTACCTTGTCAAACACACATGATTCAAATCGTCTGCCCAACTGTGCTGGACACCAGCCCTCCAGGACAGTAGTTATGCACCACTGCTCTACAGAGGAATGCTTTCAGGCTGAAGAGTGTTGTCTTTGAGGAAGTTACTTCCTTTGTACTGTGAATTTTTATTCTTCCCAAAATTTCAACACGAGTAAATCTCAAAGATGTAAACAAAGTTATTCAGAGTTTTTTGAAATGCGAAATGCTTCTTACCTAGTCGTTACCTAATTGTTCCCAGTAGAGCCGATAGGAACCAGACCAAGCCTTTAAAAGCTCCTTGTGAGTACGCTGCCTGATGTATGTGACATTGAGTGCATTTACATACAACTGGATTTCTGTTGCTAATGATTGAAATGGTCATGAAACACCCCCCAATTTCTTAGATTGAGGGAAGGTCTAGAAAGCCGATGAAGGACCTGGATTGTAGCTCAGTAATTTCTCAGTGCATGTAAACTCTTACTCTGATTTCTTTCTTTTTTCTCAGTCTGTGCTATGTGTGAAACAGACCGTGGTATGTGCAATAAGCAACCAACTAACCAACTACATGCTTCACGAAATGAAGGATCTAAATTTTCTTCATCATCTAGATGATGTTTATTCATAGTTTCAAGTTAAAGTGGTGCAATGTTTAAAAAAAAAAAGTGACAAAGTCTGAAGTCTGAGTCTTGCCCACATTGTGTTTGGATGTGTTTGGATGTCATTTCCTGAATGTGTGTTGGGCTCACGTTGGGGTTAAATTTCACATGAAGGTTTTTACAGCCCGCCTCCCACTTTTAACAGATTTTTCCTTCCGCTTCCCCCAGCTTTAGTTTTTCTCCTTTTACATTGAAGTCACATTTTGAAAGACTGAGATTTTCAGATCCCAGGAGCTGCAAAATTGGTTTAACAATATTTAATTGGGAATCCTAATAATTCACAGTTTTGGCCTTTTAGCCTCAAGTGTGTAAAGGTAGATGTGCTGGGCTTCTTGGAAAAAGTATGCTTGAAGCTTAATTCCTGGAAAATAATCACATTTAAATTTGAACTGCAATATTCATCAGGAAAATTGAGAAATTGATCATTTCCTCAAATTTTTCAGTCCTGCTGGAATCACCCACAACAGAATTTTGCACTGAGGTCTACGAAGCCTGTGCTTGTGACAAAATGCATTTGTAGGAAATTAAACGGTGAAGGGACTTCAGGAAAACACATTGTTGCAGCCAAAAGGGTCCTTATTACGTTTATTATGTTTTATGTAGCATGTTCTACATGAAGAACTAGAGATTTAGGATTAAACAGGTGAAGGTTAACATCTCACTATGTCAGCAGCTGTGAATAAAGCACATTTTGAACATCTGATTAGCATATTTTGTCTCTTATTTAATTCCAGCTTTTTATTTATATTATTGCTATACAGTGATTTAACTGGTGCTCTCTTTAAATGTATCAGATTATGGGTGATGTTGGGCTGATTAAAGCCAGGTTCAGACAGAACGTTGTCAGGCTCGGGTCTGTTTCGGGCTTAAAATTTTAGTGATTCGGGTCAGATTCAAACAAAGTTATCAGGCTGTATTTGGGTTCAGATCAAAATTTCAGACCTGATTAAAGCTCCAGTTCAGTTCATCATGGAGGCACCGTATCAGTCTTCTCATGTAGATTTCATTGAAAGGTGATTTAATACCCCTCACCTGTGTTTCACTATTGAAAGTAAAAGTCTTAAAAAGGCTTGTTGTGTAATTCCCGTTCAGTTTCTGCACCTACAGTTATTGTTTTTAATCTCAAGTTGTACTAGTAGTTTCGTGCCTCTTATGCCATTATGCGTGTTTCCCTGGTCATGATCACTCAGTTCATATGGCCCATATATGAAAAGTAAGCTGCGAAAACAGTCAGTTTTGATGTGTGATGTCATGAAAACCAACACATTTACATAAAGCCATGTGCAGACATTTGTGTTCCCCTGGTCAAAGTGAAAATGAGTGAGCACATCCTCTTCAAAGAGCACACGTCTGCACATTTTAGTGCACAATTACTGTTTACTTATTGGGTGAATATAACAGTGAAAAAAAACACATAAAATGTGGCCTGTGCTAAAGTTCACTTTATATGTTAGCATTTTTGATATGTTCAACTCAGTAAATAAACAGAAATTGTGACCTAAAAAAAGGTTTTCGGTTGCATCACTCAGTTGAGTATTGGTACTCATCACAATGCACAGATGTGATTGGCTGAATAGCGTCACGTGTGATATTTACAACACACGCAATTGGTCTCTGAGTCTCCTGAGCCACTAAAGCCGTACCGTAAAAGCTAGAGAAGTTATGCTGATTAAAATAGAACCACCCCGTCTAAATGAAATAATTCTCCACAGTTTATCGGTTATAGACCCAGGTCCACAGAGGACAGCCTCTGTGTCTGGACTCGGACCACATTCCACCTATTAGTGACCTCTGCACTAAAGAATAAAGAGAGTTTAGAAAATGGTCATGTGAAGATGAATATGACAAAACGTCATACATGGACCTCAAGAGGAGAAATAACGTGGGATGTGGCCCTTTAATGCATGCAATTGTCTCAGCTATTCAGTACACAATGTGTCTGTACTTGTCTGAGAAAGGCCTGCTGGTGCTGTAGTTTCTTTTCTGCCCAGCTCTGTCATCAGGCTGTGTGATCACCTGCTTCCCCACCTCTGTTTGACTCTGACCACATCCAAATGAACCTGGCCTCTAGTTGGTGATCACTATAGCAACCTGTCCTAGGACTCTGTGCTTGGACTGAATGGAGCTTATGCAGCAGTCCATGACTGCGACTTGCCTTGGGTTTCTGTTATGGGTTTCGGTGTCCATACAGCATGACCAGAAACCTCCAGAAAATGATGGAAGACCAGAGAGCAGAAACATCATACAGTACCTTTGACCTAGGCTGCCTTTTGTCCTCAGTTTAGTTTTGGTCAGTTTTGTGAAGAGAATGTTTCTTTTTTTTTCTTTCTTTCTCCAAATGAGAACAAGGAAAGCACAATAAATCATGCTATTGCTGCTGCCAACTATTTATCCATTTTACAATAATGTTGGTGTAGAGATCTGCACGTTAAAATGCTCTGTGCAGTTTGGGGATTTGGAGGCCTCTGTGGTGGAAATGTGTAATTGCGCGCAATGAGCAGAAAAACATTTTGTAACGTTGGACCCCTTCCCCGAGGGGATGAATCTGATGATTGTGAGCACGTTGATGGAGCACTGAGAGAGAACTCAAGTCAAAACGTGGTGAATGTATCTGTTTATCCATGTACTATTGCCTGGACGACATCTAAAAAGTTTGATATTTTCTAGTAAAAATTTGTGCTTATAGCTATTTTTGTGCTTTGTGCTTATATGCAGATCTGTGGTGACTTGTGTGCTTATAGCGCACAAGATTGACTGCAATCAACTTTCAAAGCCATGTCCACATGCTTTCCACATTAAAGAAACAGGAGATTTCCATCATTGCAACATCATTGCATCATTCATCCACAATTGAGTTTTCATAATTCAGCTAATTAAGCTGTTTACAAAATGCTGCAAATTTAACTAAATAAATCACTCCCAGCAGAGACGGTGGAAAATATACTCTGCTACAAATTTTAAAGGCCCCACTGTTACTCCGAAGAACTTTCTCTCCAGGTTAGAGGTTGTTGCTCCAGCTGAGCGAGAGAGGAGAAATATATGACACAATGAGGTGTCTGAAGGAGCTGGATGGCTGATGTTTAGAGGCATGACGTTATAGCATGAAATCTGATCCAACACCTCTGATTTTTAAGTCACGTCTAATTTTTTAATCTTTTAACAGGCTGACCTATAGCAATGCAGAGACACTGGGGCTGGGAGTAAAAGCATCGTAAGCGGATCCTGACCTCTCTGAGGCCCTAAACAAAATTCTGCAGAGGTCCTCTACATGGTCACCAAGCACTGCACGGTTTTCAAGTCATCATGTTAAATATTAAACACTGCTGCTTACTAGGAGAGAGGAGCTGGCTGGCATTTGCTTGACTAGCATGATAACAGCTTTGCTCACCACATGACATGTTAGATTCTTTCTAACTGAAGCACCAATGAATTTAGATGATGATAATTCAATTCAAATGCAAGTGGCATTGAAGGGACAGAAAGGAGAAATTAACCCTATTCTGTAACATTTGAATCAGAATGGTTTGTGTTGTTATTATTTGGCTCTGTAGCCTGATAGGCTAACTTAGTGTTAGCTTAAGGAGCAGGCCGCAGAGCCAAACAGTGCCACACAGTGCGGTACAGGTTTGATTCTGACTGAAAATCTTTTGAGAATAAAGGCCAAAGTCTAAACCTTTAGAGCAGCTCATCTTGTTCTGTGGTTCGTGGGCTGTAGTGTTTAGGCTAAGCTAACGTTAGCTTTATTAGCAGGCCAGACGTGTGACACGGCATAGCACAGGCTTGGCTCTAACTAACCGAAGCTAAAATGACACCCATTTGGAGCATATCTGACTGTGAGTGACATATAAGAGTGAAAGCTGAAATTGAATGTGCTCTGTGATGTGTGGACCTCTTATCCATCGCTAAGCCGCTATCACGCTTGGTTTTTCCCAGCTCTGATTCTTCCTTTCTTTCTACCAGTGTCACCTGTTGGTGAATTCCTCTAAAGTATAAATGGATGGAATGTATTTAGTTGGCCGTTCAGACATGGAACAGGAATTTGACACGTCGTAAATTAAAAAATATTGCCCAACACTGATTGACACCATGTTTTATTTTGTCCACATGCTGTAATTTAAATGGCCACATGACTTTGGTTAATGATGAATGGAAAGTGCATTACTGCTATGCTTGGCTATGCTACACTCAGTGTAGACTAACCAGGTCCTTGGACATTAATCTCTTTGTAACCCAAATCTTATAGCTGACGACTTTTGTCCCCGCTCCCAGCTACTGACTCATGCGTGGACCAAACGATTGAGTTCTGTGTGTAAAACACAAGTAGAAGTATGAATGAAGGTATTTTGTTGCTGTGGAGTTCTGCCCAGTCTCATTAGGTGGCCTTGGCTAAGGGAAACTTTGACCCATTTTGTTAAGTCACTGTTTAGCCTGGGCCATTAAGGGCCTGAATGGTGAAAATTTAGCTTGCAGAGGTTTTAGTTGTTGTCAGTGCTGGTTGCTGTATTTTCAGTAGTCTTTACCTCTGTGAGGCACTGGACTGGAATCAGTTATGAATTATTTGTTTCAGATGCATGTAGGGCTGTCACGATGACTCGATTTTAAAAAATCAGTTATTAAAAATGTTTTCATCCCTGAATCAGCAAACATTATATTGTTATAATAACGGAAGTCAGGATTTGTTAGTGGTCAAGCCACTTTGTGACAGCTGATGATGTATGATGTATATAACCTACATATTATACACTTTCTATACATAATATACAATGCAAAAAATTCACACCCTTCATTTATATCATTTTCTTTCAAAACAGCCATTGAGTACAAGTTTTTCAGTGTCTGGGGGAAAAAGCGAAAAGCATTTTAAAAGAAATTTACACAAAAGTTTTAATGACTAAATATAATATTGTTCAGTGTTTAGTGTGCCCATCATTTTTCTTTATAACAGCTTCCATTCTTTTCAGGAGACTTGCTTTCAGTTTTTCAAGGAAATCTGCAGGGATGTTTTTCCACACCTCCAAAGTTCACTATTAGAAGTTGGTTGGTTTTTTTATATATATATTTTATATATATATTTTTTATATATATATATATATATATATATATATATATATATATATATATATATATATATATATATAATGTGGAGGACTACAAGAAAAACTTTTAGTTTTTTTGAAGACATTTGCCCTCATTTTGTTCTTGTGCCCAGATCTGTGAATAAATACCCACACTACGCTTGTAGGCTTTGGAATCATTCAGGTTGCGGAGGACAGTGTGGAGCCTGGTTCTTTTTCACTGTTCATCCAGTGCTTTATTCATTATCTTTCTTTTGGTCATGAGTCATGTTTTCTCAGGTTCCCCCCACTGTGTAATCCCATGTCTGAAGTCCCGCCAAGTGGGACTGTAGTGTGGGGGCATCCGGTGAAACTGAGCAGGCACTGTTACCCTATCAGCCCACTTGGGCCTGCTGTGCAGGAGTTTTGTAAGGTCAGCGTGTTATGTTTGAGGGTGCTTTTCTGGCAGCTTCTATTATCTCTGCATGTGGGAAAACCAGTGGACCTCTTTCCTCATACTGGACATCCTTAACTCTATCTCCCTGTTTGTCCAACAGTGGCGCCGTGGCTGTTCTGTTTCCTTGCTGCGTTGTGGAAATTCTCACATTAGTTCCTCTCACCAGACACCAGACTCCCCTTTGTCTATACCGTGTCAAGTTTCAACATATAAGAATGTCTTCTTGTGAAATTTGGTGCACTGATAAATGATTGGGTTGTCTTGAGGGTGATTAACTCCAGTAAAAAGGGGAAAATGTATATAAATGATCCATTTAGCAAGACTGAGACACACTTTTCAAAGAACAGCCTTCATGGTTAGGAGGAAACGCTTCAGAAACAATTTTTTACTCTGTAACAGAACAGGTAACCTGTTGCTACGTAGAGTAGCTACTCTAGCTAAACATGGACTAGAGTAGCTAACTTTAGCTCAAACTGAAAGTTTTCTTGCCAGAGTACCAAACATTTGCTAGAGTAGTTAACTTTAGCTAAACCTGAATATGTTCTGGCTAGAGTTGCCAACTCTAGCTAAACACAGACTTTTACTAAAGCAGCTAGTATCCCAACCTGGACGTTCACTAGCTAGAGTAGTTAACTTTAGCCCAATATGAAAGTTTTCTAGTAAGAGTAGTTAACTCTAGCTAAAGCTGGACTATTACTAGAGTAGTTAACTCTAGCTAAAGCTGGACTATTACTAGAGTAGCTAACTCTAGCTAAAGCTGGACTATTACTAGAGTAGTTAACTCTAGCTAAAGCTGGACTATTACTAGAGTAGCTAACTCTAGCTAAAGCTGGACTATTACTAGAGTAGCTAACTCTAGCTAAAGCTGGACTATTACTAGAGTAGCTAACTCTAGCTAAAGCTGGACTATTACTAGAGTAGCTAACTCTAGCTAAAGCTGGACTATTACTAGAGTAGTTAACTCTAGCTAAAGCTGGACTATTTCTAGAGTAGCTAACTCTAGCTAAAGCTGGACTATTACTAGAGTAGCTAACTCTAGCTAAAGCTGGACTATTACTAGAGTAGCTAACTCTAGCTAAAGCTGGACTATTACTAGAGTAGTTAACTCTAGCTAAAGCTGGACTATTTCTAGAGTAGCTAACTCTAGCTAAAGCTGGACTATTACTAGAGTAGCTAACTCTAGCTAAAGCTGGACTATTACTAGAGTAGCTAACTCTAGCTAAAGCTGGACTATTACTAGAGTAGCTAACTCTAGCTAAAGCTGGACTATTACTAGAGTAGCTAACTCTAGCTGAAGCTGGACTATTACTAGAGTAGCTAACTCTAGCTGAAGCTGGACTATTACTAGAGTAGTTAACTCTAGCTAAAGCTGGACTATTACTAGAGTAGCTAACTCTAGCTAAAGCTGGACTATTACTAGAGTAGCTAACTCTAGCTAAAGCTGGACTATTACTAGAGTAGTTAACTCTAGCTAAAGCTGGACTATTACTAGAGTAGCTAACTCTAGCTAAAGCTGGACTATTACTAGAGTAGCTAACTCTAGCTAAAGCTGGACTATTACTAGAGTAGCTAACTCTAGCTAAAGCTGGACTATTACTAGAGTAGCTAACTCTAGCTAAAGCTGGACTATTACTAGAGTAGCTAACTCTAGCTAAAGCTGGACTATTACTAGAGTAGCTAACTCTAGCTAAAGCTGGACTATTACTAGAGTAGCTAACTCTAGCTAAAGCTGGACTATTACTAGAGTAGCTAACTCTAGCTAAAGCTGGACTATTACTAGAGTAGCTAACTAGCTAAGTGTTTGCTAGCTAAAGTAGCCAACTCTACCTAAACTTGGAAGTGCTTGTTGAGTTTAAGAGTGCGCCATTTCTTTTAGAGTCTGTGTGCACAGTATTTTTCACATGAGCTCTATGTTTTAAGTTATATGTGGAACACCCATTTGTAAATAAGAACTGTTAAACATTGTTTTGGCAAAGCTGGTACATTGACGCAAAGCCTAAATCGTAGCTGGAGACACAATGTTTTGATCACGTGCTCTAGAAAGTGCAGTGCTCCTCGGGTGGTCTCCTTCCTACAGCTGCCAACTGCAAAAGTGGCACTGAAAGCAGTTTCTCAGATTATAGGACAGTTTATTTCTTTCCGGTTGTAGAAGAGGTGGCCCACTAAGTCCGCCCGTCCGTCCGTCACAATAATCAGTAAATCAGTGCTTTAATCTTCATGAACAGGCTTTTTTGTCACCTAAACTACTTCTGTAAATGAGCAGCATGACTGCATGGCGTCCAGAGTCCTGTGATGCATGAGCATCCTGCTGTGTGAACCTGTCCCCGTCTCTGCTGCAGCCTCCCAATCACTATGGCACGAGCTCTTCAGGCTCTGGCCAGGCTCAGTGTCTGCTGTCTTCAATAAAACCACCTTATACGCTGTGAAGATACTGGTATTCCTCCTTTTCAGGATATTCATTGCCTCTTTGTTTTGCATAGTAACAAACTCTGAAATATTTGTGTCCCACACACTTTACATTGAAATGTTTTGCATCAGATCTGCAAAGAAATCCATAAAATATTCATAAATCAGATGTTTGAGTAGTAAGTAATAAGAGATGCATAATTTTATCTGGTAAAAGCGCTTGCTAGCTAAACATGATCATCTTTTATACAGCAGTTAGTTCCGGCCATACAAGCTGATTGGTTGGGAGGCTTTCTAACTGCTCTGTTATTTTACCATAACATCACAGGTTTTTTCACACTGTATCACTCCGCTAAGATGCCGTTGCTAAGCAACGAGTTTGTACTTCTTTCTTTGCGCACAAACAGAAAATTGACTCTTTTAAGATCACATTTGATGGACAGCTGATTTGGTCAGACTCTGAAGATGAGACTACACTAAATTCCCAAACTGCCATCACCACTGAGCAGCTTTTCAGTCAGCAGCTGTGACAGAGGGAAACCTAAACAACCTGGAATCAGCCAGAAATGAACCGAATACCATGTAGTCTGATCTTCAGAGTCTGACCAAGTCGTACTGAGCCATAAAACAGACGCAGTAAAAAAAACAAAAAAAGCTGCTCAGTGGTGATGACCGTTTGGGAATTTAGTGTAAGGAGCTGGAGAACAAACTGCTGGCTGTGCAGCGACTGAGCGGAGCTCGTTACTCGTTGATGTAGCAGCGAGCTGCTTGTTAAGGAACTATAATTTGGCAGCAGGAACTGCGAACAGTAAAACATATTAAACGCCACGTTCACGGCCCAGTTTATTAATGTCTTACGTTATTTATTAAACCGTTGTATAAAAGCGATAGAACACTCGAGGAGTGTGTTATCACTATAACATCACGGCTGTGACGATGTACAGCGACCAAATCACAGCCGTGATGTTATTTCACGATAACACGCTCCCTCTGTTTTATTTCTTAGGTATAATCCTTAAGTTTTTCAGGAGGTTTTCTTTTTTACTCTTCCCCTCGTTTTCACACTACCTGGAATTAAACCTTGTCCAGTGTCGATGTTTATTCTTAAGCACGGTACTCTGTTGTCTTGCCTGAACACTAGTGAAAGAGCATCACACTGCAAGATGTGGCGGTTCTGTACGCTCGTACACTTTTAAAATGGTCCACAATTAATTAACTTTTTTTTTACTGGAGGTGTCACACTGTAGTCAGGGCTTTTTTATTGGCAGTAGAGTTTGACCTGGAAAAGATAGGCCTGAGGCTCGTCAATCTTTAAGCCGTGTAAAATGTGAGGAGTGAGCTCGGTAGTTAGGTATCAGGGACTACTTTGCTGATGTTGGCAAAAATCTACGCACTTGACTGAATGACCACCAAGATTGTGGGACAATGTCCACAAAAGAAAATACAATTATTTATTGTTAATGTTATGAATTAACCAGACCGGTTGGAGGATTTTGTGCTGCGCTCTTTCTCTCTTAGTGAAAGTGAAAAGGTCTGTGGG
Organism: Pygocentrus nattereri; assembly: GCF_015220715.1. Classification (NCBI taxonomy): domain Eukaryota; kingdom Metazoa; phylum Chordata; class Actinopteri; order Characiformes; family Serrasalmidae; genus Pygocentrus; species Pygocentrus nattereri. Next base: position 11,475,327 of record NC_051214.1, on the reverse strand, counting down.
GTGTGACCTTTCACAGACTGCTCCAAGGTAGATTCTTCCCTCGGCTGTGTGTTGCTAAGGTGTGGCTGGAATTGGCCTCTTAATTATTTTCACTGTAAACTTGTTTTGGCTGGTAAGGTCAACGCTGTCAACATGTACAGTCCAAATGAAATGGTTTTTAAGCGTGAAGCAAAGTGCTGGAATGCTGACGTGCCTTTCGAGGGAGTGCCTGGGATGACGGCATTCCCCTGTCCACCGTGTTCTGTTCATTTGGACTGAAAGCTCTAAATGAAATCTAATGCTAACCTTGTGAACTTGATGTTGGTCAGGTGGTAGATCATTCTCAGCGACCTGGTAATGCGTGTTGTCCAGCGAGGACTGTAACAGGTTGTTTTTAAACACTGTTTACACTTGCTGGCCACACTGTTGCTTCATTTTGCTGGTGTACAGTTAGAGACTGTGTCTCATCTTTTTCCATGCACAATTTTTGTAGCCATCAGTGGTCAGTTTCTTACCACAGGGCCACTCTTGGCTGGATATTTTAGGTTGCCATGTTTTTCTCAACCCAGTGACACTGATGTGTGTTAAAACCTCAGCACGCTCACACCAGTGCCACGGCGCAAATTAAAATTTCCAAAAAAAAAAAAGAATTCACTTCCGGCAGTGGCGAATTCTGCTTTCAGCCGAGATGAAAACAGATGTAGGGGCTGCTCCTCGGTCAACATAACTAGCTACCTAACGTTAACCATATTCAATTTGCTCTCGTGTTATTGTTTGCTATCCGGTGCTGACCAAAGGTGGATGGGTTGGATTGGTTCTTCTCAAGGTTTCTACCTCTTGCTCTTAGTTTTTCCTTGCCACTGTTGCCATTGGCGATACTCATGGGGGCTTGGACCCGGGCCTTTTCTGTGAAGCTGCTTTGTGACAACGTCTGCTGGAAAAAGCGCTACTTAAATAAAATTTGATTTGGTCTGACTTGACAACCATGAGCTACATCAGGGGTACACAGCGATATCTGAATCATATCAGAATAAAAAATTGACATAACTTAAATCAAACTAACTTAACAATTACTTGAATTGCAACACAGCCAAAAGCGCAATAAATTGGCTAATTGGCAGTTTTATTTATAAGTAAAAATCTGCTGCTTCCAACCTTGTGCGTCCTTAATTTACAACCCCCCACAAATAAATTATACTATTCTCTGTTATGCTAATCCAGGCGCATGTAGTCCCAATTTAATGTATTTTAATTAGTCTGTATGTACTGGCCATGGTATCAGCATCAGCAAATTCCTACATGTAAAATACTGGTTCTCAGCTTCTGTCCACAAATTCAGTATTGGTGCATCACTAAAAATATTGGATATCTACGTCGGTGCATCCCTCAAAATATTGGAAATCGGCATCAGCCCGCATTTGCCATACTGGTGCATTCTTAAAAATTTTGGATGTCTGTATCAGTCCACAATTCCCATATCAGTGCATCCCTAAAAGTATCAGATACCTGCATCTGTCCAATTCCCATATCAGTGCATCTTTGAAAATATCAGATTTACCAAAGAAACACTGAGCTGGACAGGTTGGATGTGCTGCTGTGAGAGTAATGTGACTTATTGTAATAGTATGTAGACTAAATGATCTAATTAAATGCGTTGGGATATGCAAATTAAACCGGTAGTAATGGGACCTGCTTTAGGCTAATTAGAATGATGCAACCACAGCAATGAGAATAACATGGAATACGAAAGTGTCTTATTGTTCCTTCATGGATGTTTTAGACTGAATGATGTTCATCATTCGGGCTGCGAGACACGACGGACAAATGTTTACAAATAGAAAACAACAGATCAGAGATAAGAGCTGGGTGTAGGCTGAAGAAATGGAGTTGGCCTTTGAAATTTGAGAGCCCTCATATTGAAGGGTGTCTGTAGTATGATATTACTGGCACAGAGAGAAATAGTCAGTGATGAGAAAACTAAATGTTTTCATAATCAAGACACAAAAACTGTTGTTTCTTTCTTTATTCATTGTTATTACACAGTACTGTACTATAGCCAATAATTTCCTGTCATATCAAGGCCTCAGTTTCTGTAACGGCTACCTGCTCTTTTGGCTGTCTTTGCATCTTTTTGTATGATTTGATTACTGTTTGTTTTCTGTATTGTCAGTTTATATATTGCTGTTGAACAAAACCTCGTATCTCCCAAATGGGAACTTGACAGGAGAAGGAAAAAACATACTTTTCTTTTAATGTAAGTCAGTAGAACCAGACATTTTTCCCCAAGTCATTTTTGGCCGTTTCTTTTGGTCCATTCATCATGAAATTTACACACAGTGTAAAGCACAGGAAGCATTTTCAAATTATGTCAAAAACGAGATTGGAGATATGACGTTTTGTTCCGACAGCCGCAAAATATTCTATATTTATATTTCCACCAAGACGGTGTGCTCGTGCATGCAAGTGTGCTTGGCTAATAAATTGTTCTTAGGCCATTTTGTTTGTTCTGCATCTTCAGTTTCATTAAACATGGGCATTCTTTGGTCTTTTCTAATTAGGCAGTTACTCCAGCCTCAGTTTAAACGGGGAATTCCAATGATTTTTCAGAGATTCTCAATAATTAATGGTTACGATGTAAACAAAGCAGCAGTGGTGATGGGAACCAGACGTCTCCAAACAAGAAGCATCTACCTTTCAGAAAGAGGTTTCATGAAATGGTTAGCGAGACCTTGCCTGATGCATGTTGCCTTGTTTTGTTAGCATTTGTAGATCTTGGCCTTTTTTTGTGAATAAATTCGTGGTGTGAAGAATACTGTAATATTTTTATAGCAATATTATCAGCATTTACAAATACAAACTCAGAAGGCGTAAAGGTTCACTGGTTGCTAGTAAACACAGTGCGTAATGTCCGAAACATTGGGTTTGACCTAAAACTTTTATTTATTTATTTATTTATTATCTGTTCATAATAGAGATGCATGCAGGGTGTTGTGAGGCAAAATAGTCCCCAAATAAGCTGTTGCTTCAGATTTACTACTATTTCTACTATTATTACCTTTGCAAATGTTATATATAAAAATGCTAAACGCAAACGTTTACTGGTTAGTAAATAAAATGTGTACAAGACATTGTGACCCCTGGTTCCTGTCACCACCACTGTATGAAAAAATAAATAAGTTGTTAATAAAGAGTTGGTAAATTTCTCTACCATCAAATATTTCAGATCAAACCACTCAGAATGACTTTGTTTACATCTCTAACATTGAATTATGCTGAAATTCTTGACATTTTTGGTGGCATTCCCCTTTAAATGGCTTGATTTGGGAGCTTCTGAAGCTCTGAGCTTTTCTGTGTCCCTTTGTCAGCCACTCCTTTGGTCTCATTGTCACCGTGACATATCACTGCCTTTTGTGTTCAGCCAACACAATCTCTGGTCATGTGACCGCCTCAGCCAACACAAAGTCCCTGATCATGTGACGGCCTCACCGTGACAGCGAGTCCTCAGTGATCTGCTGCAACAATCCGCGTTTGTGTGGCGTAGAAGAGGAGTGGGCCCGAAGGGGCATAACTCACTGGCCTCTGAACGGAGTGTTTTTTGCTGTATTCTTGCTTATTATGACGTTTCGTTCTGCAACTCATTCTTTATTTAACTCCTTTTCTCTGATTATTCCTTATATCTCTCAGTTAGGCCAATGTCACTTCACAGTGTGCTACTGGAGGTCCAGCAACAGCTATTAATACCTCCTTTGATGCACACGAAGCCTGTCAGTGTCTTCTCAGACTGCCAGAGATGGAGGATCACTGAGTGTGTCAGGAGAATGTTTAAAGGGTGCTGATGTCTACACCTTTAATGAGAACGGGGCACATTGCATCAGATGAGTACAGTGCTTAGAAACAAGGCCGAATCAGGTGGTGTGACTCCAGTCAGCTCGTGCCTCATTTTCTGTCACGGAGAAGTGACTTGTCATTGCTTTCCCTTTCTTCTGGCTGTTTGTTGTGCCGTTGGTAGCGTTGATCATGGGGCTGTTCTGTGATGCTCCTTCAATCTCCCTTTCAGTCTAATGACTATGGCTGGGACTATGGCTTGAGTTCAATAGTGATTTGGCTTATTATTCTGGGAAGGCCCCTAACAAACCGAAAATGGGTGTGGCCTGAACCCAACACAAATGTTAGGTAGTAGTGGGCGGTTTGGTCGCCCATTTCTCATTTATGTTTGTCAACATGGTAGGTTAATGGTGGCTTATTGTTCTGGGAAGACCCCTTTGCTTTTTAGCGAGATCCATTTTTAACAACCAAAGTAAACCTGAAATATTTTTATTATGCAAAATAAAACAATAGATAATCCTTGTTAAATGTTTTAGTTGGCAACTTTTTATTCAGATTTTCCATTCCACCTTAAGTGGTGCAGCAGTTACATTACCTGTACAGGTGCTGCTCCGTTTAAGGGAATGGAAAATTCGAATATGAAGCCAACTTTAGCTTTGTTCAATTTAAAGTCATTTGTCTCATGTACATCCCATACACCTGTGCCTACGACCAACAGACACTGCTTGAATTTGAAACAATAATACAGTCATTCAGGTAGCTGGTCTATGGCAGAGACAAGGCCGGCAGGTTGAGATGACAGCTGACGGAGGAGTCGACTTCTCAGCCAGGCCTAAGCAGTCTGGTGTCTGTGTTAGGCTAACTAATCCCATAAGACTGGCAACTTTTTACGGCCCTCAGAAACAAAATAGACTACTTCAGATGCACCAGGCGAGACTGCGCAAGGTGATCAGGAGACTCCATAACCGAGCTGATCGGCTGGAATTGCTAGTGTTAGTAAGGTTTTCTATGAGTTATTCTGACACGTCTCATACCCGAGGAATAATTTTGACCGGATGAGCCGATATACTGCCCGCTACTAATGTGAGGTTGGGATATACCTACGTACCTTATTCACTGTACAGCTAGATGAGAACATTATGCAGTCACGAATGTATTGAATTGTTCATGATTTTTTTTATTGCTACCAGCATATCACTTTATTGAGTCTACTGGAATGAAATTGCTTTTATATGGCAGTGGTCTGATTGACTTGAGATTGAGGTTTTAGTACACAATTGCATGGCTTCCCGTTCAGCCTTAAAGCTGCTTTCACACCATTCGCAATATGAGCAGTGCTTGCCAGCTGGTTGTGAAAGTGAGTGGCTGCCTCTGATAAAACTAGCCACACCCACTGCTCTCTTATTGGCTGTGGCAAGACTATCCTAAAGTGCTATGTGCAAAAAGTTGAAAACATTTGAGCTTTGTATGACCTTGCACGAGTCCATTCACCGTTGCTTTTGCCGCGGAGCTCAACTCGGCGAAATTCTGCGTCATCCCATTGAAAATAATGTGCTTGAAAGCAGCTTGAGTCACTTTGCAATGAAATATCCTGCAGCTTTGCGGTTTGGTCTGACATCTGAGGCTGTGAGGCCTGCTTTTACGCTCATAGATGGGATAGAAATCTGTTCAGCCTTTTGGCCGTGAGGGTTTTCCACTACAGCTGTTGCTGTAATGCTGTCTATACTTGGTCATTGATGACATCACTGTGCTGACTTTCAGTGTGAACATGACCACACCCTGCAGCGAGCTGCACCTGCTGATTTGTTTAACTAGCTAAAGAAATGTCATTCAGCAAAATGAGCCTCTGCTTTATGCTGTAGACTGAACCAGAGGTTCATCCTCAGTCAGCGTGTCTTTAGACCGAGTCTCCGCTCTGAATCTGAAGCACAGAATGCAACGTGTTTTACTTTGTAGCTCACTCTTGAGTGGCAGTGCTTCTCAGTGTCCTGGGAGGTTTCGGCCTTTTTCAGGAGCTTCCTCATGTTCCTCTTTGAAGAACAAACAGTAGCATTGTTTGTCATTGGTGCTTTGCCACATATGGAAATTATGCTACGCTTTCTCAGATAAGCAGACCCCTCATGCATGAATAATGGGATATTTTGACGTTAGCATTTAGCTTCAGGTTTGGTTTGAGTACAGCCCTCATGAGTGTGTTTGAAATGCCAGCATGCTTAGAGGTCATTACACTGACGAACGTTTGTGTTTCAAACAGAACTTTTTGGGACGTATCCGGGACAAAGGTTGGGGTTGGGACGGGGCAGAAAAATCATGGCCAGATGAGTTCATTCTGAATGTCCCTTTCTCAGGGAACACGGCCAAGCTGAGGGAGTCCCTGGCTGTCAAATGTTTGTTTTCGTGTAGTCCGTCGTTGCTGAACTGATGAAAGGCTAAGTAAACAACCAGCAGGCACACCCTGAGTGGAAGCGCATTTCCTCTAAATACTGCCCCCCCTCCAAAACACCCCCCCCCCCCCCCCCCCCCCCCTCCAAAACACTCCCCACCCCCAACAAAGAAGAGCCATGGATCTCAGCACCAAATGGCAATGACCAAGAAGTGGACTCTAATTCTGACTTTTATTATTCTGCATATATTTTTTTCCCTGGGATCCATGTACAATGTTTGTGTGGTTTAAAGTACCAAATACAGTCATACTTAATTTTAGTACAACCCTTCCGCAAAGGTATTTTAGCCCTTAGAGTTAAACAGGCTGTTTTGGATACTATACCTTATATGTCGTTGTTGTCCAAACAAAAAACACTAAACAAGGATCTCGAAAATGGCAGCTTTACAGAAGGAGGCAAAACATTGTTTACTTTTAGTTTAAGTTAATGTAACATGATTTTTGGCCCTTTTGTGGCTCCACAGCGGAACTAGATTTTAAATTAAAATAATCCTTCTTTGCAATAAAATCTGCTGATGGTTCAACACAGTTTTAACAATAAATGTCTTAAACACTGGAGTTGATGTGCAAGTACTAATTCACCCTTTAACCCTGAAGGTTTGTATGCAGACTGCTGGTCACCATAGCAACGCAGACAACAGGCTTGCCTAGCTAGTAGCAACGAAAAGACAAAAACAAGAAAAAATTGAGACAAACATTCATAATTTGGAGACGATTGGACTTATTTGCAGTTATTATCACTCCAGCTGGTTTCCTGAAATGTTTAGTCTGCAACAAGAAACTGTCAAACACACACAAAAAAAAAAGTCATGAATCTGAAGTCGCTTCTCATTTCCCAGCTTCTTGTTTGAATGTAGCGGTTCCACCTTAGATGTTGGTACATTTAACCATACGGGAAAATTCTAGCAAGAACCTGGCGAATGAGGAGCGACTTCAGCCTCGTAAAAAGTCACACCTTAAGAGACATTTTACAAGTTTCCTGCTGGAGATGCGAGAAAAGTAGCTGATGCTTAGCTAAAGCTTAAAGCAGAGCAAAGCAAGTCTGTTTTCGTTAAATGTTACTTCAATAAAATGGATAAAATGTTGTGGCTCCCAAGGTAGTTTGATATTTGTTGAGATGGGACAAAATGGCTTTTCTCAACGTTTGGGTTGCCGACCTCTGCCTTTTATAGACTGTATGCTTTATGAATGAATGGTAGGCCCTTTCAGTTCTACTTTGGTATTACTTTTTGGTATTAGTGTTTTGCCTTATTTACATTTGTAAGGCATTGTGCGATTGACCCCTCGTATGCTCACGGTCACCAACATTTTCCCCTCACGTGCCAACGACTTTCAGCGCTCCATAGTGTCTCTAAGCACCACTCAGCATCTCTCAATTACTGCGTTAATTGTATCGTAGTAGATAAGTGGCTTGAAATGTATGCAGCTCTGCGCTGCCCTCTGGAGGAGATGTCTCATGGTTCTTAAATATGAGAGTGTAGAGAGAAGATAATTATGAAAAATCATAATTTATTATTTGACTTTTTTGCAGACTTTCATGATCATTTGGAATTTGGACCTGTATTGTTTACATAGGACAGCAAACTCTTTTGCTTTTTTTTACTTTTTTTTTTTTTTTTTTCCAAAAAAGACAAACTCCATGTTTTATGAAAAAGTTTTATAATTCGGCACTTTGGAAAGTCTTTTTTTTAATCACTATCATTTTTCATATGGTATTTAAGCAAATCCCATTGATTGACACATTTTCCAGATTGAGCTAGTGGGTCAAAACAAGGGTTTTTATTTGTAGCCATTAATGAAACCATCTTTTACACCCAATAATCAAACCAGGCAGGGCTTTAACTTTTGAGTTGCTTCTGCATTTGGCTGATGCTTCTGCACTGAGCTTCATCTGTGAAGTTGAGGAGGGCTGCATGAGCCACACACTGTTCAGTGCTTTAGAAACTTCCGTTGGAAATCTGTGGGTGTAGCTTCAGAAGCTTGGCCTGCACATCACACACAGGCAATAAACTGTTCGTATGTTTTTATTAGGGAATGATTAGTCAAGACTGTAGGACATTTCCCTCGTGTTCCGTTTTGTGTTTATTGTACGTTTTGTTTGATTAAGTTATCCATTTAATTCCACCTAGACTGCCACGGACTCCTGTGTTACTCGACTCACTTATTCTGTAATTGGCCTCCTGAGACGCTCCCTGATTGCTCTGCAGATATAGAAGGTAGCCTGTGCTGTTCTGTTATGAGCTGCATTTGAATGGCTCTGTTATGAGCTGTGTTTAAATGGCTTAATGACTTGTGTTGAAGCCTATTGTTTGTCCCCCTTCTCATCTTCTACTCACAGTCGCTCTGAGATGTTTGCTTAGTTCTCTTATTTTCCTCCCATAGATGCTCAGTACTGTTTCTGAATCATAAATACTTCAAAAATGCTTCATAAATTAATATACACTGCTCAAAAAAATAAAGGGAACACTTAAACAACGCAATATAACTCCAAGTAAATCAAACTTCTGTGAAATCAAACTGTCCACTTAGGAAGCAACACTGATTGACAGTCAATTTTACATGCTGTTGTGCAAATGGAACAGACAACAGGTGGAAATGATTGGCAATTAGCAAGACACACTCAATAAAGGAGTGGTTCTGCAGGTGGGGACCACAGACCACTTCTCAGTACCTTTCTGTTTTCTGGCTGATGTTTTGGTCACTTTTGAATGTTGGTGGTGCTTTCACACTCGTGGTAGCAGGAGACGGACTCCGTTGGAGGGCAACAACCCAGCAGCAGGAGCGCTAATGTCCACCTTTGTGCAAGGAGGAACAGGAGGAGCACTGCCAGAGCCCTGCAAAATGACCTCCAGCAGGCCACAAATGTGCATGTGTCTGCACAAACGGTTAGAAACCGACTCCATGAGGATGGTATGAGGGCCCGACGTCCACAGATGGGGGTTGTGCTCACAGCCCAACACCGTGCAGGACGCTTGGCATTCGTCAGAAAACACCAGGATTGGCAAATTCGCCACTGCCGCCCTGTTCTCTTCACAGATGAAAGCAGGTTCACACTGAGCACATGTGACAGACGTGACAGAGTCTGGAGACGCTGTGGAGAGCGATCTGCTGCCTGCAACATCCTTCAGCATGACCGGTTTGGCAGTGGGTCAGTAATGGTGTGGGGTGGCATTTCTTTGGAAGGGTGCACAGCCCTCCATGTGTTTGCCAGAGGTAGAATGACTGCCATTAGGTACCGAGATGAGATACTCAGACCCCTTGTGCGGGTGCGTTTGGCCCTGGGTTCCTCCTAATGCAGGACACTGCTAGACCTCATGTGGCTGGATTGTGTCAGCAGTTCCTGCAAGATGAAGGCACTGAAGCTATGGACTGGCCCGCCCGTTCCCCAGACCTGAATCCGATTGAGCACATCTGGGACATCATGTCTCGCTCCATCCACCAACGCCACGTTGCACCACAGACTGTCCAGGAGTTGGCGGATGCTTTAGTCCAGGTCTGGGAGGAGATCCCTCAGGAGACCATCCGCCACCTCATCAGGAGCATACCCAGGCGTTGTAGGGAGGTCATACAGGCACGTGGAGGCCACACACAATACTGAGCTTCATTTTGACTTGTTTTAAGGACATTACATCAAGTTGGATCAGCCTGTCGTGTGTTTTCCCACTTTAATTTTGCGTTTGACTCCAAATCCAGGCCTCCATTGGTTAATAAATTTGATTTCCATTGATGATTTTGTTGTCAGCACATTCAACTTTGTACAGAACAAAGTATTCAATGAGAATATTTCATTCATTCAGATCTAGGATGTGTTATTTGAGTGTTCCCTTTATTTTTTTGAGCAGTGTATTAAAATATTAATGTACATTACATTAAATACTTCATAAATATTATATTAAAGCTAAGACATTTTGCTCAGTCACCACTTTAGTCCCAATATGTATTAACGTGTATTTCATAACACACATCACCCTATTTTGACACTGGACCACCAAGTGTACAGATTAAATGGTGTTTAAACTGAGAGGTTGACAACCTTTTTGACTAGAACCAGTCTGATCAGCCAGCTAACAGGCTAAAAGGTATCGATCAGGCTGTTATTCACTGTCATATGTAGTGCACTATGTAGGGAGTAGTGAATAGGGAGTTATTTAAGATTCAGCCCTAGCATGGGAAGAGTGAGGCAAAACGGGGTCCAAACTTCTACTATTTAATTGCATTTAATGCAGAAATCTTGCTTTATAAGTACATTGAGTACAACTGCAGTGATTATAATCTATTCTAGTGCTTCTATGGATTATGTTGGCACCAAGCTAGCAGTTTATATTCCTACCCAGGGTTTAATCTACTTACTTAAACTTGGATATATGAAGCACTTCAAGCTTCTAACACATTTAAGCGGCATAATATTTTGCTTCTATGTTGTAGTTTGCAGTGTAGGTGTCATACAGTGAAGCCTAACTCTCAGTATTATCGGGAAAGGGCTTGTTAGCTTGCTAGCTGCCAAAGTGTCAGTCAAAGTCTGTCAAGCTGTTCAGCCTAACCTGTTTAAACAGAAAGTTTGCTTTATGTACTTTTATTTCATGTGCACACAAGCAGTAAAAGCAAACATTTAATTTCACTTCGCATACATACAACCACAGAAATAAGTGCATTAACAAGATCCTGCTGGTGTGGGTTTCCTCTATTTGTGCTGCCTCCTTCAGTCTGCTTTGTAAAGACTTATTGTTCAAATCTGCTAACTTATCTAAACTAAAGTAATTAATTGAAAACCTAATTCTTTAAGTCAAGTAATTAGTTTGATTTGAGTATTTGTGAAAGCCCTAATGTTAATAAAACAGACCAGTGCTAACAAATCCCAAAGATTAGTCCTAAACCTTTCAAGATGACTTCTCAAACGCAGCTCGTCTACCAGAATAGGTGACCTATTTACTCCCACTGATGAAGCTAATTACAACGTCTTCATCTGGGTTCTTTTTATTCTTTTGTGCTCTAAGAGGTGTGAACCTAAAGCCTGCTTTCTGGTGTTGTGTTAAACAGATGATACGCCTTTTTTATCTTCCTAAGTCACCAGTTTAGTCCCAACCTACATCAACAAAACAGGCCAGCGGGAACCGAATGCTGGATGAATAGCGATGATATCTGTTAATAAAGAGTAAATAAATCATTGTCATTTTCACGGCAGCTCTTTAGGAGAAATCGCTTCCCAGATTGCTGTAAGTGATCTGCTGTCGATCTTTGATGCCTGAGTTAAAGACTGCGTCATGCTTTGCTTTATCTTTGATTGATCTTGCATTTGGCAGCAGTGTTTCAGAACAAATATGGGTACGTACACACACACACACAATGTGTGCCAAGGACGTTCAGTAGTTCTCTGACAGTATCTTTTGGTTTCTTATCTTTGGCAGTTATTAATACTTGACCTCAGCATCTTGGAATAAAAAAGCCTTGTATATGTTATAGTTTTTGATATAGACTCAGAAATACAGCTTCCTGTTTTTTAACAGGCTACTTGGTTCTCTTTTCACATCTTAAAGCCTCAGTCTGCAGTGATTGGATGACGGTGTCCCTCAAATTGCCATGTGGGTTAAACCTCAAGGTGTTACTTTTGCATGCAGTATCACCTTCACCAATGTGTACATGTAAATTCTATTGGTTTATATCTTGCTATGGGTTCATTCACAAGATATTGATGTATGAATATTCTGAACACTTCTAGTAAGACTCATCATCTTGGATCAACTCCACGTGCTCATTTAGGGTTAGCTGTAATCTGCAATCGGTCATTCATGACTGAGCAGAGTGGACTTTGTTTCTGAATTGGAGGAATGTGCCCAGCACTTCTCTGGAAGGAAGTTCTTACTTTCTCCTGGAATCCTCCCAGTTACCTGAATAATCCTGGACCGTAGCTCTGCGCTGTCATCACTGCAAGGCTGGGCTATCTAATGGCTTATTAACAGTGATTAGATGATGGTTATCTATCAGCTTTAATAATCTATTCAGGTCAGATGGATAAGTGCTTTCCTATCAGGTTGCCATAACATTGGAGGCCTGAATTCTGTTTCCGGGATCAAAGACTAACCAGCTGATGGATATGCTGATGTCATACATGCTGGGAATGATTCCTTTCTTCTGGTGCTTCATGAGAGCCGATTGACTTCCTCTGTGTTAGTGTTGCTTCGCAGCCAAGTTACAGAGCTGTGCCAAAGACATGAACATCTAAAAGGCACTGGCATTGTTTAATTTGACGTTTTGGCAGTCTGAGATGTTTCAGCAAGCTATTCAGGGATTTTTAGATGTGGGCTAGGTTGTGTAATCAGGGTAAAAGTGCTGAAGACCTTTGGGTTAAAGCATAGGTCATTTTTAAATGGAATCTGTACACAAGTTAGAGGGGAGTTTTCCTGAATTAAACATTCATTCTTCACAACAAATGTAGTCACACCAGGGTGTGTTTTGTTGCTTAACATGGTGAAGAACCACTGACTTTTACAGGAAAGGGCCGTTGCTTATATAGTTACCAGAAATTTGGCGCATGATTTTCAAGCCACCATCTAGCAACTATCAACCCATCCATCTGAAAGAGCAAAAGTTGAATGACTAGTGCTGGAGTGACACCCGGGATGGAGACTATTGTTCGGTGTTTGGGTCTGAAGCTATTGGCTTTGGAAATAATAAAACTAATAATACCGGCGTATATGTAAACAAGGGCTGTTATCATGGACCAAGTATTAGTCAGTATTTGATACTGAACTTCCTCTGATTCTGGCCATTGTAGTGTTTCACTGAAGAGTCAGAGCTCTATTAAATGGCAAGATGAGAAGCAGTTTCCCATCTGGTGTGCTGGATTATGTTTAGCTCCAATTTGTGTATGTAAATAAGTTTGTTTGGTTGGCACAGTAAAGCGAATGAATGAAATGCCTGTCCTGGTGTACAACAAAGCCGCAAAGTGTCCACCGGCTAGCTCTGACAAATAAAGGATCTCTCTCTTAGGCCTTACTAGTTACCCCCAACCTCGAGCACTGGGTGTCAGAAAGCATGATTTATCATGCCTGGTTTGTGTAGGTTATGACCCAGGTTATAAAAGTGGAATGCAACACATCACTCTCCCGCAGAACGATCTCATGACTGAGGAACGAAATACGGTGTCCGGTCCCGGCAGTCAGTTAGATTTCTGAAGTTATGGCAATATAGCGCAGGCCTAATCCTGAATTAGCAGCTTGCCCTAGAGGCTAAAATGCTCACGTTTCCTTATGTGACCCTCAGGCCAGCCGGTGTGCTTGTATTACATGCTTAGTAAGGTCTTTGGTATGTGTGCTAAACAGCATTTTGAAGAGGATCCGAGTGGCTTTCTGCTGCTCTGTGAGAGAATGCAGTGATTGTTACTCTTGGGAAGCGGCTCAGGAAAGCCTGAGGCGAATAATTAATAGTTGGACATTGAAAGTCTGATTCAGACTGGAAGCTGGGACCCAGCCAGGGCTGAGGCCTTTTGTGTCCTGGGGTACGGTGTCCCTTCATGACCAATTTTAAGGGAAAAGATTCCCTGCTAAACAGTGGGCTCTTGGTAGGAAACTAGATTTCCACACCAAAATCCAATGATAACTATCTAGCCTATAGGAAAAATAACCAAACTGTGCACCTTAAACAAAAGTGCCCAAGAGTTTTTTGCAGCAATGCTTCTCAAACTGGTCCTGAGGTTCTCATTTTCACTCTATCCCTATGTGCTCAGAGTTGGGATAGAGTGAAGAAAAACAATGTGGACCGCCTGGAGTTCCTCAGAACTGATGGAACTGCTGCCCTAAAGAATGGATCATTCTGGCCTAAAAATAGTTTGGTACCTTATTTGTTGGTTGATTCAGAACTAGCTCAGCACAATGGCTCCTCGGTTTGGCAGAATTCTTTAATTTAATATTCCAGTATTATTTTACCCAGCATACAGTGCACAAATGCATCATACATCTATTGGGAACCCCTGTGGTGTTAACCACTCCTGCCTGCTAGCTTATTGAGCTATAGGTTAACAAATACAACCAAGCTAGCATTAGTGGAACTCTTACCTCTGTCACTGAGCAAAATAAATACAGTGATTTCGATATTTATTCAGAACAAAATGTACACCAGAAACATGTATTTACCCTTTCAGCCAGAGAAAAGAAGCCCAAACGACGTAACATGTCTAGATAGCCAGCTGACTTGCTGACTGTAGCTTTTAGCTTTTTGGCCTTCTCAACTGATTAGCCATTTCTGTGGCTTCAGTAATCCGTTCTCTATGCTGTCATGATGATTTGAACATAGTTACCAGAGATTTGGAGCTGTTGTATGTTATTACGCTTTATTACGCTCTATTTATTATATTACGCTTCCTAACAGTGAGGCTTCCTTTCTGCATTAACTCGCTAACCAAAAATGCCTGAAAATAATGGAACCGTGCCGGCTATATGGAAAAATAAGAGCTGTTAACATGGATAACTTACCATTCACCAACCTTTATAAATGTGATGTTAAGTTACTGTAGTCAGTGTCGTGTTTAAATGGAGACAACAGCTTTCTATCTGGTGTTTTTGGTTAGCTGGTAAATGTGGAAAGGTGGCAGTTAGTTAGCATTACTGCTATGAAGTGGAATAGCTTACTGCAGCTGTGTAACTTTAGTAACTGTTTTCAAATCATTGTTATGGTAGAGAGAATGAATTACTCAAGAAACAACTTGTCAGATGAGGAGGACAACAAGCTCAAAGCTAAAGTTAGCAAGGTAGCTGGCTGTCTAGATAACTTAGCACAGTTTGGCTTCTTTTGTTTGGCTGAAAGGGTAAAACAACTGCTCACTGCCAAACATCCACACCAAAGCAGTTATAGTTTTATAAAAGTTCCTCTTCCACACAAGAACATGCAGATTTTTCAGGATTGGATCACACATATACTCTTTTACCCTCAGTATCGTACACTATGTATGTATACTATCATTTGGACTTGCCTCTGATAACACGTGTCACCTTTTACCAAGGCCCAGTCTCCTTTCACCCTTTGCCCCTACCACTTAGCCCTACTCCTTGGTTTTGCACATTCACGTCTAGGGATAGGGTGTCCTGTTTTTTGTTAAAATAGAGTGGTAGGGTGAAGTGTCCCAATAGTTTTTTTTTTTTTTTTTTAATCTTATGGTCCGAAAAGAAAACTCACAAATGTGAGTGTTTTCTCCATTAAAATGATAAAAGCCATTGTTTTATCTTAGTTTAATGTCGTTTCAATGTATCATGGTCTTTTTCTTCATAACAAGCATTAAAAAACTGTTAGTAGAACGCTGATGTCTCACCCCCGTTCCACCTTAAATGGTGCGGAGGTTACATTCTGGAGCCTCAGGCATCAGTACTGCTGCTCTATTTAAGGTGGAATGGGAAATTTCGAAGAAGTTGGCGAATAGCTGACTTCAGCTTCGTCATCGTCATCATCATCATCATCACTAAAGCATTAGGAGTGGGTGAATAATAAATAATCGTCACACTCTTTGAGGCATACGATGCCCTAAATGTGGCTGAAGCCCAACAGCAAGGAGCCGAACTTTCCCCTCCTCTGCTATCACAGCAGACTGGTAGGGTCGCCTACAGAGCAGCACTATCTAATGAACTGATGCTCTTCTTTGAGGGTCCCATTTCATAGGGTAAGATTTCAACAACTAACCCTTGCAACTCAGGTCCAAGGGGCAAGGTGGCACTTAAAAACAAGGGGTAGGGGTAAAAATAAGAAATGGGATTAGAAACAAGTCCTTTGTCTAGTGTCACATTTTATTGGCGCTATATTTAACATGTAGCCGCACAACCTGTTGTTATTGTTCAGAGGTGTGGCGCTGGTTGCCTAATGCCGATGTAAACATCCATGTGATGATGTTTAGATCTGGACTATTTGGGGTATTTTGGTGAAATTACACAGATTCTTTGTCCAGGACAAATTGGCTAGTCAAACTGCACACATGACATTACCGGACCATGTTGGTAAAACTAATCCAGCTCCAATAGGGCTTTAGTTTCTGTATTTTTCAGAAGAATCACAGAATCACTTTATTTTTCCAAGTGTGTTAGACTTACAAGGAATCTGCCTTGGTGTGTGCAAGCATGTGTGACATGTAACAGACTGAACAGACCAGACAAACAAACTGTTAATAGATATTTGACCGAATGAAGAATAAAATGCTAAACATAGAATCAAAAAATCTTGGTAACAAGACCCAAAAAGCCAAATGTGACTTCAGCTTTTTAGGTTAAGGCAAAAATAAATCAATGGAGCCAGTGACCCACACCTAACAGCATAAGCTTGATGGTCAGAGTGAATCACAGTGCACTGAAACAAATGCACAAGAGACTCTCTGTTTCCAGTGAGTGGAGTAAGTGCGGATCGTTTCTAGAGCAGCTTTATTCTATTTTAAAGCTGTTTTGATGGCTTGTATGGTTGTGGTTGGGTTTCTTGGGCTGAAGTGTGTTTTGAAGACTAGCTGTGAGAGAACTGGAATACAGTCTTAATTGTTGGGTGCTTCAATGCAAATCGCGTACCTCAGAGGTGACGTTTCAGCACACTTTTGTTTCTGCTAATAGCTCAGTGAAGGCTCAGTGGTGCTGAACAGCCACCGGTAGCTTATTGTCTTTGTATTCCATTGTTTAAGTGTGTTGATTGGAACCAATCAGATCCATCCACATGTCCCGCAGTCCTGGAGAGGAGTCTGAATGGTCTTTGTGGCCTGGCAGATCAGAATGGTTTGGTTTTCCTGCTTCAGTTTTTGGCCATGAGTTCTGTACAAACACATCATTAGGATTCTAAGGCCCAATCCATTGGGTTACAAGGAGTAGTGGTTGAAATCTTCTAGTATATAATGGGACCCTCAAATAAAAAAGAGCATTACTTCATTAACAGGCTACTAGCAGTGCTCTGTAGGCGACCCCGCCAGTCAGAGTAGGGTGAAGTTCAGCTCCTCGCTGCTGGTCTTTAGTTACATTTGGGGCATCATATATCTTCAAAGATGGGGATGCAACAATTACTTATTATTGCCCACCCCTAATTATTCAGTGAAATGAAGTTGAAGACAGCTGTTTGCCAGCTTCTTGCTTGAATATTCCTGTTCCATTTTTATACCTCTTATGAAGAAAAGGACCATAATATGTTTGAAATGACCTTAAACTAAGATAATGCAGTGGTTATTGTAACATTTAATGGAAAAACATCTCACATTTGTGTTGTTTTTTTGGTCTCTTGTTCAGTCAGCAAGTTTTACGTAAACAGACGAGACGAGGTTTTCCGGCCATTTCCAATACGCCGCCTCCAGCTGTGGTGGTCTCACTTGTTTGTCACATGACAGGACAGGTGAATCATATTTAAAATAGCCTGAAAAAATAATCAGGACATGTTTACCTGCTTTGTCTCCCTACTATAGCAATAATGGTATATCACTCTGACATTTGTAGTTTATCTGAAGGAGACTGAAAAGCAGGGCCCTCACGATTCATTCACAGCTTCAGTTTTACGCATCAGTCAGTCAAACGAGTCACCCAATAAAAAAGAGCACAAACAAAAAACTACATCACTTCATTAACAGCTACTCTGCTCTGTAGGCGACCCTGCTGGCCTGCAGTGACAGCAGAGGAGGGGAAAGTTCAGCTCCTCACTGCTTAAATATATTTAGGGCATCATACGCCTTCAAAGAGGGGGCAATTATTTATTATCACCACCAAGAATTCTTTGGTGATATGAAGCTGAACTTAGCTTTCTAATCGCCAGCTTCATGATCGATTTCCCGTTCCACCTTAAATGGTGAGGCAACCTCGGGTACCAGAACGTAACTGCTGCACCATTTAAGGTGGAATGGGACATCAGCGTATTACTCGTGATTTTTATGTGTGTTATGAAGGAAATGACCATTAGACGCCATTACAGTGGTTCTTACAATTCAACGGCTTTTTAACAGAGAAATACTTACATTAATGTGTCTGTTTGGTCGCTTGTGCAGCCGTCTTGCCGATGAACGCAGGGCGTTCTGGGAATTTTCTCCTAACCCTCCGTTTGTAGTGCGCCGCTGAAAAATCTCTGTTTGAAGGGCCGAATATCCCCAACCCCTAGACGTGAACGCGCAAAACGGAGGGGTAGGAGTAAGTGTTAGGGGCAAGTGGGAAATGGGATTGGACCTAGAAGTGCTTTTCAAAAAGGTTCTATATAGAACCATCTACAGCACTATGCAGACTAAAGAACTCTTTAATCATGCAAAAGGTTCACCTGGTTCATGGTTCTACATAGAGCCATTCTTTTCACTAATGAAGAACCATAAGAGTCTTCTAGTATGATCTAGTATCCTCTTTCTCCTCTTCTTCCCGCTTCTTCTTCTTTTTTCCTTCTCTTCTTCTTCTTTTTCCTCTTCTTCTTCCTCTTCCTTTTTCTTCTTTCTCTTTTTTTTCATTCTCCTCTTCCTCTTCTTCTGTTCTTCATTTTTTTCTTCTCCTCTTCCTCTTCTATTTTTCTTCTTTTTTCATCTCCTCTTCCTCTTCTTCTATTCTTCTTTTTTTGTTCTCCTCTTCCTCTTCTTCTATTTTTCTTCTTTGTTCGTCTCCTCTTCTATTTTTCTTCTTTTTTCGTCTCCTTTTCCTCATCTTCTATTTTTCTTTTTTCTTCTCCTCCTCCTCTTCTTTTCTTCCTCTTTCTCTTCTTTTTTTCCTCTTTTTTCTTCCTCTTCTTTTTTCTTCATCTTTTTCTTTTTTCCTTTCTTCCTTTCTTCTTCTATTTATCTACGTCTTCTTCTTCTTCTTCTTCTTCTTCTTCTTCTTCTTCCTCTATTTTATTCTTTTTCTTCTACTTCCTGTTCTTTTTTTTCTTCTTCCTCTTCTCCTCCTCCTCTTCTTTTCTTCCTCTTTCTCTTTTTTTCTTCTTCTTTTCCTCTTCCTCTTCTTTTTCCTTCTTCTTCTTCTTCTTCTTCTCCTTCTTCTTCTTCTCCTTCTTCTTCTTCTCCTTCTTCTTCTTCTCCTTCTTCTTCTTCTTCTCCTTCTTCTTCTTCTCCTTCTTCTTCTCCTTCTTCTCCTTCTTCTTTCTTCTTTTTCTTCTTCTACTACCTCTTCTTTTTTCTTCTTCTTCTTCTTTTTTTCTTCTCCTCTTGTTCTTCTTTTTTCTTTTTCTCCCTCTTCTCCTTTTTTGTCTTCTTCCTCTTATTTGTCTTTTTTCATCTTTATCTTCTCCGACTTCATGCTGTTTAAGATCTCCTCTTTAAGGTCACTTTTGTCCTCTTCGTCTGTTTCTTTGTCTTCTTTGTGTTCATCTTCCTCATTTTATCCTTTTTCTGTCTTTTTACTTTCTTCCGCTACTTTTTTCTTCATCTTTGTCTTGCTGTCTTTTTCTTCCTGATCTTCTTCTTCTTCTTCTTCTTCTTCTTCTTCTTCTTCTTCTTCTTCTTCTTCTTCTTCTTCATATTACTACTTTTCTTGTTATTAATATTTTTTTATCTTATTTATTATTAATGATAATAATAGACTCATTATTAGAATGGTTGGGATCAGAGTTCTTGTTGTCTGACGTTCTCTATCCTGTCTTCTGGTTGCAGTGTGGTGAGATGGAGGATGGGAAACCGGTGTGGGCGCCCCACCCTACAGATGGGTTCCAGCTGGGCACCATTGTGGACATCGGAGCGGACAGCCTGACCATCGAGCCCCTAAAGGAGAGAGGAAAGGTGAGCCTCTTCTCTGACCTTTCTGCTTTATCTGCAGGGTCAGATTATCTCAGGAGCAGACTGCACTCTCGAGTCTGCTCTGAAGATTAAAGCTCAATTTTCTAGAATTGATATTTTCCAGACTGATTTTTAGAGGTTTTTGTGGTGTTTACATGTTGTAACTGACTTTTCATTTGGTTCCCTGTCATGAATTGTCATGAATTGTCTTTTCAAATTCCAAATCTAACCAAATTGTTTCTTTTGGGTTACTGATGTACAAGATATGTGCAAAAAACGTGCACACATCTGCCGATGTATCGTGGTATGAAATCGAGAATTTGTCCCCCTTTTTGCTGAAGTATGCTCTGGGTAGGCTTTACAGTAGATGTTGAAACATTGCTCTAAGGATTTGATTGCTCTCAGCCACAAGAGCATTAGGATGTGATCAGGTCCTGATGTTGGATGATTAGTTCTGGATCACAGAGGTTTTGGGTGGAGCTCCATCACTTCAAAGAACACCGTTCCACTGCTCCACAGTCCAAGTGCTGGAAATGGGGCATAGATTCATGTACTGCTGCTCCTCCAGAGCTTTTTATGGAGGTCTGATCCACCCGTGCCAGTGCAGCACACACTAACACACCACCACCATGACAGTGTCACTGCAGTGCTGAGAATGATCCACCACCGAAATAATACCTGCTCTTCAGTGGTCCTGTAGGGGTCCTAAGTATTGATCAGTGGGGTAAAATAGGGCCAACAAATTATGCTGATGCACTATAGTCTGTAATTGTAGAACTACAAAGTGCAGCTACATGGTAAGTGGACTTGTTTCCAAGTCTATCTTGGTTGCAGGTGGTTTTCTGAGCCAGAGTAAGTCGCCTAAAGTACTGAAGCAAACTAACCAATGCAGCATTTTATAATCTAAAGCGTATCAGAAACAGTCATCTTTCAGTACCCATGAGCACGCAGCTGCAGTCAGTTAACTGACCAGGGTTTTCAATGTGTCTGAGTGGCACCAGCTGTTTTGTGCAAGAAAGAGTGATTTTGCAGGAGTGTGTGTGTGTGTGTGTGTGTGTGTGTGTGTGTGTGTGTGTGTGTGTGTGTTTTGCTACCCTTGTGAGGACCACATTATAATAATGTTAGAACAACTTAACAATTTTGTGTGTGGACATTAAGGTGGTCCTTATTTAAGTATGTGTTGTTTTCACCACATTTATTGATTTATTTATTTGGGAAAACTAAAAGAGCATAAGTGCCTTTATAATACAAACATCAATTGAAACCAACGAAAGTCCTCACAAGTGAGAAAAACAAGTTTGGTTGGTGTGTGTGTGTGTGTGAGAAACATTACATCTGCCCCATGTGATGTTGGACGGATGTCCCTGGAGTGGCCTGCTCTGATGATTGCCACAATGTGAGGAGTGTTCACCAGCACAGTCTTTGTGCCAACAGATGGCAGGCACCCCGACACCGAGAGTGAGAGATAAAGGCATAAAATGAAAGGGAGAGAGAGAGAAGGAGGCATGGATAGAACGAGGGAGGCAGAAAGAGTAAGGGAGAAGCAGAGGGAAAGGGGAAAAAGGAGGAAAAAATAACGCATGACACCACGTCACCCTCTGTGAATGGTGGCGTTTGAGCCAAAAGCATTCAGTAATGGCACACCGTCTCTGCCTCAGAGGCAGCCTGGCATAGAGAGAGGCTTAATTCTGAGGATTACTTCATACCTCTACACACACATATGCACACTTTTACTTCATACAACTTCATTAGATATGGTATATAGGTACCTATATGTAATAATATATCCCTTATGAATTAGAAAAAAAAGGACCTACATGTAGTGTCTCCTGTATGTATTATAATCATGAAAGAATCTATATGGAAATAATAATTGACCACACAGTAAATACAGAAAAAAAATTAGTTATTGAGACTTCTCTGTTATATTCTGTATTAATGTCTGTATTAATATTTGCACAGTGCTGAAAAATAAATTAGAACTGGACGTTAAATAAATGAAGGGTGGCCTCTGACTTTTGCTCAGTACTGTAGTTCAGGCTGGAGGTCTCCAGTCTGTGTCGTAGAGATTTGTAAGACATCTTAAAAGCAGCTCAGGGTCCCACTAAGCACCCCTCTGTGGCTCAGGCTGGTGTGTGGAATGCGTGAGGAATGCCCTCCAGTCCGAAACGGCGGATGCTGGGCCTCTCAGCCAGCGGGGGCTCCCTGTAAATGTAACGCATCTGACAGAGCCTGACCCGCCTGGTCGAAGGTCACCTGACATCTGTGCCACACATTGTTTTTTAGTTCTAGAGTGAGTACTCGGGTATTCACGTTCAGTCTGAAGGTAATTCTGCAAATATCAAAAAATTATGATCACAATTTTTCCTTATCTCAAATGTGTAGACTTTTGACTGAATTTGGCCTCTTTAGTTTTGTGATGGCTATATCTAACACTATGTAGAAGTTATTAAGACACCCTGTTAATTATTGAGTTTAGGTTTTTCAGCCACACACATAGCCTTGCAGTCTTGATAGGCGAAGACTAGCAGTAGAATGGGTCGCACTGATGAGATCAGTGACTTCAAACAGTGATTCAACCTCTGCCACAAGTCAGTTGAAATTTCTGTCTTGCTAGATCTGCCCTGGTCAACTGTAAGTACTGTTATTGTGAAATGCAAGCACAGAGGAGCAGCAACAGCTCAGGCACAAAGCAATAAATGATGTAAACTCACTGAGTGGGGCTGCCGAGTGCTGAAGCAAAAAAAAAAAAAAGTTCCAACATTCTCCTGTCACTCGTTGATAAGAACGTTACCTGCCTGACTGCACTGTTCCAACTGTAAAGTTTGGTGGAGGAGGAATGATGCTATGGGGTTGTTTTCAGGGGTTGGTCTAGACCCCTTACTTCCAGAGTAGGGAAATCTTAATGCTTCAGCAAACCAAGACATATTGGACAATTCTATGCTTCCAACTTCCAAGATCATTTTCTGTTCCAGCATGACTGAGCCCCAATATATACTGTCTGTCTCTCTCTCCCTCTCTCTCTCTCTCTCTCTCTCTCTCTCTCTCTCTCTCTCTCTCTCTCTCTCTCTCTCTCTCTCTCTCTCTCTCTCTGTCTGTCTGTCTGTCTGTCTGTCTGTCTGTCTGTCTCTCTGTCTATCTGACTCTGTCTGTCTGTCTGTCTGTCTCTCTCTCTTTTCTCTCTCTCTCTCTCTCTCTCTCTCTCTCTCTGTCTGTCTGACTCTCTGTCTATCTGACTCTCTCTCTCTCTCTCTCTCTCTCTCTCTCTCTCTCTCTCTCTCTCTCTCTCTGGCTGTCTCTCTGGCTGTCTCTCTGTCTGTCTGTCTGGCTGTCTCTCTCTCTCCGTCTCTCTCCAACAAAGAAATGAACCTTTTGAAAATATGGAAGGCCTTGCGAGTATAATTGGAGGGATTGGATCGCTTCTGGAAGTGATCTTCCCATTTGGAAAATCGCTCCAGATTTGTTACAGTTTGTCAGAAAGGAGTTAAAATTGGGCAGTGTAGGCCCAGCTTAAGTATTTATATATATCTGGAATAGTCTGACCAATGTTGGCCTGGACCACATCTTTTTATCAGAATGAGCTTAGGTGCATTAAGACCTTAGACTGACCACGACAATTACAGTGTGCTGTTCACATTATCGTAGCTTAATCCAAAGTTAAAATGCACAACTTTAACTCCAGTTTTCCCTGATTCTTAGACTGGCTGAATCTGTGCTGGTCAGCTCTGGCCTGCAGGACCTGAGGCAGGCAGGATTGATAGTTGGGTGAGAAAATCGAGTAGTGTGTGAGGGGCACAGACTGAGATTTTTGGCCTCACAATCGGAGGGCATTTGATTTATATAAAGACCAATTTTACGCCACATTTTGAGGTGGTATGATAGGTATTGCAGATTGGAATATCAACTGATACTAATCAGTATTCCTCCCCCTTCATTTTCAGTGGGGAGTAGCAGGAAAGTGTGTGAGTGATTGTGGTATAGTGAGTGGCATGAACATGACTTGTGTTGTGATAGCAGTCAAACTGGCTTCAACTTCATGCAAATTGCACACGGCAGCCACAGAGCGCTGACCAATCAGGCAGATGCAACTGTCCATTGTTTGTGCACAGCAAGGACGTTCCTACATAGTTCCGCCTGGATGACATAGAAGGAAAGTTAACAATGGCCGTGCCTGGATTCCCCATTCTGTGTGATCCAGAAAGTAACAAATAGAATGGCAGAAAGTATCTGACCCACAAACCAAGAGCTTTCTTGCACTCCTTGCTGATGAAAGTGTCCAAGCCGAGCTCATATCATATTTAATGAAATGTGTATATATAGAGACCAGACAAAGCTTATCCAGATATGATCTGGATACAAATCACATGTTAATGCAAGGCGCAGACAAACTTATACTGTTCACATCAAAATTCTGGTTGCACTGTGTTAGAAGGTTTTAGCCGAAAGTTTGGGCACACTTGGTCAAATTACACATTTTGCTGATTTTCAAAGTGAAAACATGTAAACAGCATCTCTGCATGGAACACACTTAAATATGACAGATTTCTGCCAAATTTAATGCACAGTTATTGAAACTCAACAGAAACTGAAAGGGTGTCTAAACATGCGCACACGTCACATGGCATTTTTTTTTTTTTTTTTTTTGGGATATATTAAATTCAACAAATAAATAATATTTTTCCCATTAATTAAGAGGGGCAAGGGCCCATCCTAACAGGGTAAAATGTAACACTGATGTCTTTTTGGAGTCTAACAGGTCCTGGAAGAACATGCTTTTGGTCATCATGCCATCGCCTGTGAACTTTTCAGATATTTCTCAAGATTTACCCTGTTTTTCTTCCATAAAAGTGACTTTTTCACAATTTTTAGTGTAACCGAAGCTGTATGTATTGTTTTAATCTACCTCTTGGTTACTGTAACAGCACCATTTTAAAACATGCAAATAACTCACAGGGAGAGCTGGCCAGTCTCCACATGGTGGAGGTAGTTTTACCAGTGGAACAACTAGGCCTTGTGAAGTAAACAATGAGAGGAGTGTGTATCGTCTCTTATCATTTCAGAACAGGTAACTGTTTGAAACTTTTTGTAGAGTTAAAAAAGAAAAGTTTTTGTGTAACAGAGGTGTTTAGTTTGCTTGTAATTCCGCCCATTTTTCCAAAATGTGTAGACGAAAATTTTATTGCAAGTCTGTTACCAATTCATGTAATGACTTTCTGTGAGGGAACTTTAGAGGCATTAAACTCTTCAGACATCTGGTTTCCCATCACCCCCACTATGAACTATTCTGACTCGGAAGTTTCTCTAGAATGGTGCATTTCCTATGTACAGCACCCTGCATGTACCTCTCTGCCATACATGACTTCTAAAAACATGTTTTAGGCCAAAGCTTTATATGAAAACTCTAATAAAACAGTGTTTCAGTCATCAGGCAGTGTGTTCGTCATATCCATTTCATGCATTAACTTTCTGTGAGGGAGCTTTTAGTAGCATTTCATATCAAGCCACCCTGAATGCCTTTGTTTATATAATAAGGATTTAATAATGCAGAAATTTCGAAAAATCAGTGGAGTTGTCCTTTAAACTTGCTAGTATGTTTTAAAATTATACATCAAAAACCAGTGTGTTGGTTTGTGTCCTGCTCTCTCTGACATCCCGATTTCCAGGAAAACAGCATTCAGGAAATGATGTCAAGGAGGATGTCTGATGTCAAGGAGTTCCGACTTTAGAATACTTCCTGCAGTGATAACAAAGCCACCCAAACACATCAGCTGTTCCTCCTCCTCCTCCTCTCAGCCGCACTGAGAGTGAACAGGAGCTGCTGACTGAAGTCCTCAGTTGTCTTTATATGTTCAGTATTAATACTGATTAAGCCTGAAGATCCAGCACCTGGACCTGTAGAGAACACAGTGCACGCAGCATGTGCAGAGAGGAGTTAGTGAATACAGTAAATACCTGTGTAAGAATTTTCTAGGCCTAAATGTAACCTCAGCAGCCAAAGCTGAAACATGGAGCTTTTGTGGAAAGTTTTTCTCCCTCTTTTTTTTTTTTTTTTCAGCCTCTCTTTCTTTCTGTCCTTTGTCTCTTTCTTTCTCTCTCTCTCTATCTCTCACTTTATCTCTCTCTTTCCTAATCTCCGTCCCTCACTTTCTCTTTCGTGCTACGCTCTCTATCTCTCTCCTTTGTCTCTCTTTATCTCTCTCTTTGTCTCTCTCTCTCTCCCTAATCTCTCTTGCTCACTTTCTCTCTACCCCAACCTCTTTCTCTTCTTTTTGTCTTTCATCTCTCTCATTTCTCTCTCTCTCTCTCTCTCTCTCTCTCTCTCTCTCTCTCTCTCTCTCTCTCTCTCTGTCTATTTCTCTCTTGTTCGCTCTCTCTGTTACACTCACTCACTCACTCACTCACACTCTCTCTCTCTCTCTCTCTCTCTCTCTCTCTCTCTCTCTCTCTGTCTCTCTCTCTCTCTCTCTCTCTCTCTCTCTCTCTCTCTCTCTCTCTCTCTCTCTCACTCTCTCTCTCTCTGTCTGTCTGTCTGTCTCTCTCTCTCTCTCTCTCTCTCTCTCTCTCTCTCTCTCTCTCTCTCTCTCTCTCTCTCTCTCTCTCATATCCTCCCTGTAATTGTGCACGGAGTAGACAGATGTGTTGCATATAACCATTTAATAACTAGATACTTCATGACATAAGGAACATATATATTTGCTGCTTTTCTGTCTGAAATACACACACGACTGACGACTGGCTGGAATGTGTTAGAAATACTGGCCACTTTATTAGAAACCCCACCCTCGTAGTTCCACCTTGCCGGTGTTCAGTTAGAGGCTGTCTGCTGATGCACAGCAGTTAACCATCCTCTAGATCTTCATCAGTGGTCAGTTTCTGACCGCAGAGCTGCTCTTGGCTGGATATGTTTTGGTGGGGGATCGCACTCATCCTAGCAGTGGTCAGAAACTGACCTATGAGGAATGCAGTGGAGGACAACTGATAAACTGGTGCTAGTTGGTCTACAGTCTGTGATTGTACACCTATATAGCGGAGCTATAAGGTCGATGGAGCTCATAAAGTGGACAGTGAGTGGATAAATGAGGTTGGGGCTTTTTATATAATGGATGATTGGAGTTTATAATTTATGTATTTTTTATCATTTGGTGACTGTTAAATCTAAATAAATATAAATCTATGTTTATAAGTGACCTAACGCTGCAGTGTTTTTCTCCTTTCTGTGTTGCAGACATTCCTTGCTCCTGTTAATCAGGTGTTCCCTGCTGAGGATGACGTCAACAAACATGTGGAGGACAACTGTGAGTGATCAGAGTGTAAAACCCACTTTGTTTTCTGGGCTTAAGTTTAAGCCAAGACCAGTCATGTCAAACAGGGGACTTTCCAGGCCAAAGTGCTGGGAAGATTAGCGTTTACTGCCATCTGACACTCTGAGCTGAAGTCTGCAGTGTTTTGGTCCACGAGGACTGGAGCCTGACCCATGTGGCATAGACTAAAACATTAACAAACTAGAATTTAGACCAGGTGTAGAAGTTTTCCAGAACCTTGGTTTAATATCTGAACCCAACTGAATCGTCCATTCTGAGACTTCGGTGGTTCCCTTTAACTCGTTTATATATTTCGACTGCTTTATGAGGTCACATTCTTTACATTTAAAATAAATGCAACGACAATGTTGAGAAATTGTATTGAGACAATGTTGAGAAATTGTATTGAGACAATGTTGAGAAATAGGTCCTTTGTTGCATCAGCCATAAAGAGTTAACGTGCTTAGAAGTGGCCTGTTTAAAGAGTTATTCCACCAATTATTAAACATTTCTGTATAATTCAATCATTGAGACGCAACCAGTCATTTAGAGTGGTTTAATGTGAAATGGTGACTTGTTATCATCTCAGATTTCTTTACAGTGGTGATGGGAACCAGGGCTCACAAAGTCTACAACACTTTGATTTACTATCCATCCCAGCGAATGTGTTTTATACGTACTGTTGATGATGGTAAAATAATGGCAGATCTGTTTAAATATGTTTTCTTTTGGGAGTATTTTGCCATAAATCACCCTGTATGTACCTCTCTGCCATAAATAAATTTTGAAATATGTTTTACGATTAATTGTCATCTAAAAACTATAATAAAACAATGTTTGGCAGCACATTCATAACTGTTTCTTGTAGTAACTTTCTCTGGTGGAGCATTAAAATCTTCAGACGTCTGGTTCCTATAACCACCACGTTTCTCAGGCATTTCAGGCCACAGCATATGTATTACACATGCGTATTAACGTCACATAGCTCGATGTTTAGGTCTCAAATGCAAAATCAACATTATACTACTGAATATGTGATGATGAACGTTAGATTCATCCACTCAGGGAAGGGGTCTGAAGCACAACACGCGTTGCAAACTGTTCATCTGCACTTTCGCATGCAGTTACACATTTCCACCAGAGAGGTCTCCAAATCCCCAAATTGTACATAGTGTAGCTTTAAATCGGTCTTTGAAGATAAAGGCTGCAGCTGCAGTTCTTTTCTTTCTGCAGCTTTACCTGGTGGTCTGTTGTCAGACTGAGGCATGCTAGTTAGCCCACTATCTCATAAAACGGCATCTCTCTCACTCAAAGGACTGACAAGCAATAGTGCTTCAGAAGCATCCTGGTCTGATAAGGATATTATTATTATAGGATCATCCTCCCAAATTATTGGTACCATTGTGCTGTAGTGAGCTATGCTTCACTAGGATTTGACTAAATTTGATTAAAAAGCCACATTTTTTTTTTTCCTCTGCTGTCATCACATTTATCTGATTTGATCCATTCTCTTGCATAAAGTTTGATCGTAATATCTTTTTCTGCCTCTGATTCATTTGCAGGCTCGCTGATGTACTTGAATGAAGCCACACTCCTTAATAACATCCGTGTGCGCTACAGCAAAGACAGAATTTACGTGAGTATAAAATGTCCACCAAAAGCAGCGAAGAGAATCTGGCTTTGGCCCTGTGTAGGCGGCCTGTGGGCAGAAGATTTCACTGCGGAAGGCGAAGGACTGAACATAGCTTTAATACAGTGTAGCTCAATACTGTAGTGCCTTCTTTCAGAGTCCCACGCCCCTCTCTCTTCAGCACTGCAGCCTTATTATTGTGTGTCCTGTTATTTGTTTTCTAGTTCTTTATTCTCTTCTTTCCTTTGATGACACAGCGGTCGCCTTTGTCTCCCATTTTGTAGGATGTTTGCCCAGCTTTCTCATCCCCCAGCGTCCAGTGTTTATCTATTACAGGTTGCGTGATCTGTTTGGCCCAGTGAGCTGATATAGGCTGATATACTTCATTTATTTTTATATCTATTATTTTTTTGGTGGTAAAATGAGACATAGTCATTCAGAATTGTTTGATGTGAAATATTTCTTTGTAGAAAATTTGGAACTTGACCAGAGGTCACTTCTACCAAATATAGCCATTATTTTTACTGTCCAAAATGACCAGTGAGCATTGTTCCTTTGGAGGTTTATATGTATTGCCGTTAATGATGACGTAGTGATAAATCAAGAAATAAGTTTTCTTTGTGGGCTATTTTTCCTTCCGTACATCCCTCATGCACATATTCCTATTAAGTATATTTTGAAAAAATATTAATGTTTTGGGCCAAAGTCTGATCTTAAAGCAATGTTTTCAAGCATCAGGAAGTTTATCCATAACTTTTCATGTAATAACTTGCTGTTACATGACTTTTTAAAGGCGTTAAAGGAGGAATTCCACTGCTTTTCCAAAAATTCTGCTTAATTAATTGCTTACATTTTGTAAATAGTCATTTGGAGTCATTGCGGTGAAGTGCTTCATTCTATAGAAACTCAGAACTGTTCATGGTGGTGGTGATGGGAACCAGACGTCTCAAGAGGTTAATGCTTCTGAAAGCTCCCTCACGTTATCTATTTACATGATATGTTTATGAATACGCTTACAATCTTATTTTATACTAGTTTTGAGATGTGTGTGTTTTTTTTTTTGTTTTTTTTTGTTTTTTTTATGTACGCTTTTAAAATACTTTTTAAATTCTTGGTGGAGTGGTTGGTTAGTGTAGTGGTTAACACCTTTGCCTTCTACACTGTAGACTGGGGTTCAATCCCCCACCTGGGTAAGCACCGTACACTATACCAATAAGAGTCCTTGGGCAAGACTCCCAACACTACCTTCGCCTACCTGTGTAAAGCAATCAAATTGTAAGTCGCTCTGGATAAGAGCGTCAGCCAAACACTGTAAATGTAATGATACAGTACGTTATGAGGCAAAACAGCCCCTGAAGAAAACTTACTGTTTTAAGATTACGACTTACAGGTTTACAGGTTTTTCTAGAATGGAGCATTTCACAGCAAACCACTCTAAATGGCTTTGTTTACGTCCTAATAGTTTTAATTATGCAGCAGTGTGGAATTCCCCTTTCATTTCTCCTGATCTTCGCTTTCTCTGGTGGAACACCATTGCTTGCCTTTCAGTGAGGGGCAGTGAACAGCAGAAGTGTTTAGATGCCACCTGGTGGCCACACTGAGTCACTACACTCCCATTATTTGTTTTATTCATATTTAAGAACATTCAGAGCAGCCCATAGTTGCTTGTTAGACCTTCTGGAGGAAGTTGGCTCACAGTGGATGCGTGCCCTCTCTCAGATGCAGTGACCCTAAGGAGATAACTCTTTGGTTCGCAGCCAAATCCCAGGATGGGATTTAACCACTAATTTGAGTAGGAAACCGTGAGTGGCGTGAATTCTGAAAGAACAACTCAAACAAACAAACATGGTAGACGTGTCAAGGAAGGGGTGATATGAAACCTTGTTATCTAAAAGTTATAAATATAGCATGATTACAGATTAGATGTGTCAGTAGAGGTAAAAAGGTGCTCCTGCATGTTGCTTTAGAAATGAAATAGAGATGGAACGATACCACTTTTTCTGCTATGAAACAATTCAAATGAAATATTGCATGTATTCATGTACCGTGCTTAAACGACCCCACACTTACTGTCTTATTCATGTGGCTACAGCCAATTCTGTGCAGTATCAGGCTAGATTTGACAGAATCAGACGAGATTCAATCTTTTTTCTTGCCATATCCAGTCCAGCATGTTTTGCTCATATAACCTTAACACTGATATCCACCTGTTTTGGGTGAACCATATAGGGATTACAGTCCTTGTGTGCCTAGTCTCCGTATTTCAGGGGGTAATCAGACTATTGAGTATCTTTAAGGGTAATAAACACAGTGATTCAGAGTGGTTTAGTTTAAAATGCTTAGTTCTAGAGAAACTGCTGAGACAGAATTGCTCACAGGCATCTGAAGCTGAAAGGGGAATTTCCACCCATTTAGCAGGACTGCTGCATAATTCAGCAGTAGCATAATTAAAACAGTGGTAAAGCTGAAGCAGTGTGTTTTCTTTGGGGCCTGTTTTGCCTCACAGTGCGCTGCATGTGTCGCTCCACCATGAATGCATTTCTAAAAGTATAGTCTTAACTCATCACTAGTATAAAACATTGTCTTACGCATCAGGCGCCGTATTTGTATCCATTTCATCTAATAACCTTCTGTGAGGGAGCTTTTAGAGGCCTTAAAGTGAAACTAAATAAGACTGAAATTCAGACGTCTGGTTCCCATCACCACCACTGTGAATAATTTTGACCTGGTAAGTTTCTCTAGAACGGAGCATTTCACACCAAACCTCTCTTTGTTTACATCTTAACCATTAAATTAAGACGAAATTTAGGAAAAGCACTGGAATTCCCCTGTGATGCCTCTAAAAAGCTGCATAAGAGAAAGATATTACATGAAATGATTATGTATAAGCTGCCTGACACCTGAAACATTTTACTGGTAGTTTAGATGAGATTTTGGCCTAAAACATGTCTATTTTCAAAAATACAGTTCATGGCGGAGGGATGCATGAAAGATGCATACAGTATACAAAAATAGTGGGCGTAGAGGTCCTTATGCCTCTAAAAGCTACATAACAAAGTTATTACATGAAATGAGTTATGAACATGTTGCTGGATGCCTGAAACATTGTTTTATGATAGTTTTCAAATAAATAAGGGCCAACAAATAAACAGTATAAGTTATGGCCTACAGTGCCTTTTTAAAACATGTGGTGGAGAATAAGTACATGCAGGATGCTGTAAGGCAGAATAGTTCCCAAAGACAACCTTGTATTTTGTGGATTTAATGCCATTTTACCATGAAAACACAGAAGAACCATGTAGATTTCACTGGTGGTTTTGGAGAAGACAAAAAATGGCTAAATTTGTGTTGTAGACATTGAGACCCCTGGTTCCCATCACCAGACCGTTTCACATCAGACCACGCTGACTGACTTTGTTTACATATCAGTCACTGAATTTAGAAAAATCAGTGGAATTTCCCTTTAAATACTTTTAGTTCTTGGTTGTACAGTGATGAATCCAGTGCACTGCGGAAACCGAAATGATGATATTTAAGATATTTAAAATGTTTTTTTTTTTCATATTCTTCATTGTGAATGTTCCTTTACTAACCCTGGTTCTAACTTTTGTCCTCCAGACATATGTGGCCAATATCCTGATCGCAGTGAACCCTTACTATGACATCCCCAAGCTCTACTCCCCCGATACCATCAAGCAGTACCGGGGCCGCTCACTGGGAACACTCCCACCTCACGTCTATGCAATCGGTGAGAGAGACAAACTAAAGTCACTTATTCAGCTCTTCATCTCTGGGCTTCTGAATGTCAGCTGTTAAAACTGTCAGTCTGGTGGGCTTGTTTGAACAGGAAGACATGGAAATATATCTAATGTAAAAATGCAAATACTGTGGATACAAATGACTATAATTCCTAACGATTCACCAAAATTAAAATTCCTGACTGAAACTGAAATTCAAGACGCACCAAAAGACAGAAGATGTTGCTTTTTTTAAAAAACTTTTTTATTCTAATTGCTGTTTTATTTTATTTTTGTTTAGTTTGAATACAAGTGCTAAACATAAAATCTACCAGGTAATACAGAAAACACTTTTATTATTCAGGAAAGTCGACAGTAAATTAAAAACAGTTTATTTAAAATAAATTGTTACAATAAAATAATATTGTAAACATTATGTAGGCTGGAGAAAGTGCTACAAAATCTTTGAATTTGGGAAAAAAAAAAAAAAAGTCGGTTATCCGAGATTAAATTCCGTTTTTATTTTAGTTGCTTTGCTGTTGTTGCACTTTTGTTTGTGACTTTGTCCTTCATGACTGTTTTCCTCACAGTTGATCAGCTGCCCCTCAAACTGTTTGAACGCATCTGCATAGGAGTTTCACTGTTTCTCATTTTCAGTATCAGTCAAATGATGTGTTAAGTGTGAGATTTTGATGCTTTATTGCGGTCTGATTGTACTTTTTGTATTTTTTAAAAACTGTATTTTTGAGCCCAAATTTTCAGCCTTTTTTTCCAGGGCAAAACGATACAGAAAGCGATAGAATTAATTATTCATTCTCAGCACTGTTGTTTGTCAAGTGGTGCATATTCAGGTATTTCTTTTACGGCCATTTACTTCTCCTGGCATCTGTCTACATTTTGAGTTTTTTCAATGAGTTTAAAGCTGCAGTCAGTGTTTTAGGACTTTTGGGACAGTTCATTCAGCTCTAAATGTGTTGGGCAAAAATGTGGATGGATGTAGTAGAAGTTAGACGTTCGTTTTGTTTAGTCACATTTTCTTATTAAAATGCTTCACTTGCTATCACTACATTGAGCTTAGCATTAATTGAGAGTGCTGTAGATGGTATTATTAGTATTATGTATGGAGTGGCTGATGCACTGTGTGTTTCTGTCAGCTGATAAGGCCTATCGTGACATGAAGGTTCTGAAGATGAGTCAGTCCATCATCGTCTCTGGAGAATCAGGGGCAGGGAAGACCGAAAACACTAAGTTTGTACTCCGGTAAGAGACAATTCCACTTAACCACAATCAAAATACAGATTCATTGCTAAACATCATGTGGCTTTAAATAAATAGCTTGTTAAAGTCATTCACCCAGTGTCTGAAGTTTGCTTCTTTAATTTTCACACCATTAATTGGCGAGATCTCCCTCTTACTTCAGTGTCAAATGGTTAAGTAATGTCAGATAGGCTTGCTTGTGTGGTTTTCAATAAGCCTGAATGATAATGTGCATTTGGACAATTTGCTGTCATCAGAATTGTCAGGATAAATCATGGTCATGATCCAAATTCAGTTACCATATAATTAACGACTGTGCCAGCTTTTAATATTACTTAACAATTTGCAATGATATCTCTTTTCTGCCCATACAACTTGTAACACCGCTAACATCCAGTGATTCGCCACATTCATCTGGTTGGAAACCAAAATAATACCAAACTAAAGCATTGGCAGCCTTCTTCTGGGCAAGGATGTCCGTTTCATAAGGCATTTAAATTAAAGACATTTGTAGTTCATTAGTTGGTGATGTTGAAAGAACAGTAATTTGTGTAATTATTTAAATTAGCAGGACATTCTATAGTATCAAATAATATTTATTAATACTGAATGATATAGTTTTAAATAGAGTGATGCACTGAAGTGAAGACATTTGGCTAAAACTAAAACTGAAATCGCATATGCTGCTCATTGCCTTTGTGAGAAATTCTGCATTTTGAATGCTAATGTATGATTAGTGGGCCAGTCTGAGCTGAAATTATGTTACTGAAATGTGAAACAAGAGCACCGAGATTCATTAGCGGTGAAGTTGCTTTCATTTTCGCACATTCAGATTTCCTTTCACAGTAGCTTTCAAATGGTAAGTAAAAGGGTTTTTATGTGCAACGTTATCATAGTGTTTGCAACAAAGACGGTCAACTTTCATTTAATTTTCACCTGAAATTGAGTTCGTTTACATGCATTTAATAATCAGTTAACTTCAGAAAATCAGATTTTGTCAGTAATCAGATCAACACGCTTACAAACTCCAGGTGTACGAGTCAATAATCGAATTTCTGCTTTGCAACCGGTCAATAAACTCACAGAAGACGGCGTGATGTAAACGTAAGCAAAAACTTCGTCTTTTTTTTTTTCTTAATCATTTCACTACTTTACCTGAAAATATGAATATACATCATCTAGAAGATGAAAAATATTGAAATCCTTCATTTCGTCAAGCGTGTAGTTGGTTTCAGCGTCGCTCCAGAACAGACTGAGGAATCTGAAAGAAATCAGAGTAAGAGTTTACATTCCCTGAGAAATCTGATCACCAAGCTAAAATCTCTAAAATCTCTAAAATCTCTCTTTCAGATTTCTCAGTTGGATTTCTAGATCGGAGTATGGTGTTTACATGACCATTTGAATCATCAAATTAACTGCAGAAAGCTGATTATGACTGGATCATTGAGTGCATGTAAACACACTCATTGATATAGAACACACTCTGAAAAACGATTGGCAAAGACCAACTTTATAATAAATGTGGGATCTCAAAAGAAGATCTCTGCCAAATATCGCATGCTTCTGACCTTAAGCAACAGATTTTTAGCAAGAAAATTTACTTACCTAAAAACTGCAATTTTCAACAACTTTTTACAAAGCAACAGAGAACATGCAGTCACAGTGATTTCCACTATTAGTCATATTTTGCACGGTTGTTTTTTATTGTGATTTTTATTTTATTTTTTATTAATTTTAAAATTGTTGGCGTGCTGGCAGAGATTGACCTTTCTGCTTCTCTTGTTTTGATTTGGTCTGAGATGTCATGCTTTTAAAGTTGTATCAAACTTATAGTAGAGAAGTAGAGTTCTGTCTTTGTACCTCTTCTTGATGCTTTACATGTGATTACAGCTTGCTTGTCTAATATCCGTCACTGAAACTGTGAAATTGTTGATTGGAAGCGAGAGACAAAACAGTTATATAAAACTAAAGAACTACAGTGGTGCTTGAAAGTTTGTGAACCCTTTGTGAATGTACTATATTTCTACAAACATTTGCTCAAAACTCCTAGTAGTAGATAAAGAGAACCAAATTAAACATAAAACACAAAATATTAGATTTCCTCATTTATACATTGAGGAAAATGATCCAATATTACGTATCTGTGAGTGGTAGAAGTATTTGAACCTTTGCTTTCAGCATCTGGTGTGCAAAATAACGGCAACAAAACATTTCTGGTAGTTGTTGATTAGTCCTGCACCTCGGCTTCCTGCCAAACAAAACTGCTTCAACTGTTATTTTCCTCAGTTTCCTTCCATGAATGGCTACTTCAGGTCCTTCCATAACATCTCTGTATGATTAGGGTTGGGGCGTTGATACGGCTATTCCAGAACATTAACTTTATTCTTTTTTTTACCATTCTTTGGTAGATCAACTTGCATGCTTAAGGTTATCTTACTACAAGATCTTACTTTCAGCTCACAGACAGATGCCCTGACATTTTCCTTTAGAATTGGTTGCTATAATTCAGAGTTCATTGTTCCATTAATGATGGGAAGCAGTCTTGGCCCAGATGTATCAAAACAGGGCCAAACCATGATACTACCACCACGTTTCACAGATGGGATAAGGTTTTTATGCTGGAATGCAGTGTTTTCCTTTCTCCAGACATAACAATTCTCATTGTCATTCTTGACCAAAAAGATCTATTTTGGTCTCATCCATCCACAAAACATTTATTTTTTGTCAAAATCTGATGAAGTTTTAGGTGAAATTTATGCAGAAATCTAGAAAATTCTAGTGTTCACAAACTTTCAAGCACCACTCTACGTTTGGGGGATAAATTAAACAATGTAAAATAGATTATTTTACACACTAGTCATTTAATCAAGCAGAAACAACATGTGAAATATGACATATTGCTGTTTTTCTGTATGTTGATGCCAGGTTACAGTCACAAAGGTCATATTGACAAAACTCAAAGAGATTGTCTCCTCTGACTTATTGTCTTTTCTGTGTTTTTCCCAGGTATTTAACCACCTCCTATGGGACCGGTCAGGACATTGATGAAAGGATAGTTGAAGGTGCGTGTGTGCTGTAAAAGCTGCTGGCTTAACACACTGACTCAGACAGATTACAGAATGGTGACCTTTTGTTTGGTCTTTGCAGCGAATCCCTTGCTGGAGGCGTTTGGGAACGCTAAAACTGTCCGCAACAACAACAGTAGCCGCTTCGGCAAGTTTGTGGAAATTCACTTTAACGCAAAGGTCAGTTTGCCCTCCTTGTTGTGAGTGAGGTTTAGCCAAGTATAGACCAGCAATGCTGAGCCACACCAAAATAGCTTATTCTCAGAGCTCTCTTGAGCAATCGTATTGCTGGATTCTTATTTTTAGGAAGCAGTGGGTAAGCAGTCAGTGTTCTGAAGTCACTGTGTTCTCTAAGTATCATCTAAAGTGACTGGAAGAGTGCTTATTCTGCACGTGGGACACTAAAGTTGTTCTCTTTCAATGCACCTACACTGAGCATTAAAGGAATGATTTGATGAAAGGTTTTGCTTCTTTAGCGATACAAGGCTAATGTTGCTAAAACACTAGAAGTCAATAGTCACGCAAATCTTTTACGTAGATGCATTCTCTGCTCAAACCACATCTTGGTCTTCATTAACATGCCGCAAAACTTGTTGATATAGTTTAGAGCACCACAATTTCACAGTGTAGCTGAATTGTTCACTGTATGGTGCTGAATTCTGACTGCACACACATCATGCAGGTAGTTCACATTCAAATTTCTCTGGTTTCTATTTAAAAGCATATGCAATCATATGCAAAGGTTTGGGTGCCCCAACATTTTGAGTGGCATGTTTTGTTGATTTTTCTGAGGGAAAAAGAGTTAATACATCCTCTACAGAGAACACTATAATGTGGCACTTTTCAACAAATTTTAGTGCATGGTTTAACTTATTGAGGAGAAAAAATGTAATATAAAATGTGCCATAACTTTGTACAAGCCAAAATGTGTTTTATTTGTATTTTTGAATATGTAGATGTTAAATTCAGCACGTAAACAGTAAGTATGCATTAAATTCAGGGCAGCACAATGAATTCTATTTTTATTGGTATTGCAGTGTGAGTTTCCATGATAAATTGTTAAGAGCAAAGATGACAGACAGGTCTTCTCTGCTTGTGTTGAACAAGTAACTTAACCATTAGGCTAAACAGTCTATCACAAAATGCACTTGTGCACACCTGTGAAAATGCATTGAACATTAGGGTTGTTCTCACACCCAATATTGTTTTTGTGTGGGCTATTTATGCATATATATGTGTGCCCACCATAAGCTGTTGAGGTGATGCCGACTTTTTCTCAGCCTTTCAGTGCACAAAAAATCAGCTGAATCTGTAAGTAAGTAGCTGTTAGTATTTTTCATTTTACACAATAGTAGTTGGTGCTTTTGTAATTTTGTATTTTGCTAGTTGCTTAAATACTGCATTAAATATTGCATTTTATGTCCATATTGTGCATCTCTAATGAAAATGTACGGACGTGTTCTCTGTACAGGAGGTGTTCACTTCTTTTCACAAATCAACAAAGCATGTCATTGAGCCCAAACTTTTGCATATGTATGTATAAATGTGTGTTTGGTCATTCAGCTGCCATCTTGTGTGGGAGTGTCTCCTCTTGCTAATGTATGCGTTGATGTGGTGTCCAGAATGCGGTGGTGGGGGGGTTCGTGTCTCATTACCTGCTGGAGAAATCGCGGATCTGCAGGCAGAGCCAGGAGGAGAGGAACTATCACATCTTCTACAGACTGTGTGCAGGAGCTCCTGAAGACATCCGGGAAAAATTCCACCTGATCTCTCCAGACTCCTTCAGGGTGAGTGCAGTGATTTAACAGACTTCTCTTCACTATACAAGTGTTTTACATGACAAAATTAATGACAGAATGTCTCGTTTTGCCAAAAATGGACAAACGTTTCATTAAAGGAAAGTAAATACTAATAATGATTTACTGTTGTACTTGCTAAACTCTGATGTTGGGTGCTTTGACCATTTAGATTCCACACTTTCCACAGACCTTCTCAGCTGGTTTCACTGAGCTATGAGTAACTGCTCCATTGTGATGCAGTTAGGAGGTCATTAACCCGCCAGCAATAAACAGGAAAAATATAACAGCCTTTCTGTCATGTCTATTAATAGCCAGTGGGAATGAGATGTTCAGAGTTGTGCTAAGATGCTGAAGTTAGTGTTTCCTTCATTTTAAATCTGTTTTGCGAAGTCCCACCCCTTCAGATAGCAGTAGCACTACTAGTTGAGGACATGAATCCAAGTGTCAAAGTTTGAACTTAACAAAGTTTCAGACTCAAATTTTATTCGCTCCGGAAATAAATTAAGCTTTAAAAAATCATCTTGAGCAGTAAATTGTTAAATGTTTTTATGTATTATTGTTATAGCCAATAAACTACAAAAAATGGCAACTACAAAAAGCGTCACTAAACTTCAACACTCAGTAAGAATACGAAGATCTCTGAATATACATGATTATGATCATGATTGCAAACGCCCCTGTTCTGAAACCCTGCCTCTCCCCTCAGCTACCCTGTCTCTATGTTTAAACAGATGAGGCAGTGCAGAACTAAAAATAAGCTCCCACCATAACTTGAATAATCAGAGAGATTCTGTCTTCGTGTCAGTCCAGCACCAGCACTCGATTTCACTCGCTCAGATTTGAGTCTTTAAACAGTGAGCCTGATTTGCTAGTGGTTGCTTATTTAACATTGGCTTAAACTAGCAGCTACAAACAAACACACGTTTGAGTCTTTGTCTTTGCGCCAGTTGGGCTTCTGTGAGCCAGAATGAACCTGTGTGTGAACATATCAAGCTGTTTAGGCCTTCTCGCTAAGCTAACACTAGCTTCTAGTGCTACAGTGTCGTTGCAGTGGTACATGAGGGCTGAAGCAACTTGTGGAGGAGCAAAACGTTCAACGACAGGTGCTTGTGCTGCCCTACAGTAGAGTCAGCTGACTTTTGCATGGTTTTACATCGGCAGTGCAAATTGAAGACTCTTCCTTCAGCTGTCGTCGGCCCTCTCATATTTTAATATACTGAACCTTGATAGATTCAAGCTAATTCATTAAGTACAAAACTAAGCTGTTTCATAGCTTCTTCAGAAGTGCTGAGATTCTGTGTTTTCATTGGAAAGTGGTGAACTCTGCACTATAGTAACACATTTAATACAAAGGTCACTCTATATAACCATAATAAGCCATCCTAGAGGAGCTAACTGTTTACAAACCCCACACTTTTGAGCACAGGTGGTCTTTAAAGGTTAACATTTTCTTTTTGGGACTGATATGTGCAATTTTTGTGGCGTAATAGACGAGAATTGGGGGGAATGGAGATATGCAATGCACACACAATAGAGCTCACAACCTTCGGGTATATAAGGCAGTTTCTCCACCTACAAAACCCATCAAACCTTGGTTTAAACAAGCCTTATGCAACTAACTTCTGTCCTATTCCACTCCTGGAGGAGAACAGGTTGCTGAGTTTCCTGTTCAAATTCATCTAAACTTGGTAGCTGTCTGCTGAATCAGGTGTGGAGAGGTCACCACACTGTAGGATCAAGGCCCTCCAGGTCCAGAGCTGCTGTATTCTTTTGCCCATGTTGACCAGTTTTTATAGGAACAGAATATTTAATTGTACTTGAATCAGCACTGCTGAACATATGAGACATTGATATGCAGATGCACCCTTTAGTCTTTGAATTCCAGCTTAATTTCAAATGTAGTGTTTTTAACTTGGTCTCATTGATTGCCACACACCTCTTAATGAGCTTCATAATTATGTGTTGAGGTGAACCCAAGCAAGCGAGGGCGCACACCTGGATGTTTTTCTGTTTTGTGTCAATTCTTGAATTAACCACTAGATGGCAGTATCACCCACAACTGCAGGACTCAAATTTGGTCCTGTGTGCCTTTTTTAACCTGCATTTATGCTTGCATTGCTGTCCATCTACAATTCTCACTCTACCCGTTAAAAAGAACCCAGAAACGTTACGACACCTGCTTCTGCCTAAAGCTCATGTTTATGAAAGGTTTCATTGACATCAACTGTGCGGAGTCTGTTTAAATAGTCCTGACTTCTTGCGTTTGGGGCCAGGATCTGTGGGGTCACAGGAGTTTCTAATGCCGTAAACACTTTTATTTGAAATCTTTTGGCTCCTGTGACTTTTTGCCACTTCAGATTTTCTTTAAAACTACAGTTTTCATCTGCTTTGATGTGCTTTGTTCAAGCAACAAGGCTAAAATTGAGCTGAAGGATTGCGAGATCACAGCCCGTCGCGATAATCCACGCAGCTTCAAGTGCCTCATATGGAGATAAGAATCTTTTGAAGTGAAAAGGATGAGGGGCACTTGACAGTAAGCCCTAAAGGAAATGGGGGATTAGTTTACCACGGTGTGTAGATCTGCCACTAAGGCAGCATAATGTGCACTTAAGCCCCACTCACTTATTCACGGGAGCGTATGAATGTATGTATTCGATGAACTAACGTGCATGATTGCACATTGTGAGAACCTCAGGGCCAAAAACCTCTTCACTAAGTATTTAACAGTTTAAATTTAATACAGACTCAAAATTCACCTATACATTCACTGTCCACTTTAAACTAGGGCTTAGTTTAAGAAAGTTTCAGTAATTGGAAATATCAGCCATTGCATGTGATGCTGGAAGTGATCTCTGTTTTCTGCCAGATGCCGTTCAACGTGACGCTCCATACAAACAGAAGTTAAACGTCGCTACAGCTGTCCGGCGTGTACCTCATCGCTGTGACGCAGGGCCATCCCGGCTTGTTTGAAGCTCCATATACACATTGCATGTTGTTTGGTTCAGATGACTTCATCCTAATGAGAGTTATTCCAGAATGCTTGGGGCCTCTTTCGAGTGAATCTCCCTGTACCTGCTTTAATTAATCTCACTAGAGCTTTAATTGGCCTTGAAATTTTCCAAAATTTCAAACCAAGACAAAAAAACTAGCCCATCATCACCCAAATAAACCCTGACTTATCTAATGATGGCTTCGGTTAAATGTCGGTCTAGCAACAATTACAATCACTAAATCTTAAAAAAAAAACAAAAAAACGAAAAACAGTATAAGACATCATAAAATAATCAGCTCTCCAAAATGAACATTAAATCCACTTTCAATAACTTACTTATCAAACAAAAGCTTTTGCGTTGATTTTCTCTAGACGTCAATGCGAAATTACGTTGCTATTGTGATGTCATGTCACAATATGCCTTTATAATGTGGACATTGAGTCACTGAAGGACTCTCACTAACTACATTTCACTGCGTTTCATTCATAGTGACCATAATTAGGCCTGTTTAGTTGGATTTAGCGCAGTGCAGTTTGTAAAATATTGATTAAATATCTTTAGTATTATTGCAATATTTTATAGTACAGGGTGAGGGGGGATTCACAGGACAGGTTTTGTTTTATTTTATTTTTTATTTTATCATCGACTTTTATCTCTGGGGTCATCTCAAACAAATTGTGTATGCTGAGAAAATCTGAAACAAACACCACCTTCTAGCACCGCATCGTGGAGGCTTGTGACGGCATTTCTCCAGAGATTCTCATGCGGGTTCATAACGATTGGATCCTGTGGCTTCAGCTCTGTGTTCAGCACCAGGGACGGCACATTGAACACGTCAAATAGCTGTGCATCACAGGCAACGTTCCAAGTTGTTGTTGCAAATTTCTGTGTTGATGACTTTTGAAACGCGAGATGTTGCAAATCTGATTGCGGCATTTCTCAGACAATTCTGGTCTTCTCTGATATGCTACATGACCACCTTCCCATTGGAAAAACTTGCCCTTCATCCAGTATGGTGGCCATGTTCCAGACATAGTCTAAAGGATAGGCCCCCTCACCCACTACTTGCTGGGGTTTTCAGATTTGTCATTTTCCCTTTCGTTTCTGAAATAAAACGGTGTCCTGTGACTTTGACTCACCCTGTGTATACTATAATATTCTTGTAATATTTTTGTATATATGGCACTACAGGTTATTTTTTTGTGTTTAATCTCAGAAAAACGAAATATCGTGATGCGTATTGTGTATCGTGAACATGCCTCGTAACATTTCAGTACATTTTTGTCATATCGCCCACCGCTAGAGGTGTACATCAGCCGTTTGATGTCTTAGTCACATTATAGCACATTATGAAGACTCTCATTTTGCTTGACACCACCCATGTGTTGCTTAAAATTCTAGCACCCCCACCTTAAAACACCTCCCCACATCCATGGAAGTGTGTCCTGACTCATTACGTAAATCCTCTACAGATTTTCATTCAGAAAGTCAAGAAAACATGGTACATTATAATAGTGGTGCACAAACTTGACTGTAGGCCAGTAGTTGTTACATGGACTCATAGAGTGTAAGTCAAAGTATAAACCCATCAGTCCTCTGGAGACGCTGTGGCTTCCTCACTTTCTTCTCTCTTGCCTTATCTGCACCCATTTAGCCTTTCTGTTGCGAACACATGCAAACGCCTACCTTCTTGTCTGTCAACTGTCCATCTTCCTCCTCCTCTTCTCCTTATCTCTCTCTCGCTCTTCTACAGGCCCGTCAGTAA
This sequence comes from Pygocentrus nattereri, assembly GCF_015220715.1. Classification (NCBI taxonomy): domain Eukaryota; kingdom Metazoa; phylum Chordata; class Actinopteri; order Characiformes; family Serrasalmidae; genus Pygocentrus; species Pygocentrus nattereri. Next base: position 11,431,855 of record NC_051214.1, on the reverse strand, counting down.
TAAAAGCCTTTGTGGCGTGTCGTCTACAGACTTGTTTCTCGGCTCTGGAAGGCCCCTTATTGTTTCCCCTCTTGTTTTACACCCTCTCCGTCACCTTGGAACTTCAATCCACACTCATCTTTTATCCACGCCTCTCCAGTGACAGCATCCACGAAGCCATTCATCTCTCACTGTAGTAATTAAAGAGGGAGACAAGGATTTCATGTTGGAGCTGACCGCTGACTGTGGCTCGAGGCTTGAACAACTTGCATCTCAACTAGATGTAGAACGCATGTAGAGAGAGTGTCTGTTTATCAGACAGGCTCTCACGGGACAGCTGAGTAAATGAGGCTCTTGCTTCCTGCCTTTAAACAAGACAGCCAGTTATACTTGATTACAGTTCTGAACGGCTGATGGTGTTTGAAAGACCTGGCTTGCAACATACCTGGACTAGATATATACAGGGCTGAAAACTGTCACGCATTTGTCATGAGACTCACGCAGTTTGGTCTAATCTCACACCAATCTCCACTTTTCTCACGCGTTTTTACAAAATGACTTACTGATGAATTTGAGCTGTCAGAAAAATAGGAATTGTGCAGTTACATTTTGTTCATCAAGGTACAAACAATGTAAATGTTCCCTCAAAGGTACAGCATTGATTTAAAGATCTGCACTTTAAATAAAATTTATTCCAGGTGAAAAGTTCATCATTGTACCTTTTTCATAACTGAATGTTTTAAAACAGAACAATAAATTAAAAAGCCTGGAGAGTGGTGTGTGGAATCAACACAATTTGGATTATGGTAAAATTATGATCCCCGACTAAAGGTGCTGAAGATTTACAACCCCCATAAAAAGAGGTGAGTCATTCCAGTGACCTTTTTTAGTCCCTTTTTTTCTGAGACTGTGGCAGGCTACTACACGCTTGGAAAGGGAGCGGTGAGGGAGGGAGGGGTATTCAGTTGGTATTCTGCAACCTCACCACTAGATGCCACTAAATCTTACACACTGCACCTTAGGAATATTAGTCTGTCGTCTGGCCCGGGGCCTCAGTTCACATATGAAGTGACATGCCGTGAAATAGCAGAGGTAGCTACCGTGTAGTGACAGAAAAATTAGCCTTCTGTCCTCATGTTTATTTAAGAGACTGGGCATTCCAGGTAGCCCTTTCTCCCCCAGCCAAGAATAGTTCCATCCTCTCCTTCTGCATATTTTCAGATAACGTGTCACCACTTATATGCCAGAGGTTTTTCACTTTCATGGCTCTACTTTTTCTGCAAAAAAGAAATTTCCTTGCATCGTACATGTATCACTAGAAAACCTTTGTCCTATAATCTGACATGCAGCGTGACAGAATTTGCACATTCTAACATGAAGATTTCATTTGCAGCAGCTGGAACAATGTGACATGCAGTGAGACGTATAAGGCTGCTGTAATCACACAGTGTAAAGCAGGCTTAACTGGCTGTTCAGAAACCAGGGTAGACGATAAATTGCTAGTGTTTGAGGGAGTGAAATCCAGTGGCTGGTGTTGGAGCAACAGAATGCCAAAATCGAACCTGCTCCATGCTGCTTGGATCTGTATCCTGATGGGCTAAATTATTGTTAGCTGAGTGAGGAGACGGCAGACCCAGACAGTGCCAAACACCACAGTACATGCTTGATTCTGCCCAAACGTTGAAACAGGTGTCTGTGAAAACGAATGTCTGAAGGCAGATAAGTCTAGTAACACGGCCGAAATCTAACCAACCAGCCAGCCAATCAACCAACCAACCCGTCAACCAAACCAACCCACCCATCAACCCAACCAGCAAACCCATCAACCAACCAACCCAACCAACCCATCAACCAAACCAACCAACCCATCAACCAAACCAACCAACCAAACCAACCCATCAACCAACCCATCAACCAACCAACCCAACCAACCCACCCATCAATCAACCAATCAACCCATCAGTCAACCCATTTTCATTTGAATTTGGAGTATGTTGTGGGAGCCCCTTCTAAATAGTGTAGCCAAACCTATATAGAAATCGGGAATTAAAGAAATAGGAGTAGTGAGATAAATACACTGTCAAAACGTATGAAATGCTTTGCTAAAAATATCAAAGCAAAGAATAATAATAACAATAATATTGACACTGAAATTTAAGGGCAAAAAATATATAAATTGGAATAAACTGCTAAAATTGTAAAAATGGAAAGTGATAAATATAATAGGGTTACAATAATAGAAACATTAGTAATGAAATGAAAAAAAAAAACAGGAAATTAAAACGCTGAACTTTATAAATAATAATTCACATAATAAATCTTAATAGATCTAAAACAATAACTATAACATACCAAAATCATGTGAAAAGTTAACAAGAATCAAATGAAACTGTTTCAGGCTAAGAGCTCATTAGTGACTAAAAGTGTAGTGAAGCTTCAGAGTTTCCTGTAGTGAATTCCAGCTCTCTGGTTCACTACAGCTACAAGCAGCTACAAGCAGATTTTCCCAGTTTAGTAAGAGCTCTCGGCACGTGAAGCGTGATCCAGTCACAGGAGTGAGTCTGATACATTGTGTTATTCAGACTGAGCTTTTTTGTGATGTATGATGGCAGATGGCCAGTGAATACACTATAGATAAAAAGAAGCCGATGTGTGTCCCAACACAGCCTGAGACGACCAGCTGACCTTTTCATATGGTATACTAGGGGAAGGGTGGGGTGGGGGGGACTCTATTCTACAATGCATTGCAATGCGGACGTGGACGATTCTGAATCAAATCATAAATGTGAAAAATCAATTTTCTACATTTTAATTTAGAATGTAATGTTGACGGAACGCAAAAGGTGGAACTTGGAAGTGTGAAAGTGCAGCGCCCGGACAGTCTGCGGCAGCGCATAACAAAAACTGGATGAGTGAGAAATCCGACCGGCACCCTCTGCATTAAAAGCTGGGTTAGGTCAGGAGTCACAACGCAAAGGTTTAAAAAGAGCCATTTTGTCTGTTCAACAAAAATCAAACCACCTTGCCACAACATTTAATGTCTCAGTAGGTGCTGATGTCCTAGTAAAGGCTAAACAATATAAACAAAAGCGTGGACTTAAGTTTACTCTGCTTTAAGCTTTAGGTATAGTCGCTTTCCTCCCGTCTCCCTCAGAAAACTTTTCCTCAAATGTGGCTGAAGTCGCTTCTCATTCGCTAGCTTGTTCGAATTTTCCCGTTCCACCTTAAATGGTGCTTGAAGCATCAGAACATAAATGAGGCACCGTTTAAGGTGGAATGGGACGACTTGAAAGAGAAGCCGACATCTTCAACTTTTCTGTCGCTGCAGATGTAGCATATCAGGAAACCAACTGCGCTGCTTATAAATGCAAATAAGTCATTCATGTCCAAATATGCAAGCAAGCGATGTCAAAGCTTCCACCCAAATTGGAAGTGAATTACAAACTCTGTCGTGACTTTTATTGCCAAGGATTGGGGTCTGTTCTGTTTCTACAGCGTCCAGTGTTGGACATATTTTACTGACACAGCGACACAATATTATTTATTTATTTATTTATTTATTTATTTTTTAGGTAAAAATGGTTCTATATAGAACCATGAACACTCAAAGACCTCTTCGTATGATTAAAGGGTTCTTAGCACCGTTTCTTAAAATTGACTGGGAATGTGTTGTTCTTTACAGAATATGTTTGAGTAGGGCTCTATATAGCACCAAAAAGGGTTCTTCTATTGTGACGATGTCAAGCTTGTAACAATAGAAGAACCCTTTTTGGTGCTATATAAAGCCCTTTTCAAAAATATTCTATATAGAACCATATACAACTCATTTTCCATCAGTCTGAAGAACGATTTCGCAACGCAAAGAACTCTGATCATGGAAAGACTGCTCTTTGAGTGCTCACATATAGCTCTAAATAAAACCTGTTTCTGTATTAAAAGCATCTTTTTTAAGAGTGTACCTTTTATAATGTACTGCCCGTTTTTCATAAGCACAATAATAAGATATTTGCATTTAAATTCCGAAGCTGAAATGGCAAATAATCGGTGAAGTTAAAACGTGCCTGTTTTCATTTAAAATCATCCCAGGTGACTCTGTTTAATGCTGCTTTATAGAATGCCAAGAGTGTCTCAAGCAGCATCCTGGCAAAAGTGTGTGCAGGGTGGGGGTGGGGGTGGTGGGGGGTTATGGAGGCTTTAAAGAATGTGAAATAGATGTTTTCAGTTGGTCTTCACTGTTATTCTAGAAGCTGGAATGTGGTAAAATGGCAGAGAACCCTTGTATTAGTGGACGTATCCAAACCTTTGACTGGTACTGTATTACACAGCGAGCTTGTGAGTGAACGTTTGGACCCGCATGACCGCACTTTCCCATTTGGTCCGTGTGCTTCAGTGACATTCTCCTGTGTTCATCATTTCTGATGAGTTTTGCCCGACAGTCAGACCCACTGGGGCTTCTCAAAAAAGCCTAGTTAGATGCAGTTGGTTGAGCTGCAGATGCGTTTTTTTTTAATGGCTAATCATTTGACACTAGAATCCAACATGAATAGCATTTCGATTGGATTGTTGGTGGGAGGGATAGAACTCAAAACCCAATCTTTATTTATTTATTTATTTATTTATTTTATGTAGCCCGACCATGGCCTACTGGACCACCTTCTCTCATTTTTTCCTCTTTTTAAAAATGGCTTTCACTGCAAAGCAGAGTGATCACCTACTTTATCGGAAAGGCTTGGGTCAGATTTACCCCAAATGTTTATAGATCATTCTAGAAAAACTGGTTTAAAACACAGACTTTTCAGGCTTTGAACCACTAATTCTGTTTATTTTATTAAAAAGAAATATTAAATGTTCCATTTTGTTATGCCAAAACAATCTTAACACTACCGAAACTCTGCTACATCAAAAAGACTAACTAGTACATGACTAACAAGCACAGCTGTGAACAGCTGTACACACATAAAATCATAATATTATTATTAAAACCTAAAGTTCACTTAGTTGCATAAATATTCAATTTTAATGTTACACTTATTTTCTGACTTTGGAACACATTTACTCCAAAAACAATGGGATCAAAGTGCTCACCATGTGGCAGTGAGGGACAGGGATGATACAGTCTCACTTCCTACCCTAAAATACAGGGGTGTGGCTAAACTAAGGCTCCACCTATGGACTGAAACTCCTATTTTGGTAGTGACATGAAAACATGGGACAATATTTTTTTTTTAACAGTTTTTCTATTTATAAATAAACTTCATGATCAATCTAAATGTTAAATAAATAAATAAAGCATGACAAATACAAAATAAAATAAAAAATCTTTAAAAAAAATAATCATTTTTGTAAATTTTTGTAAATTTTAAGTGTAAATGTAGGGGTTAGGGCTTGGGACAGCCACCTCCCAATAGTAAGTACCCTATAATTGATCATTTCGTATATATTTAGCTTCTAACTACTTCTATTAGTGCCTTTAAATAGAGATTTAAATAGAGATATAAACAGGTGAAAACATACTCCATGTAAATATCAAAGCACTGAATACTTCATTGTATAGTGTAGTGGATAACACCTGCTTTCTATGCTGGAGACTGGGGTTCGGTCCCTGCTTGGGCAAGCCCTTGGGCAAGACTCCTAACACTACCTTTGCCTACCTGTGTAAAATGATCGAATTGTAAGTTCTGTGAGCTTCATCACTCGTGGGCGCCCCCTCTGGTGCAGTTCTGGGCATCTGTATAGATTTCCCATCAGTAACAGACCTTTCACATATACATACCTCACCAAAATGTTGGAAATCTGATCCATGAAGCAATAATCTCTTTAAGAAAGTGTTAAATTCAAAGTGTTGAAGTCCATAATGTTGTTTCGGACAACAGCTATTCAAGTGGCAGTAAATGGTGCTAATAGTTTTTTATTATTAAGAAATTCAGGGACTTATGTGATCTTGTTGTTATGTTATAAAATATAATAGTGAGTAATGTTACAGCAGTGGAGATTGGGGTTCAAACACCTTTGGACAGTAAAGCTTTTTTTTTTTTTGCTCTTGTGGAGAAAAAACTTATAGGAGAACTCCAGATTTTTCTAAATTTCTGTATAATTCAGTTGCTGGGATGTAAACAAAGTCACTCAGAGCGCTTTTTTGTAAAATGGTTCATTGTAGAGAAACTGACACTCTTTTCTTTGCAATGGAGAAAGGAACCAGAAGTCGCCATGTCTACCACATAAATAATGTAGTAAATTAACCTGCATGTGTCTTGTTGTTATGTTGGTAATAGTAAGTGTGGTAAATCTTATGAAATAAGTTTTTGTCAAGGACTATTTTGCCTCACAAATCCCTGCATGTACCTTTTCATGAATGCATTTAAAAAGATGTGTTTTAGGCCAAAATCTCTATTGTAAAATTATCCTAAAATAAGGGATCAGACAGTGTAACAGCTGATCTCCAAGAGGTATTAAACTCTTCAGATGTCCGGCTCCCGTCACCACCACTATGACCAATTCTGATTCTGAAAGGTTCTCTCGAACAGAGCATTTCAAATTGTCTCAAATAGACTTTGTAGACATTGTAGGACGTACGGTTATCTATAAAAATGCTTAACAGCTAACAGCAGTAGCAGCCATGTTGAAGTGCTAAGTACCATTGTCCAAATGAGTCACTCACATTATCTCCAGTGCAGAATTACCGAAGCAAACCTCAGACCCGGAATGTCTTGGCTGGTTAACTGTGACTGGGTTAAGTGGAAAATCTGGCCAGATTTGATTTGCACCTAGTTACAGCTTTTTAACAAGGCTGAAAAGTTTTGCTAAAGTAAATGATGAATTAAGAGGCCTAACGTGCGGAACAAATCATTCTGTCGCACGGTCCCACTCTTACACTCGCAACAGTCATTAAATGAAATTTGCATATAATTTCCTTGTAGCTCATTTCATTAGCGCAGCGTCTGGCGAGGTTGCGGGGGCTGTAGATGTGGGCCACGTTTGCTGTTTCGTAGTTTATGCTTTGGGGGTTTTTTGGTTTTGCACTGCTTCAACGACACTGAAAATTGCCACCGCTGAGAGCTGAGCAGGTCATTTGTCAATTAATTGTGCATGAACGTGATATTTGCTCCTAACCACTGTCCTCTGTTTTTCTCTTCCTATGCTCTGACACAGTACCTGAACCGGGGATGCACGCGCTACTTCGCCACCAAGGACACGGACAAGCAGATCCTGCAAAACCGCAAGAGCCCAGAGGTAACCTTTAATATCCCTACTGCCCACGCCGGGCCTAGACACGTGCCCCAAATCAGTAACTGCACTCTGTTCTGTGCACTTCACTGCGTAGAGTGGCATCATCTGACCTTTTGCCTTAAACAGAAATGCCAAATTACTATGCATTGTAACGAGTCATTGAACAGCCTCTGTTCAAACAAATGCTATTTTAGGAAGCTGAAAGCATTGACGAACAAAGACATGTAGTTCACACTGGCTACGTTTACACAGCAGGTAAAAGTGGCCCAAATCCGTTCCTTTTCTCTGTATGTGACACGGATGTGCCATCTGTGTGTCAGTCTGAACAGCAAAAATGCACAGAATCTGACATTTTCAATTCCGATCTGAGAGGCATTTCATATGTGGTACTGAAATCCGATACATCTACAGCAATGCCACAGTCTGAACAGCCAGATTGGAATTTGTGCAACTTTTACGTCAGTCCAACTTGACATTCGCCATAATTCCGTACTGCTTACACACAAACATTTTAGGCTGGTGTTTGGACCAAAAAATCTTGTTGCACTTGTTGCCCTATTACAACAGCGAAGATATTTCTAATGATATGGCCAAACGCAGCCGGAGGAGACAGAGGCTGCAGCATCAAAAAAGATTAAAGAATCCGAGGACACAAACACATTCTGAGTGATGAGCCCAGCTGTCAACCATTGGTACTTCATAATCGCTCATGTGATGCTGGCAAAGATGAAACTGAAGCTCCGGGAGCAACAGGGGTTTGATGGCCGTTATGACCACAGTTGAATCATTCAAACCACAACAACAAATGAACAACGAAACGGAAGACGGAGGATACACGAGGCCGAGGTTTGCCCCATGTCTTCATGCAATCCAGGCCAATGAAAGCTCTAAGCCAAGCTTGTCCTCTCATAACAGGGCAAAAGAATAAACAAATGTGAATTACATTATTATTATCATCTAATTATTGTAAGTATGTGTGTGTGTGTGTGTGTGTGTGTGTGTGTGTGTGTATATATATATATATATATATATATATATATATATATATATATATTTATATATATATATATATATATATATATATATATATATAGTGCCTTTTACTGAAAAGTATAAATGGAATCCAGCCAAAGTTTATACAAATACAGTCCGGACAAGCTGCGAACAGGGTCTAAAAGTTTTGTTAAACAGAACACTTCTGTTGGTTTTAAAGAACTAAATATTGATATTTACTGCAATTTTTTTCAGTAGTTGTTTTTCATCAATTTTCCTTTAGTTTAAGCAAAAGCAGAAAAAAAAAAAAAACTAAAATAGGATAGGTAAGCAAACCATATGTAGGTAGGCAGTACAAAAGTGTATAAATACGCTGTATGTGATGTTCTATAATACACTGAGTTTGTGTAAGGGACTAGAAAAACATTCATAAATGGCTTGCAGATAAAAAATAACCAATAATAGCACATTTTACTTTCAGTGTTATGTTCAGCTAGTTCAGAGACCCTCGTCAATACCATTTTTCACTCAAACACAACACATCATGGTATGGAAAGAAAATCTATTGTGATTTCCTGAAGAATGGGGACCAAAAGTGTGAGATCACATTGGAAATCTGGATTTTTATTTATTTATTTTTTTCAAAACCTGTAAATACACTTTGAAATAAATGGAAAACAAATTGATGACATCGGCCATGTTCAGGACTATGACCGTGTAAAGGTCAGGTCTTTTCTTAGTCTTTGAAATTCTGAAAGTCATGTAAACATTTAATTTCCACTCAAATTGTTATTCTAATATAATTTGTGATGAAAATTGTTTTAAGTCAAATAGAAAATGCGACATGGAAATATTTTCACTAGTAGTTTCAGACTTTTGGACCCCATTGTAGGTCTTTAGTAAAGTTTCAGACTTTTGGACCCCATTGTAGGTCTTTAAAAATGGTTTTATTGAGACCCATGAACACTCAAAGAACCCTTTTGCTTGATTAAATGGTTCTTTGCGTGAACCATTTTTGCATGAAAAGACAACCCGTGAAAGGGTTCTTCAGATTGATGGAGAATGGGCTGTAGAAGGTTCTACACAGAACCTTTTTGTAAAGGGTTCTATATAGCACCAGTAAAGGTTCTGCTAGTGTTTCGATGTCAAGCTTATAATAATAGGAGAACCCTTTAAACATGCTAAGGGTTCTTTGAGTGTTCATGGTTCTATAAAGAACCATTTTCTTTATTAAAGAACCATGTTTTTTTAAGTTTGTACATACTGACTTTAAAGCTACACTATATAAGATTTGGGGATTTGGAGTGAGTACAAAGTGAGTACACCCCTCACATTTCTGTAACTATAGAAATGAAACTTGGATATAACTTAGTCAGTCTACAGCTTGTATAGCAGTACAGATGTACTGTACTGTATAGCAGTACCGATTTACTTTACAGCCATTAATGTCTAAATAGCTGGCAACACAAGTGAGTACACCTCACAGTGAACCAAATTGTGTCCAAATTGTGCCCAATTGTGTCATTGTCATGGGACTCGTGTCATGATGTCATGAGTGGGACTCGTTAGATTTACAAGGTTACAGGTGTGAATGGGCAGCAGGGCTGTTAAATTTGGTTTGTTTTGATTTGGTTTGATTTGCTATGGGTACAATTCTCTCATACTGGCCACAGGATATTCAACATAGCACCTCATGGCAAAGAACTCTGACAATGTGAGAAGTAGAATTGTTGCTCTCCACAAAGATGACCTAGGCTATAAGAAGATTGCTAACACCATAAAACTGAGTTATAGCACAGTGGCCAAGGTCATACAGCGGTTTTCCAGGACAGGTTTCACTCGGAGCAGGCCTCGCCAGGCTCGACCAAAGAAGTTGACTCCACGTGTTCAGCGTCATATCCAGAGGCTGGCTTCAAAACAATGTGTGCTGCCAGCATTGCTGCAGAGGTTGAAGAAGTGGGAGGTCAGCCTGTCAGTGCTCAGACCATACACTGCACAATGCATGAACTCTGTCTGCATGGCCGTCCTCCCAGAAGGAAGCCTCTTCTGAAGCTGGCGCACAAGTAAGCCCGGAAACAGTTTGCTGAAGACAGGCAGTCCAAGAACATGGATTGCTGGAACCATATGCTGTGGTCTGACAAGACCAAGATAAACTTGTTTGGCTCAGTTGGTGACCAGCATGTGTGGCAGAGCCCTAGTGAGGAGTACTGAGCACTGAATTAAGTATTGATTGTAATGTATTGTATTGCACTGTTCTCTGTTCAGTGCTGTTCCTTTTTCTCTGGGTATCAACAGTGACTTTTTGTTTCTAGCAGTATCTGAGCTCAGGACTAGCTTTCTCTCTAACCTATGGGTAACTAGCAAAGATACTTTTTCTAGATAGACAAAGCACTTCTTGTAAGTTGCTCTGGATAAGAGCGTCTGCTAAATACTGTAAATGTAAATGAGTACCAAGACAACTGTCTCTTGCCTACAGTCAAGCATGGTGGTGGTAGCATCATGGTCTGGGGCTGCATGAGTGCTGCCGGCACCGGGGAGCTGTGGTTAATTGAGGGAAACATAAATTCCAAAATGTACTGTGACATTCTGAAGCAGAGACAGATCCCCTCCTTTCGGAAACTGCGCCGCATGGCAGTTTTCCAACATAACGACCCCAAATACACCTCCAAGATGACAACTGCCTTTGAAGGTAAAAGTGATGGACAGGCCAAGTATGTCTCCAGAAATAAACCCAATTGAGCACCTGTGGGGCATCCTCAAGCAGAAGGAGGAGGGGAGCGCAAGGTGTCTAACATCCACCGGCTCCATGATGGCATCATTGAGGATTGGAAGAGGATTCCAGTAGCAGCCTGTGCAGCTCTGGTGAATTCCATGCCCAAGAGATTAAGGCAGTTCTAGACAATAATGGTGGTCGCACAAAATATTGACACTTTGAGCACAATTTGGACATGTTCACTGTGAGGTGTACTCACTTGTGTTGCCAGCTATTTAGACATTAATGGCTGTGTGTTGAATTCTTTTCAGAGGACAGTAAATCTGTACTGTTATACAAGCTGTACACTGACTACTGGAAGTTATATCCAAGTTTCATTTCTATAGTGTTGTCCAATGAAAAGGTATAATAAAATATTTGCAGAAACCTGAGGGGTGTACTCACTTTTGTGAGACACTGTAAGAAAAAGTCTGAAAATGTAACAGTTTCATTTCCCAGTGTGAACGCACCACTTGCCCTAGTGGCTAGTACATTAGAGAGGTAGTTGATACAGGACACAGCCTTTATCTGCCCTTTACTAGTTGAGATGTTCCAGAAGAGGAGTTACCTGGCACAAAGTGCCTTGAGTAAATGGAATTGGATGCTTACCAAGTATTCTAGAGGACACACACACACACACGCACGCACACACACAAAAACACAAGCACCTGCGAGGTATTGATGATGAAACAGACAATTGATGTAGTACCCTTCCAGAGAGAACACTTCATGCTTATAATTGATTATTCACAACAGGTCCACTGTACCTGGCCCCGCTCTGCAGCGGCCCTGCAGGGACAGCCAAATTCATTATTATTGTTTGCAGAAATAGCCCCTACAGGACATTGCTTGCGCTGCCTGCCTCCAGGAATAGAAATGATTAATTCATTACAAGCTCGTCATCTACAAGCCAGCTCTGTCCAGGGAATCGCATTCAACTGGATTATTTTCATATTAATTAGAAATATGTGTATGCATCAGGAGGCGGCACCCCAGGCTCATCTGTGGATAGATTATGCAGGCGTATGAGGGCATGTCGATTGTCGTGCCCCGTAATCAAAGTGATTGTGTCTGTTTTTAAATGTTCCTTTGAGAGATGAGGCTAACAAAAAGGCTCCTGCATTTCAAAAGTTCATTTTTTGTTGTTGTTGTTTTTCTTTTTTTTGTTGTTGTTGACCTTATAGCGTGGCTTTTGATTTGCTAATGGTGCCATCTGAGTTAGTTATGATCGAAAATGTATTCACTAGCCTTATGAATGAGGAGACATGTAGGCTTGCTTCTCTAAATCAGGGGATGCATTAAAACCCTCAACTACATAACTTACATATTAGTTTCATGCATTAGTTTTGATTAGCCTACATGTGTGTATTATGTATATAATTTTTCGAAATAAACATTCAGAGTACTGTGCATGACAACCTGCTTTTCCAGAATGCACATTGGGGTAAAAATGTGAATAAATGTAGCAGGAGCATGTTTTCAATCTCTTCAATCTTTATTTGGATAGTTCACTTTAGATTCATTTAATAAACATATGTGATTAATCGGGGTTAATCACGAAAGTAATTTGATTAATCGCAACTGATTATTTTAATCAGCTCTGGGTGTGAAATACGAGATCACCTGTACATTTAAGAACCAGTCGCAATCAACTACACAAAGAAAGACGATTAATTGCAATAAATTATTTTAATCATTTGGCAGCCCTAGATGAAATACATTTAGAGCGCCTGTACATTTAAGAATTAGTCACAATTAACTGCACAAAGTAATCCAATTAATTGCAACTAATTATTTGAATTGTTTGGCATCCCTAGGAAAAAATACATTTTGAGCACCAGTATGTCAAAAAAAATGAATGCAGTTGATCAAGATTAACTTTGCATAGTAATACAATTAATCACATTTTGATTATTTTAATCATTTGACAGCCCATTTTGAGTACCTGTAAATTTAAGAATAAATCACAATTAACTACGCAGAGTAATCCGATTAATCACAGCTAATCATTGTAACTGTTTGACAGCCCTAGGATGTGATTAGTCACAATTAACTATGCAAAGTAATGTTTAATCACAAATTATTTATATTGTTTGACAGCCCTAGTGGAACATTTAGAGCATCTATACAGGGTGAGTCAAATGTCACAGGACACCATTGTACAACCCCAATTCCAATGAAGTTGGGACGTTGTGTAAAACATAAATAAAAACAGAATACGATGATTTACAAATCCTTTTCAACCTATATTCAACTGAATACACTACAAAGACAAGATATTTAATGTTCAAACGGATAAACTTTATTGTTTTTTGCAAATATTCACTCATTTTGAATTTGATGCCTGCAACACTTTCCAAAGTTGGGACAGGGGCAACAAAAGTGGGAAAGACTGGGAAAGTTGAGGAATGCTCAAAAAACACCTGTTTGGAACATTCCACAGGTGAACAGGTTAATTGGAAACAGGTGAGTGTCATGATTGGGTATAAAGGGAGCATCCCTGAAAGGCTCAGTCGTTCACAAGCAAGGACGGAGTGAGGTTCACCACTTTGTGAACAACTGCATGAGCAAATAGTCCAACAGTTTAAGAGCAACGTTTCTCAACGTGCAATTGCAAGGAATTTAGGGATTTCATCATCTACAGTCCATAATATCATCAAAAGATTTAGAGAATCTGGAGAAATCTCTGCAAGTAAGCGGCAAGGCAGAAAACTAACATTGAATGCCCGTGACCTTCGATCCCTCAGGAGGCACTGCATTAAAAACCGACATCATTCTGTAGCGGATATTCCCACATGGGCTCAGGAACACTTCAGAAAACCACTGTCAGTGAACTGTCAGTTCGTCGCTCCATCTACAAGTGCAAGTTAAACTCTGCCATGCAAAGCGAAATCCATATATCAACAACACCTAGAAACACCGCCGGCTTCTCTGGGCCGAGCTCATCTGAGATGGACTGACGCTAAGTGGAAAAGTGTCCTGTGGTCTGACGAGTCCACATTTCAAACTGTTTTTGGAAATCATGGACGTCGTGTCCTCCAGGCCAAAGAGGAAAAGGGCTGTCTGGATTGTTATCAGCAAGTTCAAAAGCCAGCGTCTCTGATGGTCTGGGGGTGTGTTAGTGCCCATGGCATGGGTAACTGACACATCTGTGAAGGCATCATTAATGCTGAAAGGTACATACAGGTTTTGGAGCAACATATGCTGCCATCCAAGGAACGTCTTTTTCAGGGACGTCCTGCTTATTTCAGCAAGACAATGCCAAGCCACATTCTGCACGTGTTACAACAGCGTGGCTTCGCAGTAAAAGAGTGCAGGTACTAGACTGGCCTGTCTGCAGTCCAGACCTGTCTCCCATTGAAAATGTGTGGCACATTATGAAGCGCAAAATACGACAACGGAGACCCCGGACTGTTGAGCAGCTGAAGTTGTACATCAAGCAAGAATGGGAAAGAATTCCACCTACAAAGCTTCAACTATTAGTGTCCTCAGTCCCCAAACACTTACTGAGTGTTGTTAAAAGGAAAGGTGATGTAACACAGTGGTAAACACGCCTCTGTCCCAACTTCTTTGGAACGTGTTGCAGGCATCAAATTCAAAATGAGTGAATATTTGCAAAAAACAAAGTTTATCCGTTTGAACATTAAATATCTTGTCTTTGTAGTGTATTCAGTTGAATATAGGTTGAAAAGGATTTGCAAATCATCTTATTCTGTTTTTATTTATGTTTTACACAACATCCAAACTTCATTGGAATTGGGGTTGTATTTTATTTTATTTTTTATGCTGTCACAAGCCTCCACGATGCTGTGCTGAAGGTGGTGTTTGTTGCAGATTTTCTCAGCATACACAATTTGTTTGAGATGACCCCAGAGATAAAAGTGGATAATAAAATAAAAAATAAAATAAAATAAAACCTGTCCTGTGACTTTTGACTCACCCTGCACTTTTCAACGAATATGATTAAACATGATGGAGTGTGCAAAGGATTGCGATTAATCGCAACTAATTGTTTTGATCAAACTCGTGTATTGATGGCATTGCAGGAGGAACTATTGTGAATTATTGCTGTTAATTATATACATATTCATTTCTTTATTTAGCAGAAGGGCAGGGGTTCATAAATAACACCAGTGGCGCCTGGGCAGTAATAATTTCACGTATTGAATTATTTATGACTTGTGCATGGCTTTGTTTATGCTGTAATCAAGGGGGCTCCCTCCTTTGTACTCACACACTAATAATTTGGTGCCATCTGCTTGCTGTGTTAATCTCAGATGAATGTCTTTTTGTGTTGCTTCTTCTTTGTGTATCGCAGGACGTGAAGGTGATTATAGGAACACAATTTGGGGGGGGGGGGTGGTTTTGATTCGTCTCCTCTCTCTCTCTCCTCTTCAGCACCTGACCTGGCTCTGATGGAGCACACGTTCACGCATTCAGTGATCAGCCCTGTCCCAATCCGCTTAAAAGACTCTTTGTCCTTTTCACCCTTACGTGTTCCGAGATGTGACGAACGCGCTCGACTTTATGAGGCGTTTCGTTAAAAACCTTGTGTCATGAGTTCTCACGCAATAGTGCGTCTGACTCTTTTGTCTTGTCACCTAGGGAATTGCGGTAAGGCGAGCAATTTGGGACAGTGCCGGTCATTAAGCTACGGCGCTCGATGTTTATTCGACCTTGCTTGGGTGGAAAGGGAAAGGCCCCTCGTGCTGATTGCAGTGGCTTTAGGTGCATGCTGAACAAAGCTAGCGTCTCTGGTTTCCTTCATTTATTTCACTTCTCTCTCCTGTGGGACGGAATGGGGTAAGGAGGGTTCACAGTGAATGATTGTGTCAGAAATTTCTCTGTTTGTCCAGACCTCTGGCTCAGAAAGTCACAGCACTCTGGCACTCCTACGGCTGCCGGCTCCAGGGGAACCCTGCAAAAATCCATGACACAAATTCAGCGGCTCAATTTAAGCCACTCGTATCCTATTAAGTGTGATCTCCAGCCCCTGCTGGGGTGTAAAGGGTTGCCCAAAGCTCAGAGTGGATAAACCAGAGGCCTGCAGCAGCTGATGATGGCTCATTTTGATACATATGGTCTCTCAAATATACTGAAGTATCCTCTGATTATTGGCATGAATGCCAAAGGCTCAGTTTTGTAGTGAAAGCAAAACTGAAAGCAAGTTTACACAAATGAAAGAGTGGAAGTAATAAGGATTGGACACACTAAAGAGTGAAAAATTATATAATATTTACTTGTTAAATATATGAAAGGTTTTGTTGCAAAACTGTTGAAAATTCTATTGCATGCAGTTTTGCGAATTTCTTTCTTTATTTATTTATTTTCTTCCATGATGTGTGTTGTTGGCTGTGAGCTTTCCACATACAAGGAATATCAGTGCTACATTGTGATTAATAACACCTTTATTAAAGAAATAAATCTGAATGCGAGCTAATATTCTTTCTAAAAGCTTGTTTAGAAACACAAGTTTCTCTACGATGATGATTTCCCATCACACCATTCTGAATGTCTTTGTTTACATCTCAGTGATAGAATTATGCAGATCCATGCTTTCGACTGGTACTACATGAACATTTCAGGCATAGGTCAATTGATAATAGATAAAATTATTGGTCACATAAGAGTGCCCTCCCCTTATGGTGGTGCACAGAAGACTAATGGAGGTGTAATGGGTGCGTGATGAGCGATAATGAGTGCTGCTGAGAGCTGTTTAGATGTTTGTCCTGCTGCAGTGCCGGAGAACGCCAGTGTGCTGTGACCTTCATTACAGCGTGCTCTGAAGGACACCTCGCTACTATAAAATGTCAGAAATCTACAAATGACAAATAACGCAGTTACTCATTGTGCTCTTTTGGACTGCAGGTCCTCTTTCTAGCTCCTCTGACGCTGCTGTGCTGTTTGCAGTAGATTTTGGCGTGTGCACACATGCCTTGATATTTGCCTCCTCTGCCTGGTGGTGGCAAGTTTGCTTTCGCCACTCTTGTATTGATAAAAAAAAAAAGGTAAAATAACTCCACCTTTCATCCTCACCCTGTGCTTTGTGTGTAGCACCTAAAAGCAGGCCCGCTGAAGGATCCCCTGCTGGATGATCAGGGGGACTTCACCCGCATGGTGGTGGCCATGAAGAAGATCGGGCTGGATGATGCAGAGAAGCTGGACCTGTTCAGGGTGGTGGCTGGAGTTCTTCACCTAGGCAACATTGACTTTGAGGAGGCTGGCAGCACTTCAGGTAAAAACCTAATGCCTGTCTAGTGGTTAGGTTGGCTGTCAGGTCTGCTGAAATCATTTGGGGTCTGTTCCTTTGTCAGGTCAAACAGCAGTGCATAACCCCCTCATTGCAAAGATGAAAGCACATTTTAGACACAAGTGGTGCAGAAACTATCAGCACTGATCTTCAGAGATGTGGGGAAAACAGTGAGCTGATCTGATGAGTCATGCTTTGCCATGTTTTCCGCACCAGGATAAGGGTACAGGCCTATAAGCTTGACCTCTACAATGAGAGTGTTCAGTGGCTTTGTTAAGCTCTTTGTTGGCTTGGTTTAGGTCCAGTTGTCTCCTTAGAGGGACGGTTCACTGCAAGTACAACGTTAGGAGGGGTCAGCCACCATCTGCAGGCCATAAGGGGTCACTGAATAGTTAAATGAGTTTATAATTGATGTAGGTCATATGCTATGGCCTTTGCAGTCACCAGATCCCAACATGGAACATAGATCCCTATGGAAGATCTTTGACCAAGGAACTCCAGGGAACAACAGGGAGCCAGTATCTCCGAATGGAGAGAACTTGGAACAGTGGTGAGTTGTCCCAGAAGTGAGAGAGGTGACCCGTTACATCTGTTGTAAAGCTACCACGGCATTGAACATGAAGTTTATCATCTCAACAATGAAGCATGGTGGTGGTAGTGTGATGTTTTGGGGCCTTGACAACCATGAGTTCTGCTCTGTACCAGAAAATCCTGCAGGTGAATTTTGAATCATCAAGCCAGTATTCTGAGGCTAAAGTGCAGTTACGTTATGCAGCGAGATACGATCCATAGCACAAGAGCAAGTCCACCAGCAAGGTAGTTCATGCTCCAAAACCCTCTGATGTGGTTGAATCAAAGCAGTTCTGAAAAGAATGATGGTCCAAAATTCCTCCACAGCGATATCAAAGCCTGATCTTCGGTTATAGGAAGTGCTTGGATGCAGTTGTTGCTTCCAAAGCTGGCACAATCAGTTATGTTTAGGAGGCAGTTGTTTCCTTACGTTCTCATTGTGTTGTATTACATTTTGTATGAGAATCTAAAACCATTTAGCGTGACAAATGAGGAAGAACAGCGTTAATCTGTGTCATTGTATATCTTTTTTTTCTTTATCATTGTTTTTGTTTTTCCTCAGACATTTGTTCCTATTAGTATTTAGCTTGCACTGTAGACTGTCACTTAAAAAGCCTTACCCAGCTAACGAGATCTCGCATGTAATGATGACAAAACTACAGCTGTTTGACACAATGAGCTGATGAGTTGGAAGTCTAATTACTTTCAGGGTTTAACTGCAGAAACAGCAGGAGTGACTGTTTCATCTACTGATGTAAACACGTCTTCTGGGAGTAAATAAAGTGTCAACGTGTTGGACCGCAGAGCAGTAGAGGGCTTCTGGCGCTTGTTGGAAAACAAGATCTAATCACTCTAAATTGCTCGCAGGCTGTAGAGTTGAAAGGTCTGTTTAATAGTGCGCTATAACGGCCAGCGACTGATGCAGTATGGAAAAGAGGCTTTGGTTCACTGGCTCCTGCGGCGGTCTTGGTGCCTGAACCCTGCTGTGACTGGCACCCTTGGTGAAGAGGAACAAAAAGGTCCTTGTTGTTTAGCAACATTCTTGCTGTGTCAGTTCTTCATCATAATGGTGCCAATAATGTTGACTCACACTTTTTAATTTTAAAAAGCCAGTTAATGAAGTCTAATATGTAATTATGACAAAGTAAAGGAAAACTACAGCTGTTTTGGATAGTGCGCTGATGAGCTTGGAAGTCAGAGTTGGCATGCAATGGAATATGTATATAGAAAATATAAGTCTGTATTCAGTCCAAAGTACATTTTGTGAAGGCCATATTTAGTTACTTTGTATAAAGTATGCTTTATTATATTTGCCCGCTAAATGAAAGAAACGTGTAACCATTAAAAGAAACACTGCTGATGTTTGTTTATTAACTATTTAGTCAGTGCACAACATGACAAATTCCTAAGAGGACCTCAAGTAACGATTTCTACTGAAGACTGAGTAGACCGATAAATCAATGTGAGGATCAGTTAATAATCTCAGTGTTACTGAGCTCTTTTGAGGGATGATCAAACTAGTGATCTATTCTGTAGTGTACATGTTTGCAAGTTTAATACCAGTGTTGCACTGGGCTTGTGCTTGCGGGATTGAAGGAGCAGCAGGTAGTGAGAGAGAAGGAAAAAGGTTTGGAACTTTTTTAAATAATAAGCAAATTAAAGTTTTTGCCCTGTGCCTAAAAGCATTCTTAATATAGATGATTTTATGCATTGTAATTTAGGACACTGTACTCAGTATTCAGCCCTCACTACTTTTCAGAGTGTTTTGCTCAACGCTGCTGGAAGCTTAATTAGTTCAGGAACCCCTGCTGGTAGAAGGTCTTTGAACTTCTCACATGAAGCTTTGAGTTTTGAAGATAAACGCTTATTGCTCCACAGCTCTCCATAGTAACTCTATAAATTGTCTTACTTTACACAGTCATAATGTATACAGTGTAGATTTCAGTATTATAAACTAAATACCAAAGGGCATTTTAGTTTATTCAGTATTTAAATGGGCAATTTGGCCTAAACCTGGAGTTTATGTTGTTTGTTCTGTTTTGTAGTGTTCTGCTCGGCTTTAAATCCCTCAGCCTCATTGTTTTGACAGAATTCAGAATTTTTTTTATTGTTTTTGTTCATCAGTGTTCTCTCACTATAATACCCAGCATGCTTTACACAAATACATTATACAACCATGGGGAACCCCTGTGGTGTCAGCAAATCCTGACTGCTAGCCTAGCCACTGACCTATGGGCGAATAAATACAGCCAAGATTGTATTGTATCTTTTAATTCAGCATAAGTGTCTCCCACCTTCAATATGCATCATCAGAAGGGGTTTTCCTTAAACTTGAATTGGAAAATTTCACTGTAGAGTCTGCTGGTTTAGGACGCAAGTAAGCATGTTTACAACAATTGATGGAACAGTTAAATTTTTCATTGTGATTGGAGTGTCCCTTTAAAGTAGATTGGGACCAACAAGAAGCTCACGTTTGTAAAAAGAATATATACTAATATATTTATCCCTAAACCTTTTGGAATAAGTAGTTTTTTGAAAGACAGGAGCCCCTTACATCTCTGGGAAAGCTAACACAGCTTTCCACTTAAGGATCATCATCAACAGTGAAGCATGGTGGTGGTAGTGTGATGTTTTGGGCATTTCTTGCTGCTTCAGGCTCTGGATAACCATGAATTCTGCTCTGTAGTAGAAAATCCTGAAGGAGGATGTCCAATCATCAGTCCATGATCTGAGGCTAAAGTGCAGTTGGGTTACACATCAAGATGACATTGCAAAGCCCAGGAGAAAGTTCACCATGGCTCAAAAGAAACAGAATGAGGGTGCTGTGTCAGGATATAAGGCGGTTCATGTTCTATTAGTGTAACTCTCACCATCTATTGCTCTGTTCATCATTCTAGACACATTTATGATTTCATATTTTTATAGCTTCATATTTTTATATTGTTTGAAACCCAGGTGTGGGGTACTGGTATCCTATTACAATAATTTTCCACATGAATCTGTATCAGAATATCTGCAGAATGGCTTCATATTATTAAAAGCTTTTGAACAGTAGTGTGCATTTACCTGTATGAAGCTAACACAGATCCACTCATTCCCGTGGTGTTGGCTAAGTAGTACAGAAGTAATTTCTGTCTTCATAATTACTCTTTAAATGTAATGAGCGTGAGCTGTGTGGCCCTCAGAGTCACAGATGTGTAGGTGTGGGTTATGAGATGTTCAGGTAGCAGTGTGTGTGAATCGTGATGCTGGAGTCGTAGCTGCTTCAGGGATGTAGATTTGACTGCTGGAGTTTCGTTCCTCTGTTTCTTTTGTTAGTCTGGGCTCCTGTGGAGTGAGCGCTGGGAAATCACTACCTGCTGTGAGAGAGTGTGTGTTTCTGTGTGCGCGTGTGTGCGCGTGTGAGGGGGATGATGGTTCTCTGGGGCTCAGTAGCTGATAGAAGAGGATAGATATGCTCACAGTGTTTGAGAAGAGGGAGCCAGGGTCATTCGCTGCATCTCCCTCTTTCTTTCTTTCTTTCTTTCTCGCTGTTTCTCGCACTTTCCCTCATTTATCTCTCTCTCTCTCTGTTTCTCTCTATCTCCCTCACTTGTCTTGCCTCTCTCTCATTTCTGCCCATCTCCCTCACCTCTATCTCTGTCTCTCACTCGCCCTTTCCCTGAGACTCTCTTCCTCACTTCTGTCTCACTTTTCTCTCTCTTTCTCCCTCTCTCATTCAGCTTTCTATTTCACTCTGACTTTCTCTCCCCCGCTCTTTCTCCCTCACCTCTTTCTCTTTCTGTTTCTTTCACTCTCTCTCCTTCATTTATCTCTCTCTCCCCTCACCTCTCTCTCCCTTACTCGCCCTTTTCCTGACTTTCTCTATTGCTCACTACTCTCAATTCTCCCTTACTTCTCTCTCTCTCTTCTCTCCCCTCTCTCCTTCACTTTTCTCTCCCCCACTCCCTTTCTGCCTTACTTCTCTCTCTCTCTCTCTCTCTCTCTCTCTTACTCTCCCTCATTTCTCTCTCTCTCTCTCTCTCTCTCTCTCTCTCTGTGTGTTTCTACATATAGCAGAAAGGTTTTCTTGTGTGTTGTTGATGTTTCCTTTAGCAGCTCTAGCCAATCAGCGGCCTGTCCATGTATTCCACCCTCACACACACGCCATGTAGGAGGAGATCAGGAGTCAAGGGAAACAATACCTCCACACTTTTATTTCCTGCAGGTTCATCCCAAGGTGAAAAGAAGGGAATTGATTTGATACTTGGTTGTAAGTTAGTTGGACATGTATGAGCCCATATCCTTACATCATATAAAATGGTTGTGTGTACATTGGTGCTTGTGTGTGTCTTTGCCTGTTGTGCGTGTGTGTGTGTTTGTGCGTGTGTTTGTGTTTGTGTGTGCATCTTCTTTCCCAAACTTCAGTGTGATCAATCACTTTAATAACACTCTCAACTCGGGCCTCAGCCTGCACAGATACGCTCACGCACAGCATCAAATTGATTATTGCTCTGAGTCCTCTGTGCATAAAGCAATACTGGTAACTGTGTAATGTTGCCGATGTAGCAGTTTGTGTTTCATTTTTAAAACTGCTGCATTTTAATTTGCATTGTGGTGCTATTGAAGAGCATCCATCTGTAACCCCTGCTCCGGCTCCGGCGCCAACAAGAAAACGCTCACCCGCTCATCCTGTACCGCAAACACATGGCCGACTGAAGCCCATCAAATAGCTGGGCTTATATAATAGTTAATCAAATAAATTGTTAAATGACAGTTAACCTCATTAGCCTCTCTTTAATTAGTCTAATATAATTAGTGTTGTGTAGCCATTTGATATAATGTAGCTTAACTGACTACATAAAGCCCTTTAAGAACAGGCCTGAGCTGTTTATGCAGGTTTGTGGGTTTAAACTGCCTAGGAGTAGTAATGAAAATGAACTTGGTTAGTTCATTACACCAGTTTTCAAAAGTCCTGCATTATTTAATCAGTGAGATTTAAACAGTTGTTCCTTCCACTTAAACAACAACAGTAACATCCTTGCAGCTCAGTGTTTGGTTCTTTGGGTCTCCTAGTAACAAGAGTTCGCGAGAATTTATTTGCGAGAGTTCGCACGACTTCTCGTGAGTTCTGTTCGGTTCAGCAGCAGCTTAAAAGTTGAGTAGTGTCTGATCCCTAATTGTTTAGTGTGGTCCCCAATATTTCAGTAGCCCAAAAAATCTGCAAAACCTAGTCTTTTTATGATCTGTTAAGACTTTTAAAGTCGTGTAGTGTAACCCAGCCGACGATGGGCAGATGTAAAATGGTTTGGTTGATTAGTAGGAATGAAGGAATAAACTTTGTCAAAAACTGTGTTAACATTTCACCCCTGCTAATGTTACACTGGAGGCAGTTTTGCTTTAAAGTTGCTGCTGCAGCCGCTTTCAGTGGAACAGTTTCCATGTCCTCCTCGAAAGCTGTCAGCGTTAGAGATCACAAGTGCAAGGAATAGATGTCCGTTCTAGGAGAATGGGTGGATCTAGGGGGCGGGAAATGAAAAATAAAATGGTGTGTGCAAAAGCTATGGCATGTTTTACATTTTGTTTTATTTTTCCCCAATATCTTAAACTCAGGAAAGAAGTAGAAATTGCCCTTTTAACTTGTTTAATGCGTAATAAAAAAAAACTTAAATTCACTTTTCTTGCATAAAATGGTCCTTGATTCATTTTTCAGACCCGATTATTAAATTCAAAAACATCAAAAAAATAAATAAATAAATAATAATAATATGAAAAACTAAAAATAATAATGTGTGCGGGGGTCCTTTTGGAGTATGTTGTCTTGAGGCAACACTATGCAACAATGGGAAGAAATGATAGAGCGTGGTGAGACCTGGCTTGTTATTGGCTAAATCCATTTCAGTCTTTCTGCAAAATCTCATAACAAAAAAATTACACTCACTGTTTAAAAAGTTGTTTAAAAGTGCCCACTAAGAGAGAGTATGACCAAGCACATGCTTTGTATTGGCTTACTCAAGCTCTTCCCTTCATTGTTGATCCTATCATCTTTAAATATGTGTGTTGTAAAGTGAGGAAAATGAGTTGCCCTGAGGCAACGTTGTGCAGTAGAAGGTTAAATATGCAGAAAATGCCAGTTTAAGTTGAATGAATGAAACCTGTCATATGACCAGAGCTATTCAGACTTATGTATATGACTGTATATGCCAGTGTTTTCAAAGATCATGTGAGTGAATTACATGCATATGGTGTTAAAATCATGCATCAGACTCTGCTTTGAAGTTATTAAAGTCATGAGAAATGGTCATGGATATTTTTAATGAGCCTGAGGAATCATGGGATGGTTTTGGAATTTTGTTTTTAAAAAGATGTGGAGAGCCCACTGGTCCTCTCTGGTCACAGCAGAGGAGACAGCTGCTCCCTGTGGTTTCTCTCAGTCGAGCGCGTTGGCCATAAACGCGCCGGGTGTGGTGTGATTGCAGTATTGACAGTGAACAAGGCGAAGCCCAGGACGAGAGAGGCAGTAGGAGGAGTGAGAGAGAGTGAGAGAGTGAGCGAGAGAGAGTTTATTGTGGTGCGCTGCAGGCAGAGATGGAGGGGGTGATTTCAGGACCAATGAAACCAGTTTAGCTCTGAAATAGCTCTCTGTAGGAGGCCTGATCTCAGCCATACATCACCCAGGGAGTCTGCAGGACACATACGCCTGAAGAGATACTGTTTTAGGGGAGGTAGTTGTACTCAAAGCTCATCTAAGGTGAAGTTGGTATGTGACTTATTCAAGAACAAGTTACATCATGTAGGTTTAAATATCATAAACCACACTCCAAGCATCTGTATAGATTCCTTTTTAGATTCAATTAAAATATTTTAGTGTTTTTTTTTTCCAGCAGCTTCCATTTTCTTCCATTTCAGGAGACTTTCTCAGGTCTTCAAAGAAACCTGCAGGGATATTTTTCCACGCCTCCAAAGTTCAGTCTTAGAAGTTGGTTGCATTTTCTGCTTTATATGATCCAAGCAATCCCAAACACACATTCAGTGATGTTAAGATCTGAACTCTGTTTAATTGCATGTTACTGCTGTCGGAAAAACACCTTGTATCTCCAAAATGATAACTTTACAGCAGAAGGAAAAAACATGCTTTATTTTAATGTATGTCAGTGGAACCAGATGTTTTTCCTGGTCATTTTGGGCTGTTTCTTTTGCCCCTTTCATCATGACATGTACATACAATGTAAAGGGCAACAGGTACTTTCAAATCACGTCAAAAACTGAAAAATAACCCCCCCCCCCCCAACACCCCCAACACCTACTACTGCTGTTCTCCATTTCTGACTAAAATCTCATTAGCCAGCTTCAATTCAGCTTTTTCGGTTCGGAGAAGAGGGGTTGTGAATTATTTTTAACTCCAAAAAAGGGTCACACTGTATCTAGATCAAGGTGAAGAACCCCTGAACTAGTCTGTTTGGCTCAGCTTTGCGTTTTCAACAGTTCTTTTTGTCTGTGAATGTGTCCCCAGGTGGCTGTATCTTGAAGAAGCAGTCGAGTCAGGCTCTGGAGCACTGCGCCGAGCTCCTGGGTTTGGATGAAGAAGATCTGAGAGTCAGCCTCACCACCAGAGTCATGCTGACAACAGCAGGGGGCGCTAAAGGCACAGTCATCAAGTGAGACTCGCTCAACACACATGTATACGTGCACAAACACACACACACACACACCCGGAGCAGGTAGAAGCAAATCCTCTTCTTCCATTAAGCGGCGCTGATGCTAATTGAAGCGTCTGGGTGCCACTGATGTGCTAATGTGAGGAATCTTCCCGTTTAACAGCCTTCAGCCACTTTAACTAGAGTCTTCACAAAGGCCGATCAGACACAGTCACTGTAAATTGCCAAAAGCTGCTCTAATCAAGGTTTTCGTCACCTTTTGAGATTAATAATCGCATCAAAATGTCATCAAAATCTGTTGTAAACATCAAAGTGTCACTGAATGGCATTTGTCAGCTGGGATGGAAGCCTGCCTCGCAGAAACCATCCCAATGTGTTTGCTGACATTTTTGCAAATGCTATCTGCGCCATGACAGGACAGAAAAGGACGGTGGAGCAAAGCGTACCATGTGGAATGTGTGCCTTGTTTTGTTCATGCTAGTTGTGAAATTCTCTCACTGTTCTTCTAATTGCAGGTATTATGTAGTGATTATATTATAGTAATGAATACGTGTTGTGCAGAAGTCAGAGACCAACCTTCATGTATTTAATGTCCAGGCAAAAAGGCCATTCAATATGAGTAATTAATATTTGTAGGAGGTATTTCTGAGGAGATTAGATGTAAGATAAGCCACTTACCTAAAGAAGGGTTAAAATCAGTGGAAAACTGGAGTTTTCAAACCTGGAGTTTGAAGATATAAAGAAAAGAGGACCACATGCAAGACCTGAACACATGAACATTTGCAAAACAAAGAAATGAATCTACTGGAACGGATGATATTTTATCTCATTAGTGGTCATTTTACAGTCTGTTGTCTTTTCTACATCTTAATGGGGGGAGACAGTAGAGGTCAGAGGGGAGTACAGGAGACAGTGAGAGGTCAGAGGGGACAGCTCTGGTCACTCAGAGATATGAATCACAGTATGACTTATAGGCAACCCTCCTCTCCCTCTGACTGGACTCCTTCCCTCCGTCTTACTGGACTCCTTCTTTCTCTCTGACTGGACTCCTCCCCTCCCTCCCTCCCCCTGGCCAGACTCCTCCCCTCCCTCCCTCCCCCTGGCCCCCTGGCCTAGCTCTTAACAGTTTTCTGTTGTTTTTAGCTTCTGGGATTCTCTCTCTCTCTCTCTTCACTGAACCACTTTTCTCCCCATTATCATCTCTTCCACACTGGCCACTGCGTTTTCTCTTCCTCTTTCTTTTCCTTCTGCTGTCAAGGTTTTATCTCTTCATTTATAGAGGAGAGAGTAATGAGGTGTGTGCGTGTGTGGGTGGCTGGGCCTCTGTTGCATGCGTGTGTGTGTGTGTGCGTGTGTGTGTTTGTGAGAGATACTTCGAGTGAGAGAGAGATGAATAGATGTTTAGAGTGAGAGCCTCTCTCTCATTTGTCAGACAGACAGGCGTTCTGTCACGCTCGCAGAGAGAATGCTGACTTTCCACTGGCTGCTTTGTAAACTAACTGTATTAATTCAGCAGGGTGGCTGAAGGGCAGCGGAGGATTGAGCCTGCCTTAAGCACTCTATTTCTGAGTGTTACGTAAGGGGAAAGCCTGGTCTACCTTGCTTGGGGCCTTGCTGAGAGAGAGAGAGAAAGAGAGAGAGAGAGAAACACGTTGCCTCCAGGAGGGCTGGGTCATTATACCGTTGCAGTGGCAAACAGGGTATCGCATGTTTACTCGTAAACTGTGGTCTGTTTTATTGGACGACATCAGTAAATGTGTATAGCACTGCTGACAATCTTTTTGCAACACATGAAGCTGTCAGTTTGTTTAGCCATATTTCTCAGAAATATGAAACATACGCACTTAAAGATGCTTCCTCAATGGTTCTTTAGTAAAGGCAATGGTTCTATTCAGAACCTGGAGTTCTTTATAGAATAATTTCATGCTTAAATGATTTTTTGCATGTGAAATGGTTCTTTACATTGAAGGAAAATGTGTTGGATATGGTTGTAATAGAACCTTTTTGAAAATGGCTCTATTTAGCACCAAAAAGGGTTCTACTTAAGGGTTATGAAGAACCCTTTTTCATGCTACATAGAACTATTTTTCAGTCTCCTGGTGTGTTTCACCAGGCAAAGAACCCTTTTGAGAATGCAGATGATTCCGTGTAGAACTCAATCATCATCATCATCATTAATCACTTAGTCCAGATAGGGAGTGTAGAGTATCCCAGACAACCCTGTCCCCTGCAACATACTCCAGCTCATTCTGACGGATTCTAAGCCGCTCCCAGGCCAACTTGGAGATATAATTCCACTGGTGGTTCCTAGGACAAACCCAGAGTCTCTTCTCAGTTGATTGTACCTGGTAAAACCCCACTGGGAGGTGTCAAGGGGGCATCCTGATCAGACGCCCAAACCACCTTACCTGGCTGAGTTGACTGGAGTCCTTATACTATCCAGTAGAGTGTAGCCTCCCACCATGCGAAGAAAGCTCATAGCAAGTAACTCCAGTGAGTGCTGGAGGCATCTATGTGAAAAGAATAAAAGGACATCATCATCTGCAAAAAGCCTAGACTACTCCTTGACACCCCGTCCATGAATATTACAAACAGAAGTGGAGACAAAGCACGACCTTGGCAGAGTCCAACACTGACACTGAATGAGCTTGACATAACGGCGAGTATACAAATGCAACCCTCACTCCAGGAGTACAGAGATTGAATGATGGAGTAGTAGCTCTGGCACCCCATACTCCCAGAGGACCTCCCACAAGATATTGCGGGGAACACAGCCGTATGCCCTCTCCAAGTCCATGAAACACTTGTAGACTGGATGGGCAAACTCCCATGCCCCCTCAACAATCTGCGAGAGGGTAAAAAGCTGCTCCATTGTTCATGATAGTTTTCAGTTTGTGAGCTTTTTGTCTAAAATCCTATTTTATGGCAGAACAGTTCAGTCTAATGTTAAATAGTCATAAGAATAGCCCTTTTTCCTGATTTACCACTATTGCACCCTCATCAAAATATAATAAAAAAATCACACAGAAGGCCACCCCGGGGTAGACTAAAAGGCCAGAAATGTCCTTAGGTGCATATAGGTAGCATTGTCCTGCAGCCAAACACCACCAGTCCAGATAGCCTCATAGCTACAATACAGAGGGGCCACCGCAGCCAGTCACGGAGCTGTGATGTAGCATCACTTACGCTGCCTCGTAGCTGCAGAATAGCCCTACTTACACAGCTGACAACACCACCGGTTGAGGTAGCCTCATAAGTGCTATGCAGAGTCACCCAAGTGGCCAGTCCAGGCAGTCCGTAGCTGTGATATAGTGGCGAACAGGCAGCCAGTCCAGGCAGCTTCATAGCTACGATACAGCGTCACTCAGGCAGCAGTACATCACTCACGTGGCCGGCACACGCTACATCATAGCTGCAATGTAGCGTCACTCGAACACCATGGCCAAGAAGCCAGCATTTTGAAAAATCTGTGAAATTGCCCTTTAAAACAAGTCTCAAAATAAGCGAAATAATACAATATCCCATCAACAATCTCAAAATGAGGTGAAATATTAGATTTAAGATGATTTCATTTGCCATACTAGCATTATTTGTCAGTGTAGTTTTCCACTGAAGCTAAGAAACTAATATAGCTAATCAAGGCTTCTGCTCACAAACTGCACGCTTGAATCATGAGCCTCCCCTCAGATTGTTAAGCAGTTTATGTGGCTTACTTGTATGTGGAAACAACTTGTGTGCATTAGCTTTCGTTTCTCGTAGCTAGATTAGCCTTAAAGCTCAGTTGCAAACTAGCCTTGTAGCTCAATTGCAGCTAAAATAGCTAAAAACAGTAGCAGCCATTTGGAATCCTGAATTTTGTCTGTTATCTTTTTTATAGATAAGTTTGGCACACAATGTCAAAGTCTTTTCGAGGTGTAGGAAGCATAATCTCAGGCAAGTCTTGATGATCTAGGCAGCTAACACGATGCTAACATGGCTGCAAGCTTCCATTACTTTTTTAGCTGCATTAGCCTCTTAGCTTAAGTAGGAAAGAAGCAAATCAAACTTGAGCTGATTGACTAAACTGAGCTGATTGACTACATTTGGGGGGGAATGATAGGCGTTTGTCTTTTTTTTTTCTCCCCAGCTGAACTGGAAGTTTTGCAGCTTGGCAGTTTACAAGATTTACTTGCTACCTCGCTGACGCTGACTTTTCCTCTCACTTTTGTTCTCTTGTGCAGTTTATCCCTCTCTCTGTCTTTATTTCCCTTTCTGAATGACATCTATAGCTTAGACAGTGGGGTGTGTGTATAGGCGAGGAGGATCTACTGAGTGGAGAACACTTGGGCCAAGGGACTTTATCTCTCTTTTGGCAGTTTTATTGGATGATGTTTCTGCTTCTCTCTTTCGTTTAGTCCTAAATGGGTAATAATAATAGACGTTTGCAGAGTGAATGTGTTGATGAATGGAGCTGCAGGTAAAGCTTGGCTTGGAGTGTAGGGATGCATTCGTATCTAGTTATTTATTTATTTATTTTATTACCGTGTTAATTTTTGTGTCTTTTGCCCAGTAAACCTTTTGTTACCTTGTAACAAAAATACACATCTGGGGAGAACTTGTGAAACCTTAGTCCTGGCTTGTGGCAAAATCCACCCCAAACATGGGTGCATCCCTCTAAAACCCACCCCCAAATTCTGCTAATCTGTCATCAATAACACAAGCAAAACAAGCACATGCCTTCACCAGCGTTTGTATTGGTTTTGATATTTGTTCCCACCCAACTGTGTCTACATTCCCACCAACATTTAGCCCAACATTTTCACATGGTTGTTTCCAGACGTTTTCTTAGTAGCTAGGGCTCCTTCTATGATGCTACCAAGCTGGGAGGTTGAAGACTAGAGAAACACGAAGATCCACCATATTTATTTGAACTGCTGCCTACACCGTGTCACTGGACTGCTCAGCATGCTTGTATGAGATTGCTAACTGCTAATTCTGTTACACTGGCCATCCCCATCAAGTGGGGATGAGGCTGATTATACTTGGTTGGACTCCCGACCTTGATTGGATGGCTGTTGCATCTCTGGCGTGGCACCACTTGGAAGCCCAGCTGATGTCTCATGTATCTATTGATGCTAATACTGATACATTTAGCCCAAATTTCATTTCTTATTTTTCCCCATTTATTTTTTCACCTTGCCCCTTGCAGTTACAAGGGTAGTGGTTGAAATCTTCCTCTATGAAATGAAACCCTTAAATAAAGAGCATTACTTCATTAAAAGGCTAGTAGTGTTGCTCTGTAGGCAACCCTGCCAGTCTGCAGTGATGGCAGAGGAGGGTAAAGTTCATCAACCTGGGCTTTAGTTGAATTTAGGGCATCATATGCCTCTGAAAAGGGGGATGTGATTATTATTTATTATTGCCCATTCCATATTCTTCTGTGATATGAAGCTGTAGTCAGCTATTTCCAGCTTCTTGGTAGAATTTTCCCGTTCCACCCTAAATGGCCTGAATATAACTGCTGCATCATTTAAGGTAGAATGGGAACATTTGAACAAGAAGCTGGCGAGTAGCTGACTGAGAATAGCTGTGAGAAAAATTTAGCCAACTAGCTCCCAAGACATCAGCATACAAATATTGATTTTTTTTATGCTTGTTATGAATAAAAGGACCATGAAAGGACACACTGAAACAACGTTAAACTAAGAAAATACACTGGTTATCTTAATTTTTTATCACTGAAACTACATTTGGGGGTTTCTTTGGTTGCTTGTTGCAGCCATCTCGCCGGTTTTTCCCATGACACTGTTTGGTGTGAGCCTCTGAAAAACTGGAGTGACCCCTCGTTTGGGGGTCCATGTAGCCCTAACACTTCACCCTACCCCTCTATCTCAACATAAATCGAGACACCCCACACCTAGACATGAATGCACAAAACGGAGGGGCAAGGGCTAAGCAGTAGGGGTGAGGGGTGCAATGGGATTTAGAAATGGTAACTAGATCTGTCTAGATTAGTATTACATAGTGACAATAGTAGGACATGGTACCTTAGTGGCTCTCAGTGTCAATTTTCACAGCTTTGTATAGCCTAAACGTACACAAAACGTTTATTTCTGTTTTCCAAAAATGCTTTTTCTGACTGGGTATACAGAGGTATGGTGGGTCTGGAGGCTGGTCCACCATGTGGTGGTGGTTGTGTGGGCATGCTGTATGCCAGTGGAGAGGAACACCAAAGCTAAATGCTGACCGATGTGAATGAGAACCATAGCCCAAATTAGGAGAGGGCGGGCTGGCATGAGGTGGTTGAAGCGGGTAGGTGTGGGCAAGAACAACAGTAGGTTTTACAGGCAAGTGGGCTCAGGAACGACACCGGATTTTGTGGACACAGGTGGTCATGTTATGTGATTAAAGTAGGCATTAACAATCAAACCTGTGCAGAACTCTAGCCTCAAATGACACCTGGTCAGCAGCAGTGCTGGGGTCAGTAACTGACAAGTAATAAATGGGGAATGGGAAACAGTCTGTAATTGGCCAGTGGCCAGTGATTGGACACAATGATTGGTCTTTCCTTGTGGTGAATAAAATGCACACCAGATATCATTTCCCTTCTGTAATATTACTGTAATATTACATTGCCTATAGAAGATGTAAAGCCAGCAAGACGTTTGGAATGAGCGTGATTTTGTGATGATTAAGTGTAAAAACCAGCTGACTGTTCAGACACAGTGAGCACTTCCATCTGATATCGGTGACTAATAAGGCATGTAATAAAGTATACTTTCTCTCTCCCTCAGGGTTCCTCTGAAAGTGGAGCAGGCGAATAACGCTCGGGATGCGCTGGCCAAGGCTGTGTATAGCCGCCTCTTTGATCACGTGGTCAAAAGGGTCAACCAGTGCTTTCCTTTCGATTCCTCAGCTAATTTCATCGGCGTGCTGGACATCGCCGGCTTCGGTAAGAGAGCTGCTACTCATGTTGCGTGTGTGTGTGTGTGGGAAAGTTGAAAAAGTATATGTGCCGGGTAACTTTAATAAAGTATTTTGATACAGATCACTGATTACCACTGGTGCACCAATGTATAGTGGCATTATCACAAAGCAAACTGTGACAATGTGCATCATGAAGAATGGACATTCAGTTCATTTTGGCATTGAATAAAAATGCATTATGTGACCAACAGCATTCTCAAAGAATCAGCACCAATCAACAATCCACACCACCAATCCACAACATATTTACAATCTTATTTATTTTTTATGTTTTTATTTGAATTTTGATCGCCCGCTCCTTCCTGCGTGACTGTAGCGACCACCGTGTGCTGGTGGCATGTGCTCCACATGTTTCAGCTCCCTAAAGGATTAGCTTTGCAACCCTCTTCTGTAGTCATGACAAAGACCCACTCTGGCTAGAGAGGGTGAGTCCTGCCGATTATTCTGATGTGTGTATCCTGAGTCTTTAAAAAAACATTTTACGATATATTTAAAATGTAAATATATTCAACAAAGTAAATAAATAGAAATTGTGCACTAGAATTTTGCAGAAAATGCCGTATTGTTTTCGATCCTACTTTATATTGTGATTCTAATAACTGTAGTTTCACATCAGTTACATATGTAACAGCAATGTAACTACTGATGATTTAGACAGTTACAAATGGATTACAGAAGTACAGGCTATGTAATTCCACATGTATCAATGTCTGATACATGTGTTATTACATAGGCTGCTGTAACTGTGTTGTAATAAGGTAACCTGTGTTGTAATAAGGTAACCTGTGTTGTAATAAGGTAACCTGTGTTGTAATAAGGTAACCTAATCATGTCGTATTAATGAATACCATTCTGTAGTTACACTGTACCTTCATAACAACAACACAGGAACTTTCCTTTAGTGTAGTGTAAAAGTTACACTCCAAAATAAGTCTGCAGTTTCTGTGTAGCTGATATGTAGTTACTGTGTAATAATGGAGTGGTAATATAGACACTGCTTTGGGGGTAATGCAACATATAATTAGCATCATAAAGGTTACGCTAGGATAAGGAGACGTCTGCTGTTCTGTCACATTACAGAATGGTTTAAAGTTAACTGGTTGCAGTTTCACAGCACTATCAACAGAAATGCCATCTAAATGTTAGTAAAGCTGGCAGAAGCAGTGAAAATAATGTCTTAACATACGTTATTACTTACTTCCTTTTACTAGAAAAGACTTCTGAAAAAAACTGTTGTTCCAGTCTGAATATAAATGTAACTGTTATTACCCTTGTGTAATGCACGAGAGAGAATAAGACTGTTACAACTATTGATATACACTTGTGCAATTACATGAGGCAAAACTGATGTTGATACAGATGTGTAATTACAACTAAATCATTGGTTACGTTGTTATTGCACATCTTATTCCATTGTAACTACCCAGTTATTAGAGACACTTGAAATAGTGGGACCGTGTTTTCTGTAGATGTGTTCATTTATTTTCACTTAGTAAATCAACAGAGCATATCGTTTGACTGGTGTCATGGCGTGAAGTGACACCAGTTACCCATGCCGGACTATTTATTACACAAATTACTTTATCTGTAAGTCTTACGTTTAGCAAGTATTCTGTCTCAAGGCTTCTAAGAAGACTTCAGATGCTGGGGTCAGTTTTTATTACAGGTGAAGTGCTTCAGCCTGGGTTTTAGACTCTGGACCCAAATGCAAATACAATGTGCAGAGTTCCATGTTATTATGCACTTTTCAGAGATGAGAAGATTATTTGGACCCAGTTATATCAAACCCATTAAAAAAAGGTCTAGTGGTCTGTTCTGTATCTAATCATTAAAAGGGGCGAGTTGCATCGTTGGTGCCCAGACACCTGTTTATAGACTGGCCTCCTTGTGGCTTAAGGTTCAAAGGGTTCACTTCAAGGCCTGTACTGCTTAGAAAAGTTCTGGTATTTTCCAAAACAGAGACGATATATATATATATATATATATATATATATATATATATATATATATATATATATATATATATATATATATATATATATATATATATATATATATATATATATCACTGCTGTTGAAAGAAAACTTGTATCTCCATTTTTGTCGTTTCTCAGTTTTTGAGATAATTTGAAAAAACCTTTTGCTCATTACATTGTATGTAAATTTCATGATAAATGGACCAAAAGGAACATCGCAAAATGATTTGGAAAGACGTCTGGTTCCATTGACTGACATTAACAGTAAAGTATGTTTTTCCTTCTCCTGTAAAGTTTTGTTGTTTTGGAGACGTGTGGTTTTTATATATATATATATATATATATATATATATATATATATATATATATATATATATATATATATATAAATTTTTAATTAATTAAGTGACCCTTATTAGTCCCACAATCAGTGAAACACCACATACACACTAGATATACATATGCATTCCCTTTAATCGTCATGTTTAATTATTATGTTGGAGTTTTTTGCTTTATTACATCACCGGGTGTTAAAACTTTTGCTTTGGTTGCAAGTGTGTTTGACAATGGGGTGGGTGTGTGTGTGCTCGGGTGTGTGTGTTAGTGTCCGAGACACCAAATGCGTTTTAGTTTGGAAATGCTCGGCGTGCGTCTGGTTGCTTTGTAGCCTCTCTGTTCATTTTCTCTGTGGGGCTGAAAGTGAGGCGGTGAAATAGTCTCTCAGTGTGACACACTTAGCATTCATGAGCTTCTCTCTGCTCTCAATCACTCACACGGCCTCTCACGCCGCTCTCCTTCTCCTCCTCCTTTCATTCTCCCTCTCTCATCTCTCTTTCATCTCCCTTTCATCCCCCCTCTCTCTCCTTTCTCTCTTCTCTCTTCCTTTTGCTTCTCCTTTTTTCTTCTTGCATCTCCCTTTTCTCTATTCTGTCCTCTCTATCATTCTGTCTGTCTCACTCTTGTTTTTTTTTCTTTCCTCAGAGTATTTTGAGCACAACAGTTTTGAGCAGTTCTGCATCAACTACTGTAATGAGAAGCTGCAGCAGTTCTTCAATGAGCGCATCCTCAAAGAGGTGAGTGGACACCTTGCCATTTCTCACACCTTCAGAAAACACTTCACTTTCTCCATCCTTTCCCTCCTTTCTTTCCTTCTTGCTCTCTCTCTCTTTTCCCCCCTCTCATCTCCTTCTCTGTTATGGAGATTTACCTTTACCTTTTTGCACCTGGGGCCTAGTTGTGAAGCCTCTGGGGGCCAATAAAAAAAAAAAAAAAAAAAAAATATATATATATATATATATATATATATATATATAGACTGGGAGAGCTGATCTGGGGTCAGTTTTTAAACTGTGCTCTGATGAATAAGAGAGAGTGTGAACACATCATCTGATTCCAGATCAGCTTGTTTGGTTTAATGAGGCCCTGGCTTTGCCTATAAGTTATAACAACAGAATAAAACTTGAATTTTTGCCCTTAATTGTTGCACTTTATATTTTGTAATAGCAAAAACAAGTTATAATTGTGTATTTTTCACTGAAAAAGCCAGAAAAGTTCTGGCAAAAGTGCAGAAAGTTTCAGTTGAAGGCAGATTTGTATGTAGGGTTATTATCTTGTTATTGGAAAGAGGGTGAAATACAAAAAGGAGGACAGCTATACTTTACATTTTACTGAGCCAGCAACAGGAGGTTATGGATCCAAATTCTGAGGACAATAGACTTTTGCAGGGCACTTAAACCCCACTCCCCAATGTGGCACTGCCATGCTGTGCCACTCCTAGAATGGAAAAGGCATCAAAATAACCAATTTCCATTCTAATCACATCAGGGAGGTATAATTGAAAGAGGAATTCCACTGATTTTCCTAAATGTCTGTATAGTTAGGTGGTTGAGATGGAAATAGTCATTTAGAGTGGTTTGATTTGAAATGCTTCATTTGTAGAGAAACTAATAAGTGTCTTTACAGTGGCGATGACAGGAACCAAGGGTCACCATGTCTACAACACATGCAGTCATTTTATTTAGTATCCAAAACCATCAGTGAGAAAATGTTATATGTTAATGATGGTAAAATAGTATGATCTAGAAGATTTCTTTGGGGACTATTTTGCCTTAGAACACCCTTCATATACACTATATTGCCAAAAGTATTCACTCACCCATCCAAACCATTGAATTCAGGTTTTGCTATCTCTTCCATGGCCACAGATATATAAAACTAAGCACCTAGTCCTGCAAACTGCTTCTACAAACATTCGTGAACGAATGGGTCGCTCTCAGGAGCTCGGCCCATTATTTCCAGGGAAAGGAACTCGTAATGCTTCAGCATGCGAAGAGATTTTGACCAATTCCTTGCTCCCAACTTTGTGGGAACAGTTTGGGGATGGTCCCTTCCTGTGTGCACCAGTGCACAAAGCAAAGTCCATAAAGACATGGATGAGCGATTTTGGTGTGGAAGAACTTGACTGGTCTTGAGTCCTGACCTCAACCCGATAGAACACCTTTGGGATGAATTAGAGCGGAGACTGTGAGCCAGGCCTTCTCGTCCAACATCAGTGTCTGACCTCACAAATGCGTTTCTGGAAGAATGGTCAAAATTTCCCGTAAACATACTCCTAACCCTTGTGGAAAGCCTTCCCAGAAGAGTTGAAGCTGTTATAGCTACGAAGGGTGGACCAACATCATGTTAAGCCCTATGGATTAAGAATGGGATCTCACTCAATTTCATATGCATGTGAAGGCAGACAAGCGAATACCTTTGGCTGTCTAGTGAATAAACAGGTATTCAGAGTGGTTTGATGTGAAATGCTTCATTTGTAGAGAAACCTATAGACTCTTTAGAGTGATGGTGATGGGAACCAGGGAACACCATGTCTACAAAACAAATAGTCATTTCATTTACTATCCAAAACCACCGGTAAAACTGCTTGTGTCTTCTCAGTATTTTTATTATGTTGGTGATAGTAAAGTATGAATTATAAGATCTCTTTGGGAACTGTTTTGCCTCAGAACACCCTTTATATATCCCTTCACCATGAAATTAAAATAAACCATGGGTTAAAATAAACTGATTCTAAAAAAAAAAATGTTTTTAGGCTAAAACTTTACAAAACTACTCTGACATCAGGCTGTGTATTCATAACTATTTCATGTAATGACTTCCTGTGAGGAAGCTTTTATAGGCATTAAAGATTTCAGATGTCTGGTTCCTATCATCACCACTGTGAGAAAGTATGACCCTGTACGTTTCTCTGGAATGAAGCATTTCACATCAAACCACTCTGAATGGCTTTGTTTACATCTTAACCCTTAAGTTATATAAAATTTAGAATTGGAGTTCCCCTTCAACTCAGGCCTCTTCCACACAGATTTTTCCAGATATTTCCAGCTAAAAAAAAAATTGATCCATCCTTGAGGTTGTGAACTGTTTGACAGGTCTATGACAGGTGAATGTTTCCTGGCTTAGATACATTAACAGCCTGTATTTTGTCCTGAAAGGCTTTATGTAAATATAGATGCAAATGCATGCTGTTTACATTTAGCTTGATATACAAACATTTCCAGTCGGGCAGTGCAAGGACTAGAGCCAGCTTAAATTCTCTGTGATGATGTTAGCGTGCAGTTTACATCAGACAGTTTGTGCACTTCAGTGGGCTGAGTGCCTGAGGCTAAAAATACAGCAACAAACCTTGTATGGATGACTAGTTGACTAGTCACTGACGATGTAAGAACACGTTTTTTGTTTAAGCTGAGGGGCTGGCAACGTATGTTCTTAACTAGAACAGTCTAAAAGATGGCCAACATGCTAAACAACTCCAGCATTAACATCACAGGCTTGAATTAAAGTACTCACAGTATAATTAACTGAAAAACAGCATAATCGTAGTCTTGAAATGTCACTTAAATGACTTGCATCCTTCAAATGTTCGTGTTGGTCAGAATCTCAAACGGCTCCGTACTCCCTAAATAGTGTGCTAGTTATGAAAGTTTCAGAAATTCCAGCCTTCACAGCCAAATAGTGCATCATTTATAGTGTGTGGATGTTTCCGAGTCCCAAATGACTATTTCTTAGCTATTTTAAGTGCTGTTGTGTTGCAATGTCCAGTATTCCTAAATTCCTACGTAGTGCACTATGTAGGGAGCAGGGAGCCATTTGAGATTCTGGCCCCAGTGTGAGAAGAGGGCTGCTGCTGGAATAGTGCTAGGTGGTAATTTGGTAATCAAAGAGTACTTATAAAGTTAATGTTTTTGTATTAAACAGTGCTATGATGTGATGTATATTTATTTTTATATTGAAAAAATAAAGTTCATTAAATGAGCGCAATATACAGTGATGGGCAACCAAACCTTCTCATTCAGTGGTTCATAATTGCTTAACAATACCATAATCTAAAGCAACTACATTCCTTGGTGGAATACTTTATGTTGATTATTATTAATAATAACCTACACAATTTTCCAGAAAATAATTTATTTGATCATATTTTATGTTGGCTGCCATTATATTAAAGCAATAAGCCATGGCTTGTTGCTTTAATATAATTAGTTATGTAATTATAATCATGATTTATTTAATTGTAGAAACAATGTGAAATTTGAGCTGGCAGGAATGTAATGCAGGGAGATTCGATCAAAAGAGGCCATCGATATTCTGTGGTAACTCCTTTTAGGATGAATCTGACCCAAAAAAATGACACTATATACCTTGATATATGTATAATCGCATTACATTGCATTGCATGCGATGCTGGAA
This sequence comes from Pygocentrus nattereri, assembly GCF_015220715.1. NCBI lineage: Eukaryota > Metazoa > Chordata > Actinopteri > Characiformes > Serrasalmidae > Pygocentrus > Pygocentrus nattereri. The sequence goes on along the minus strand of NC_051214.1, from coordinate 11,392,756 downwards.
GTGATCTCAATTTTCTGCCAGACACATGAAGGGGTACTGGGGGTCTGCACCCGGAAGTTGCAAACAGAAGTGGTTAAGTGATTAAGTGACCCTTATTAGTCCCACAATGGGGAAATTTCACCTCCACATGTAACCCATCCGTGAAGTGAAACACCACTCTAGTGAGCACACACACACTGACGGGGGCATTGAGCACAATTACCCGGAGCTGTGGGCAGCCCAATCCGCAGTGCCCGGGGAGCATTTGGGGGTTAGGTGTCTTGCTCAAGGACACCTCAGTCATGTGCTGTCGGCTCTGGGGATCGAACCGGAGACCTTCTGGTCACAAGGCTGGTTCCCTAACCTCCAGCCCATGACTGCCCAAAAAAGAAGTTAACCATCACGGCGGCTGTCCAGCGCCTTCCTCACCGTTCCGATGGAGGGGCATCTGGGCTTGTTCGAAACTCTGTATACTGTTTGGTTAAGATTGCTTCGTCCTACCCAGAGTTTTACAGAACATTCAGGGCGTCTTTCGAGTGAATCTCCCTGTACGATACTTGAAGATTTTTGCAAACTGTGATGTCAAAGTAATTTTTCTGACATCTGAGAAGTGGAAACAGGCAAAGTCCTCTGTAAGACAGAAGAAACTATGAGTTAATGTGGTGCTTATATCTATATTCAGCTGCCAGTTTCCTCCTGGTGAGGTCAAGTATCAGAAAAGCTGTATTTCTTTCACAGAGATTGATAGAATGAAAACATGAGTCATAGTCCTGAAATATACAACGTCATTAGCTTTAGTCATTGCCGGTGCTCAGGGGAGTTTTCTGGGCACTGTCTTGGACACCTGTCTCACGCCCATGCAGATGGCGGCTGGCCATAAGATTTTTAAATGCATTAATATATACTGACCATTCACGTTATTACTGTACTTCCACTCACTGTCCACTTTATGAGCTCCACTTAGGTTATAGGTCCACTATCTAGGTGTACACCAGACTCTAGCTGATCTGATATTGCACCATTTGTCAGCTGGCCTCTACCCTATTCACCACTGCTCAATTTCTAACCACAGGACCACTGCTGACCAGATGTTATTTGGGTGGTGGAGCATTCTCAGCACAGCAGTGACACTGACGTGGCAGTGTGTGTGACGCTGTAGTGTTTCTGGATTTAAAAATTTTTTTGGTACATCAATGTTTCTGCTAGACACGACTCAGAGCAGCTCTGTGGTCAGAAACTGACCACTGATGAAGGAGTTGAGGATGGCCGACACTAACTGTGCACAAACCAACAGTTATGGTTTCTACACTTAAAAAAAAATCACACTGGACACCAGACAGGTCTGCGGAGCTGACAAACTCAGTAATAGACAGTTTAGCAAGAGTTGGCTGTAGCCTGAAAATGGGTGGGGAAGAACAAAACTACACCTATTTTGAGGTGGTAAGAGAAAAAAAAAAAGAAAACAGCTCTGTGTTCAGGCTTTTTGGTGGGTAGATGGACCTGTGGCAGACCCGTGGCAGTCCTGTGGGGAAGAGTTCAGAGCCGACTGGGGTCATTGTCATTGAACCTGGTTAAAGAGAGAGAAAAGGAACATGGTGGCTAGTTTTAGGTAACACTAATTTGA